>NC_016091.4:41350884-41723039 GCF_000004515.6 Glycine max
TAATCATCTATTGATAATATAAAATAGTTTTATATTATTATTCAATTAAAAATCAATGTTTGAATTATTTTAAAACAATTATTTTAAAAGTTAATAAACTTTTATATATATATATATATATATATATATATATATATATATTATAATTTCTAATTTGATAATTATATTTTTTATAAAGTGTATAACCTTTTTTACATGTAAATATGGTTAGTTTTATATTATCGATAGACTCATTATATATGATGTGATTAGACTTCAATCTTTAATTAATGCTGAGTCTCTTTTGGAATCACATTCTATATATTATTAATTTTCTGGAAGTGAAGAGATCATTATCTGTTGACAATTGATCACATGGATGGTACAATATGTGAGTTGACTACTCATTGCCTGTGCAAGGGCTAAGGGCAACGCAATGGAGCCCTAAGGAATTAAACTGATCACCGTCGTGGACAATTTCTGAGCAATATCTTAGTTGTTGGTATGTGCAAACTAGGGTACGAACTATTTATTGTGCAGATAAAACAGCTGAACGAATCTATGATCACGTTGTGCAAGCATAATGCGAAATTTGAAAACATTGTGAAAATAAATACATAAGGCCCCGGCATTAATTCAAGCATGCATGCTGAAATTGAAATGTCCGTTCTTTGACGTCAACAAGGGTCGATAATTTTCTTTTTTCTTTTTTTGTTATATTGAACATTGGTGAACCTAACTAGATGACATTATTCACTAAGGTCCAACAGAATCCTACTGTTTTTAATTTGTTGGATCCCAAAAGTAGGTTGCGCGAAGTAGCTAATTACGAGAACAAGTTTTTATATTTGTACGTGGCATATTATTTACCATATTGTAGTGAAGGACTAATAGAGATTACTAAATTGCATTCTATATCTCCCAACAAGTTATTTTATGCACATAACCAAGAATTGAATATCTATCGACATATTTAACTCTTATCTATCTATTGTATAGAACTTTGCTAGTCCAACAGCTTACGTACATAACAAACAATTAGAATCTCTCTCTCTCTCTCTCTCTCTCTCTCTCTCTCTCTCTATATATATATATATATATATATATATATATATATATATATTTAATTCGACTATTAAATATTATCAACTGTGTTAGATCTTGAGGTTCGAACAATTAATCTTAAGATATACACCTTAGCAATACCGTATAACTAATAAACCATACAGAAAGTGATGTACATGGTTGGTCCCCGGCCCATGGGACAAGGCCAGCCTTTTATTTTGCAGGTCTTAAGTGCCACAAGATTTACTTAATTTATTTCGATAGCAACGAGATTTGTCTTATTACATCCACAGGTTTCGGCCAATTTAATGAGGCATGAATATGATGCAAATAAATCAGCTTTATAGAATTATAGATATATAGGCACGTTTGATGGGTTCTCTGATTTTGTTTCTTGCGAGGTTGGATGAATAGTAGAGGGGGAAATTGCAATACACAAGACATTATCAAGTGTATTTCATATAAGCACTTTAACTTATACAGAACTGTACATCACAAAGTCAATTACTATCTACTAATTAACTACCCTTTTAAGTAACAAACTAACATATTTGAATTAACCACAACACCCACCTTTAATTTAAAGATGTACAACTCCTGATTCCTTTTTTAGCATCTCAAATCTACCAGCCTTCATTGCTTTAGTCAGCATATCAGCAATTTGCAATTCTGTTGGGTAGCATGCTGTTGCCACTTTCTCCCTCAGAAAGTGAAAATTAGGTTTCTTATGTTTATTCCTGCCATGAGAAATTGGGTTCTTTGTTAGATTAATAGTAGACTTATTATCAACTAATAGCTGCATAAGTTTCTTCACTTCAAACTTTATCTCCTTTAGCAATGAATTAAGACATTTAGCTTGACATGCAGCAAATGACCCAACTATGTATTCAACCTCACAAGATGACAAAGCCACCACAAGTAGTTTCTTAAAACACCAAGAGACCGGGGCTCCTAGAAACTAGAACAAATATCCTATAATGCCTATCCTATCTACTTTATCTCTACTCCAATCTAAGTTAGAATAGCCCAGTAACTCAACTACTTTTTATTCTATTTCACTAGGAAATAACACACTATACTCTAGAGTTCCTTTCAAATCCTATACTCTTTTGACAGCCATCAAATGAGACTTCCTTGGTTCATTCATGGATCTACTAATTAAACAAACAACAAAGCAAATGTTAGGTCTGTTATTGCATAATTATCTTAAAGAGCCAAACAATTTCTTGAATAATGTGAAATCCACTAGCTCATCATCATCACTTGTACTATCCAGCTTGAAATTTACCTCTATAAGAGTAGTTGTTGGGTTACAATCCATCATATTGAACCTCTTTAGCACATCAACAACATACTTTTTTTTATGTAGTGCAATTCCTTTTGATATAGTTATAAACTCCACGCCCAAAAAATATGTCAATCTACCTACTGACATTTTGAACCCAGCCACCATTAATGCTTTAAAGCATTCAATTTCTTTTATATCACTTTCGGTAAACAACAATTCATTAACATAAAGAGAAATCATCACACACTTAACTCATTTATCTTCTTCACATACACACCATAACTGAGCACTTTGAAAATTCATGTTGAATGAAGAAAGAGTCTATTCTTCTATTCCAAGCTCCAGGGGCTAGTTTAAGGCCATATAAAGCCTTGATTAGCTTATACACCAAATTTTCATTTCCCTTAATTTCAAAACCTAGTGGTTGTGTGACATACACCAATTCATTAAGAGGGCAATTCATAAATGTAGATTTGACATCCATGTGGAATTAAAGACTATCTGTTACCAATTGTTGCTAAGGAAACTACCAACCTTATTTTCTCAAGCCTAGCCATTTCTATATAATCAATTGGTTCTGCATCTTCCAGTAAAGTGAAATAGACCAAACACTACCAGAATAAAGGCTTTCAATGACAATTCCATGACCCATTCGATGACGGTTCCAGAACTGTCTTTGAAGCCACCATTGTGGAGAGTGTTCACTTTCCACGACAGTTATCCAACCATCTTAGTTTGAAAGATTTCTAAAACGGTTTTTAGAACCGTCTTAGAAACATGATATTTTAAGACAGTTTTGTCTAAAAATCATCTTAGAATATGACATTTCTAAGATAGTTTTCAGTCAGAACCATCTTAGAATGCTTTTGAAAAAAATTAAAAAATGCCAACATGTCAAACAAATATTGTAATCACCAAATTTGGTGACTTGTGTCAATTTCAACAATTCAACAAATTGGTAATACTCAAACTACATAAAGAATAGACACAAGGAAAGTGTTACTTTAAGATATTTGAGACAGGTTAATTAACTTGACGAATTAACAGTTCATATACATGCATTGGTGTGTAATTTTAAAAGAAGATTGGTTTAATTTACTCATTTATAGGCATATAAAACATGAAACTTATCCCGCCCATAGAAGACTGGCATAAACATTATCTAACTAGTGTGCCTAGAATGAAAAACCATTGGTGTTGTTACATTTCAAATCTTTAATAATGTAAATGACATCATCCAAATACATCATAACATTCATAATCAAATGGAGACGTGGAAGCATAAGAATACCATATGCCATCAGAAGCTAACACCACAAATTCATCTCCATCACAAAGCTCAACCTCTAAAAAAAATATGAAATCAACTTACAATGTTTATGTCTGGATTGCTAGTTACAATTTGTTTTTCAGCAGAAATAAACTTATTCTGTTTTAATTCCATGTCATCTACAGTAAATTAAAACATATTAAAGAATTGAAACTCACAAGAGATTAGATTAATTAACTTACATTTGGCTCAGGAAGTAAAGTCACTTGAGCAGACACCTTATTCGTGTCTGGCTCCACCTGATTTTTTTTAACCCAAAAATGAAGCACCATAATAAAAAACAAGTTCACTTTCTTAGTTCTTGAAAAGCAGAGAAAATTAAGTGTTGGTTACTACCTTAAGCATGACATTGATAACCCGACAGAGGATCATGGGTGGTAGATCGTAAACTGGCATGTCCTTTAGGAAAGTAGACCACACGCTCTTCTTCTCTAGGCATCATCACCAGAGGACCTACACACGTGTGCCACAACTCCCTGTAAAGTACAGCTTTCGCATCTGAAACCAAAAAAATACCTTGTTATTGTCATGTTAAACATGCCACAAGGCACCAGAGGAAACCACATTACCTTTCAACCACTATTTCTCTCTCTCTTTCTCCCTCACTCTCCATCTCTCTCTTTCTGTTTGTTTCTTTCTCTCTCTATCACCGTTGAGGACCTCGATGAAGATGTAGTTGATGTGATTCTCTAGGCCGAGGAGGAGGTCGAGGTTGCAAAGGCCGACATCAGTGTCGATGGCGACCACAAAAAAGCCCAGGCAGGCGAGGGAGAGGCCGATGTTGGTGGTCTTGTCCATGTTGCCCTTACTGGAGGTAATGACAATGATGCACGGGATGGAGCCGGAGAGCTCGGTTGGGCTTGCGGTTCCACTGGAGGAGGGCGGTGGGGGGTTTGGGGGTTAGGGTTTTGGAGGGGAGGAGATGGGAATGGGGGTGGAGGAGAGGAACGAGCATGAGGTATATACAAGAGAAAAAGAATGGGCACAAAGGGGAATTAATGAAATTAAAATTGTCCACATTCAAAGATGTTTTTTGTGAAACTGTCTTTGAATACTCCAAAATGACGACGGTTTCGTGAAAACCGTGATTGTTTTGGAGTATTCAAAGATGGTTTCACAAAAATTATCTTTGAAATGTTGGCAGTATTTATGAATTTTCTACCACTTCACAATCGACGATGATTTTTCAACAACAATTGTTGATATTGCATCATAAAAGTTGTTTTTTAGTAGTGAAATCACCTTCTGGTGTTATTGCACTGTTAGGCAGTATCTCAAAGTTTGCTTACTTGGATGGAACTTTCTTGTCCCTTTGTGGTCTTTAGCCTTGAGCTACTTCGGCTCATGTACTTTCTTCATTTTCATTTTATTATTTCCAATTTGTCCCTCTCCAATTTGTACTAGAATTGTTGAGTTGTGATTGATCCTTTGGTTATTCAACCTCACTCACCATCACATCTTTACTCCAATTTTTTGCTTTGCTGGGTTGAAAAGTTTGTATGTTTTAGTGGCATGATAGCCAACTAGAAGCATGGACTCACTTTTATCTTGCAATTTCTTCTTCTTTGCATGAGACACATGTTCAAAGCATAAAGAACCAAAAATTCCCAAGTGACTCACCATTGGCTTTCTATCAGTTCAATACTCCTCGGGTACCTTCTATTTGAGTCTCTTAGTAGGACATCAATTGAGCAAATAAGTTGTTGCAATAACTACTTGACCCCAAAAGGAAATTGGCAGATTCTTCTACTTCATCATGCTCTCAACCATGTTATGCACAGTTTTGTTCCTTTATTCTGCCTATCTATTGTGTTGAGGGCATAAGGAGTTGTCACTTTGTGATGAATGTCAAGCTTCATGCAAAATGACTTAAATTCCTTTGATGTATACTCCTTTTCTCCATTTGTTCTTAGAACCTTAATGAATTTACCACTTTGTCTTTCATCCATATCCTTGAACTTTTGAAACACTTCATTTTTAGACTTGATCAAGTAATCCCACATCATCTTGCTTTATTTGTCCACAAAGGAAGTAAAGTACTTGTTTCCTCCTAGTGAAGGCACCTCAAAACGACCACAAACATTATAATTTACAACATTTAGCACATATAAAGTCCTCATTAGCATATGAGATTTAAAAGTATTTCTAGGATGATTACCAACAAAACGCACTTCACATACTTTCTCAGGCACAATAATTTTTGGAAGACCTATCACCATTTCTTTAGCTTCCAATTGATTTAAAATTCTGAAATTCAAATGACCAAACCTCAAGTGCCATTGCCAACTCTCTTGGTTAATCATGGTACCTGGAAGACATTGCCCTTCAATTGTTTTTATGTTGGCCTGAAAGGTTTTATTCTCTGAGAGAGGAGAACTTAATACCAATCTCTGACTTGGATCAAATAATTTCAATGAATCATGCTTCATAATGAAAAAAAAATTAACTAGTTGTCCAACACTCATGAAGTTGCATTTCATCCTAGGAAAAACAACACATTTTTAATTAGTGTTGCCTTCTCATCCTCTCTTTTTATCACAATGTTGCCTACACCTTCAATTGTTGAAGTCCTACTAGCCGCAAGCTTGACCTTGGTTCGTTTGCTTGTGTCGAGAACAATCAACCACTCCTCGTGACTTGTCATATGATTAGAACATCCAGTATCTAGGTTCTAAGCTTCTAACTGAGAGTTTCCTTCACTAGTTGTAATCATAAAATGATCTGGATCTAAATCTTAATCATCATGAGCCAGATTTGTCTCTTGTTCATTGATTTCTTGCTTCCCTTTTGCATGTTAGCATTCATTAGCATAGTGCCCCCATTTCTCACAATTAAAACATTGAATCTTTATTTTATCTTGCTTTCTTCTTTCACCTTTTGTTGTTGTCAAACCTTCCCCCTCCTCTATTTGAGGATTTAGGTTTGTCTTCAACCTTGGACCTATCTTGGTTTGAAGTCCAACCTCCTTTATTGAATTTCCCTTTTTCTTTCTTTCCTTTTCTTTTGTCGAAATATTTTTTCATTTGAGCTTACAGTGCTTGGTTTGCATGCTTTGCAAGGTTTCTTTGATTCAATTTCAACTCATGTGTCTCTAAGTTACCTTGAATCTCTTCAATTTTCATGTTCAATCTCTACATCCTTAGATTTTTTTTTGGCAACTACAATGTAATCAAAATTACAGGTCAGAGTTTGTATGATCTTAGCAATGATCATCCCATTCGTGATCTGTGTTGAACAAGTGGCCTCAGATATCTTAAGAAGGGGGGTTGAATTAAGATATCACAAATTATTCCCCAATTAAAAATTCTACTTTGATTTTAACCCAAGTCCCAAGATTCCTTTTAAAATGAATTCCTAAATAATAATTCAAATTAAACTTACTGAATAGAAACAATAAGCAACAATAAATAAAAGAGTTTAAGGGAAGAGAAAGTGCAAACACAGTTTTTATATTGGTTCGGCAAAGTATGTTGCCTATGTCCAATCCCCAAGAAACTCGCTTGGGAGTTCCACTATCTCACAAATCCTTTACACCTTCTGAAACACACAAGGACAACCCTTCCTTTATGCTCAAATGTTTTACAACAAGAGACTCACAGTCTCTTAGCCCTTTTTCAGAAGTAAGAAGAAGAAGAAGAAATGATCTCTCTTGAAAGAAACAAATGTTACAATGAAGTCTTCAATTCCTTATTGAATAACACTAGTGTTTGGCCAAAGAATTTTTTGAAGATAAGAGATTTTTGTTTGAGAGGATTATGCCTTTTGTGAACAGTGAAAACTCTTAAGAAAATTCGTGCCCAAGTCACCTATTTAAATGCCTTTGATGGCCATTAAAAAATCCAATGAAAAGTTGTGACTGTTGGCAAATTTTCTCGAAAATCCTCTCTGGTAATCGATTACAGCATTGGCATAATCGATTACACAGTTATTTTTATTCAAAATTCAAATGTTCAATGTTCAAAAGCTCTGGTAATCGATTATATATGATGTGTAATCGATTACACACTTACAAGATCATTTTTAACCATTTTAAAGCATTGGTAATCGATTACATAGTTTTGGTAATCGATTATAGCTTTGAAAACTTTGAAAATAACTTTGAAAACATTTCCATAAAGCTTTGTGGCCATTGGTAATCAATTACAACCTCTAGTAATCGATTACCAGAGAGTAAAATGCTTGGAAAAGTTTTTGTTAAGATAGAAACTCACTTGGACAATCATTTGTGCTTTTCAAAAACTTTTCTAAGAGTCTATTTTAATTCTTATCTTGAGATCTTTGCTTTGCTTGACATCTTGCTTTCTTCATCCTTGAAATTCATCTTGAATGATCTTTGAAATTTCTTGGCATCATCAAAATAATTCTTGAAGCTTTGCTTCTACAATCTGCTGATTACATCTTTTCATGAGATTTATGAGACCCAACACCCTAGCCAATTAAAATAATTAGCCACCCTCTCCGCATCCTCCATATGTAGTAACTCATATTGCCTTCTCAAAGATTGGAGTCATACCTTTTTGACCTTTTCTCCACTAGTAAAACATTTCTTTAATGTGTTCCAGGCCTCCTGAGTTGTAGATGACTTTGAAATTTTTTCAAGATGCTTGCATCCATGCTTATTAAGAACAAGGCTTTACCATATTTCCTCAATGCTTATTTGTAAGCAGTTGTCTTGGCATCAATGGGGCTTTAACTCGTGAGTAAATAGTTTATACCAAGATTGCACAATTTCAAGCACATCTTGGAAGTGAAACAAGACTTTCATTTGTATACACCATCTTTCCTAATTATTGCCATCAAGAACGGGTAGATTTGTTGGAAATCCTCCATTGCCAGCCATGGTGCAGCAAAGAACATGGTTTATACGCTCTCAATACCTCATAGATAACTCCTTTTGCCAGAACCGTAATAAGCTCTGAATATCAATTTGTTAGGGATGAAATTCACACACACTTCGTAGAAAAGAGAGAAAATAATGAAACTTGTAATGCTATTGTTTGATTCTATATATCATATATAGAGTTGTACATCACAAAGTTAGTTACTAACTAACTACCTTTATTAGAAAAAAATGAATTGCCCTTTTAACTAACATATTCGAATTAACCACAACAACTAGGATAACTCAAAATGCTATAGGTGAAAAAGGAAGGGAAATTTTAAAAAATATGTGAGGTCTCATATCTCTACCACATTACTTTAATTCAAATATTTCTTCATTCAATTTAATTTTACTCTATCAAACAACCCTAATTATGGCAGGACTACATATCTAAGATTCTCTTATTACAAATATTTTTAAATATTATAAACATATATCATATTATATAATATTTTATATTCTTAAAACTGTTTGATTTTTTTCCTTGCTTGAGGATAATATGGAAAATCCCGAAATTTGAAGTTATGATGAATCTTCAATTCATTGAAGTAATTTAAGAAATTAAATACAAAAAAAAACTATACATAAATAATAAAGAATTAATATAGCTTTGTAAATATTATAAATTTGGATAGGAATTGTCTTTTTTTTTTTTGTTATGTAAATACTAACGAAGATCATGTTTCCACTACCCAATGACAGTCTCATCGTGCAATGATATGATGTTAGTTTTTGAATTGAAAACCTTGATAGTGTAAGGTTTAGAGGCAGTTTGGGTTGCTTCATTCCAATGTTACCTAATGTACCTACTGCTTGAATACCTATACAGCTTTTCAACTACTTTTCCAAACATAACCTTAATGGTAATTTAAGGGTTGTTTATTTCACAGACTTGATTATATTCTCATAAATGTTATTATTTGGAATGTTATTCCCATCAAAGATTGACTACCTATAGAGCTTTTCAACTACTTTTTCAAACATAACCTTAACGGTAATTTAAGGGTTGCTTATTTCATGGATATGATTATATTTTTGGGAATATTATTCATCAAAGATGTTTGGTAAATATTTCTAATTTTTAGAAATGTTTTTAAATTTATTTTAATTTAAAAATAAATAAAAAATGATGTAAGATAAGATGAGAGTGATAAAACATTTTAAACATTCACATGAAAATATAAGATTCTCACTCATTACATTAGAATAAGAAGATGGAGAAACATATCTAACATATATGGAATCCTAGGAATCAATTATGCATAGGAATATTTTTATTACCTTTTAATAAACATGAAAAAATATATTTTGATCTCTACATTCCCAGAAATATAATAAGATTACATGAAATAAATGTTCCCTAAATATTTCATAGGACAGTATAGGAACCAAACTTTAAGGCAAATTAATGTGGTGAAACATGTAATATTGAACGACCAAATTGTAAATTTTATGTATGTTGTATCATTAACTTTTCTATCGTGTATACGAAATACAAATTAAATGACATGATATACACTTAAAGGTGTGTTTAGTTTAGAGAATGAAAATAAAAAAGATAGAAATAAAAGAGAAAATTTTGAATTAAAGTAAAATGTATGAAGTATGAGACCCACATAAGTTTTCTTTTTTCTTTCCTTTCCCCCTCAACCAAACACACCCTGGTTTTGGCAACATAAATATTCTACTTTTATTTCATTCACCAAGTAATTTCTCTTATACTTCCTTCATTCCATTATAATTGTCATATTAGGTTGTTTTACATAAATAAAAAAAATTAATAAATAAATAAAAGATAATAATAATTTTATAAAATTAATCTTGTCACCATTAATTTATTTTTACTTTTTATAGCCCAAGTTATTTACATTATAAGGGATATAAATGGAAAAAAGTAATTAATATTACATTGAAAAATAAAAATAAAAATTATTTTAGAATAATTTTTTTCTTCTTGCATAATGATTATTATGGGATGAAGGAATAAGAATCTTCAACAAGTGGTAATGATACAATATTCTTATTTGATAGATCTCACTTTTATTTAATATATATATATATATATATATATATATATATATATATATATATTAAAAGAAAGTATTTTTATTTATATTAGAAAGAAATTATTTATTACATAACAATGATTGTATAGGAACGATATTTTTATGATAAAGTAATTATTTATTACCTTAAAAATTTAAAAAATTATAATTATTTAAAATTAAATAAAAAAATTTATTTTTGGTTATTTAAAATTAAATAAAACATTTTTAACCTAAAAATTATAATAAAAAAATAAATTATATGTTGATGGTGTAAAACAATTTTATGCTGTCACTCAAAAATAAATTATCGTATATAATATATTTATTAACTTTTATAATAACTACTTAAAAATCATAATAACATTATTTTTATTAGTTAATTGTGTAAAAGTTCACATAGCCATTAATCTCGAAAGTAAATTATTCCGCTTTTTCGAAACTTCATAGGGTGATAAGGAAATGAATAAAATAATATATTTTTTCTTATTGAAGTAATTGCAATTAAATGAGCATAATTGATTTCATTGTTTGATGCCAGCAACCATTTATAGCAAAAGGCCCGGATCATGAGGAGACATGACCCCTATTTTTTGCAATAAAATTTCAAGCTTATTCAATAGCATTAAATCACAAGAGTAAGGCTATTATATGAGGACATAGTCCACTCATATTGTACACTTGAATTTATTAGTTTTCGTTAAATAATGAATAAAAGGTTTTATATTTTACTTTTGGCTGGGGATGGGATTACTTGCCGACAATGCAAGTTTCTCTTTTCCGTGCCAGTAATTCTTCTCAACCTTGTCTTGGTTCAATAAATAAATTGTTTGAAAATTATTGTATAATTAATTATTTCAAATACTTCAACTTCTTTTATAGACTATTCAAATATACTTAAAGATAATCATATTTTTACGATAGAATATGCAACTATTAATTAAACTAAAATCTAAAATGCACGTTTCTATATAAGCTGATTTTTCTTAAATTATAGCAAATAAAAGTCATATTATATGAATCGTGTCTTAATATTTTTTTGCTAGGATTAAAATAGTTAACTACCTACCTTATATATCTTAGTGTTTTATATAAATGGGGGAGAAAAGGTGCCTTTGAACCAAATGCCATCATAGAAATCATAAACATAAATAGTGCGCGTGGTGGTACTATTCAGTATAGAAAATCGAGCATGTGTATGTGTGTATATGCATGTCTACGTGTGTGTATAGATAATAACGTGCATATTTGTGTGCGTGTGTTACCTTCAAATTCTCAAAGAGTAATTATCTATATTCTGTTAGAACTAGATGAGGTGATACTATCGAGTATAAACAGTAAAACATGAGTCCTTGCATCCCAGCCCCAAATTCTTAAACAGTAATGCACGTGTGAGCGTATGCAACCGTATATGTGTGCATGCCTGCTACCGTGCTAGCCTCAAATTCTTAAACAAGTATTCATAATACATATTGTATATTAAGTTAGAATATGTAGCAAGTGTGTATATGTGTGTTCACACACGTGTGCATGTGTATGTACGTGTATATAAACAATAAAGTATGTGTGCAAGTGTACGAAGTAGTAAAATTCTTAAACAGTACATATTCATAATGCATACTGCGTATTTAGTTAAAATTAGACAAGGTGATATTATTAAGTCTAGAGTAAAACATGTGGATACTGAAATGGAAAAATATGATAAGTATATCATATTTTGGTGTGATTTTTGGAATTTCGACAAATTGCATAACATTGTAATATATTTAGCTTATTTGCACATATAATATTACCTAACTCTCCATATATTTAACTAAAAATATTATCAAATCGGTCGCTAGAGAATTATATTAATTGTTAAAGTTTTAATTATTGTATCAAATTCATAAAAGTAAAAGTAAAATTTATATGATGAATAATGATTAAACAATAAATTTAGAATAGTTTATTCAACCAAAAAAAATATTTAATGACACAAATTTTTCAGAGAAATGAAATTAAATATGAAATTAGGGGTTGTTTTACATAGAGTAGAAAAAAAAAGAGATAGAGTATTAATTTTACATTTCATTTACAGATTTTATTGTCCACTGTTATAAGAGATATAAGTAAGAAAACGTAATGAATGTTATACTAAAAAGAAAAAATAATAATTATTTTGAAATAAATTTTTTTTCTGTATAACAATTATAATGAGACAAAGGGATTACCTGTAATCATAAATACCGAAACCAATAATCAAGCTTTTTTATTGAGAGGCAAAGAGACTTCCAGCGCATGTAAATGTTTTGATCGAGAAACAAACTCAAAAGCCAAGAAAACATATATAGATTAATTACAATCAATGTTAAACGTATTTACTGTATTACAACGTAACTCAACATGAATTTGATAGACAAAATATAAATTTATTCAATCATTTATATTGCATTTTGTCATTTGGGGTATAATAATTTTAACTGCGATGAATCTGAATACATGTAAAACATTACGTGCGTATAACCATATAGGAGACCACAAAGACTTAGAAAATAGACCATAAAAGTCTCCGACCTATCACCAATGAAGGTTGATATATACTTATAAAACTTTATTTAAAGAGACGCACCACAATTAATTGCAAAGGACAACGGGCGTTTCGCTGGTGTGAAACATAAGTGCCAGCAAGGTGAGAAAGGAAAAAGGATTGGGTTTCTGAAGTTAAATAAATTTTAATTATGTTTATATATTTTCATTTGATAAGTAATAAAATATAATAGAAATTTTTCTCTATGTATCAAAAAGAAGTAAAAATAATTTAAATTTCTCTCACAATTCTTTAAATAATTTTCTTAATTATATCATAACAATATTACTAATTGTTAATTTTTTAAATTTAAACATATATGTTTGCTTATAATTTGCAAAGAAATATTAAAAAGGAGTTACAATAAGATATAGCGAAACCCGTGCTAAAAAGTACACAATATATAATAGATAAGAAGATAAGCTAACATTATCATAGTTGTAGATGTACTTGTAATGTACACTTTGTTTTGTATTGAGGGAGTTACCTTCCTACTGGGGGACCTAGAAAAGTAGTTCCATTTCCAAGAACTCTAATAAAGTCTAATTCACACACGCACGCATACTCTTTCTTTCTTTTTTTTTTTTTCAAATACCTTTGTGCTTGATTTGGTTACATGGATTTTGTTCCGACATCTAGTATGCTACATCGTCAGGATCAACTAGAACAACCCTTCTGTACTTTCTTCGAGTGACATGTTCATTAGATCTTCATTGCACTGAGGTGCAGCATCATCTAAGAGCCAATTCTCCAGCAACATGAGAGGAACTTGCGCCTCTTGGTACTGTGGCTTGCTCTCACCCAAGTTGGTGTTTTCTTCAGATTGACAAGAGCGTTCAGAGTTGAAGCTCCACAAGGAGTCAAGGGCATGGTCCTGTGTGCATGTGATTGTGCTTTGTGTTCCCTCACTTGAACTAGACCCTGTGGCTACCATGTTATTAATGTTGAAGGGTTTTGTTTCGGTTATTGTTGTGATGTTTGGGGATTTCTTCATCCAATTCTCCAACAATTTGGCTATGTTTTCTGTGCTTGATGCATACAAGGATGTTTGGTTTGGTGTTGTTGTGGGGTTGTGTGAAGAAGTGGAGGGTAATTTGGTCTCTGGGAAAATTTGGGTTGGTTTGTCGAGGGATAGGGCCTCACACAAGGCTTGTTTGGCCATGTGGATATCTGTTTGAAGTCTTCTTTCCCATTGACCCTTTATTTGTGAATTACAAGAGTTTAATTTGTCATCATTATTATCATCATCATCACCCCCACTTTGCATCTTCTTCAGCTTCTTCTTCAAATGGGTATTCCAATAGTTCTTTATGTCATTGTCTGTCCTTTGTGGAAGGTAGGAAGCTATAGCAGCCCATCTGCACCCATTTACACACTTCACAAACTTCATCAAAAACATCTAATGTTATCAAATTAAAGCAAACAAACAGATCCTTAATGATTATTTTTTTTCCATTTTATACACACAATTCATTTATTTGTAAATTTAATGACTCAAAACTCAACAATGAAGCTTCTACATTATATTAGAAATTGACTTGTAAACCCTTAAATTTTTCTAGAGCAAAAATCTTACCCCTAAATTATTTTGGCTTTTAATCAAGATACAAATTAAATATTTGGACTCAACGTAGTACCTGTTACCCAAAAGAGCTTGGAGGTGGATTATCATTTTCTCTTCATGATCGGTGAAATTCCCTCGTTTGATGCCAGGTCGGAGATAGTTGGTCCATCTGAGTCTGCAGCTTTTGCTGCATCTCATCAAACCTGAAAAGGAAAACAAAATTAATGGCATCATACATGTATTCCGGATCCCTCACCAATTTATTAAACAAGTAATAAACGGTGCCCAGTTGCACAAAAATATATAAAAAAACCCACCAAATAAATGAAGAAAATGAAAAACCATGTTAAAATTAATGTTGAAATTTTGTTACCTGTATTAGTGGGAACCGATCTCCAATTCCCGGGTCCGTGTTCTTGAATGTAAGAGACCAAGATGATGTCTTCCTCAGGAGTCCAAGGCCCTTTCTTAATCCCAATTTTGTCACAGCAAGGTGGTCTTCCCATTTTGTACCCCAAAATAAAATAAATAAATAAATGTTATAGCTAAGCCAGTTATAGCTATTAGCTATAGCAACTTCTCTAATTTCTCCTTTTTCTTCTTCTGGGTTGAAGAGATTATTTGATCCCTTTGGACTCCACAATTGTGAGAATGGTGAAGCAGAGACAAGGTTCTGCAACTGGGGCTATGTTGTTTATTTTCCATGAGGCGCATATATATATATATATAGAAAAAGAAAAGAGAAGTGAAAGAAAGTCTAATTTGGTTAAACATGAATATTATCTTCGATTTCTATGAATAAATAAAATAGAAGAATTGGTTTAATGGCTAACTAGCTGGAGGAAAAAAAATTGAGGTAAGTGAAAGAAAGACAAGAGCATTTACTCGTGCCTTAAAAAAGTCAGCTATGCGTCCACCCCTTCACCTCTCTTTCTACGTTAACATGCCACACAAATCCGTGCGGCAGCATCCATTATTATTATTACGGTAACAGTGTAAACACCCAGAAGCAAATTCCGGAGGAAAATACGTGCTTTACAATCCAAAAACAAAAAGTCTTTGATACTACTCCATGTACTACTATTTAATTTTAACTAAGATTATTGCTCTCGGTATTCTTACCATTGATAAACTAAAAGAAAAAATATTTAATATAAAAATTATAAAAGAACGTCAAAATTTTATAAACAATATAATTTATATAATTTATTTATTTCAATAAAAATATTTTTTCTTTTAGTTTTTTACTAAATTTTTTAAAACGACTGGTTAGCATTTGTCTTTAATTAATTATCAAAATATAAAAAGGAATGATTATTATAATAAAAAATAATAGAATTAATTATTTTTTAGTAATTCTTATACTTTCTTATATTTTTATTTATCTCCTACTTTTATTAGGAATATTATTTAATTAATTTTAAAAATATTAAATGTGTTTAACTTTTCATTTAATATTTTTTATGAAATTGTAAAAGATTTGTAAGAGAATATAACATTTTCCTTAAAATAAAATGTCAATTTTATTAGAAAATAATAATAATAATAATAATAATAATAATAATAATAATAATAATAATAATAATAACAAAAGCAAATTACATAAATCTCTCCTGATGTTTAAAGAAATTATACAAGTTTTCCTTCATTTTTAAAAACCTACACAAACCTGTATGAGATTTAAGAAAATAACCTGTCTCTCCTATGTTTTTAAAATATTGTATCTAGATTTAATGATATTATTGTTGGTATAAAGTTGGTTCAAGTGATTTTGTGTGTTAGATCATTGATAACTTGGTTGAGATAATTTTATTTAATTTTTAAAACCTATAATTATTCATTTGATTTATGGGTTTACTGAAATAAGATTAGTTCAATGACTTTGCTCACATGATGTTCATTTGAATTATAGGTTTACAACTAGATTGAGTTTTCTACTACCTGAATTTTTTTAAATCAAAATTGTTCCATATTTGCAAAAGGAAGACTTGGACATTTTTGAAGAAAAAAAATACTCATTTAATATCATTTGCAACACATGATTTGTTAGCATAAGATATTTAAACACATTTAAAGGTATTTGGAAATTAAGAAAATAGGTATGTAGTTTCCTTAAAGCTCGGGGAAATTTATGTAATTTACCCTAATAACAATTATACTAATATTTAAGTTTTTTTATATTGAATATTGACAGAATTCTTAACTCTTAACATATGGTAGAAATTACGAGGGTCTTTTACAATAAGTAATTCTATTTAAGATATTAAAAACTTAATAAATAAATAAAAATTACTAAAAGTTATAAAAAAAATACGTGTTCATAATAGTATTAGATATAAAATATTAGAATTTTTATAAAAAAAAAAATTATTGTTGATTAATACCCTAAAATCACGAATTACCATTCATCGTATGAATGGGGGTGCATCAAATTTTCTTTTTTTCAGCGCGGAATAGTGTCGCTGTTGGAATCTAATAATATGGGCTTTTGGATATAACAAGTTGTTTTCAACGTAATTAAACCTCAGGCCTTGTGATGTGTGCTTGATCATCGTGTGGTTCACAAGTTTTTCAAGAACACAGGCTTTTCAACTTCACCTTATTATCACCGGTCGGCATAATAAAGAAAGAAGAATGTTATACTGTAGTAATGTCATGTACTGTAATTTAATTTATAAGTATTTTAATATTATTTTATATGTTTTTTAATTTAATAATGCTATCTTGTTTGTTATTAATAAATAGTACTAATAGTTTACTTAATATGGTGATGACATGTGACCTTTTTCAAACAAGAAATACGACTCCCCGTTACCTTGTCGACTATTAATTTAAGTGAAAAATAGTAATTATTTTTTATATTTATTTTTTATATACTCCCTTTGTATTTAGCTTTTCTTTTTCCTCTTTTTTTACCCGTGAAATGTCTCATCATTAGTTTACATTTTAACGTCAATGGTGAAAATAGGGCTGATGATTTTCATTTAGTTAGTAATTAAGTTCATTAAGTGCTGATATTTTTATAACAATTAATTTTTTTAGCTTATAACAATTTATTTATATTTTTTCACATAATAAAAATCTTGGCCCTATAACAATTTTCTTAATAATATTTGAAATGCTTACTTAAAAATGTTTGTTTTATTAATATGTTAATAAACATTCAATATATTTTAATAGAATTTTCTTCTTCTTAAATGCCTGTAGTAATCATATTAAATAAAATATTGATTTAATTTTATAATAGGAACAGAGGTAATAATTATTAATATTTTTATAAATACCTATTTACAGTTATAGGCCTATTGGCTTAATTATAAGTTTTGTATGAAAAATTACCTATTTATAAATACTTATTTACACTAATAAATAGACTTTCATATCATATCAGGCCTTCAAATTGGTCAGATCGAGTCTTCAAAATTACATAGGTCACTTGAATATTGTGTTGTAAAATACAAATTTACCAAAACTTCATGTAACTTGACATATTTCTATGGCTAAAAATTAGGACAAGAGATATTTAGGGTTGTTTAAAAAATTCAATTATATAAAATCAACCCATAGCCAATCAATTCAGACCACTTTAAATTCATTTTAATGGATTGATTTTATATCCAAATCCAATCCAATTAATTGGATATTTGTTTGGATTTTTAAATCCAAAATCCATGTTCACCACATGGATTCTTTGAATGATATAACATTCCTCCGAAAATAGCCTCAATCAAGGTTGTCCAAAAATAGTCTCGATCAAGGTCACCAAGGTCAGTTGAAAATAACTCTTATCAAGGTTGATCGAAAATAGTCTCAACCGATGATGGCGAAAACAATCAAGGACGCCAAGGCTAGTCGAAAATAACTTTAGTTGAGGTTGGTTGAAAATGCCCTAGCAGAAGCCGGCAAAAAATAACCCTAGTCAAGTTGATCGAAAATGATCATTGTTGAAGTCAACCAAACCACCCAGATCGTCGTTGGCCAAAAATAGCCTATCTGAAATCAACCAAAAACATCCATGGTCAAGATCGGCTGAAAATTGCTCTAACTGACATAGGTAAAAAAAAAAACACTAGTTGAGATTGACCCAAAATAATAATCACAAACAAGGTCAGCCGAAAATAGCTTGGCTGAAAACTACTCTAGGTGACGTTGACTTAAATTATCCTAGCTGAGATCAACAAAAAATAGTCTTGATTGAGGTTGGCTAAAAATAACCTAGCCTAGATGGACTGAAAACAATCTTGACCAAGGTTAGCAAAATATACAGGCTAGTCGAAGTTGACCAAAAAAGACCTTGGTTGACTTCAGGCAAAAATTACCCCGATTAACATTGAGTAAAATTACTCTAACTAATGTTTGCTAAAAATTTCTCTTGCTTTTATCTTTTGTGCTTTTGTAGGACGCGTCATCATGGGTGTAGCATCACATGTGGGTGGAATTTGTACAAGAGGCACCATCCTATATGGAGTCTTTTGTTGTTTTCTCAAAGCTTTGATAAGTGGTTGGCATGTTCCAACAAGAGGCGTCATCCAATATGGCATACCCAATGCAATTCTTGGTAATAGAAGCCATAAATATTGTGTTAATTACAAAGCAGATCCAACATAAACTCAAAAACTAAAAAAGAAGAAGCATTAATATTAAAGGAAAGACATCAAACAATATTATTAAATGAAAGCCAACAAGCCCAATTTGCGTTGAAATTACAAGGAACGATTGTTTTGATTGTTGATTTAAGTCAATGACCCATGTTTTCCCTTACCTTTGCATGGATTGAAGGAATCGTGAAAGTTAATGTGTACGATTTTAACTGCACAAATTTGTGTGATGTCGAAAGAAATGCATTGAAAAACACCATATATGATATCGCCTCCATGCAAGATGATGCCTCTGTCTACCTTTGCAACCCAATTGGTAATGGGAAATTACTTTACCCCTCACCTAACTAACTCTTACATCTAGGATTGCACTTCACTCTTCATGCCACGTGATCGGAATGACGTTGTCCGAATCCGACATGATGAAAAATAACCATTATTCCGTATATGATCTTCCATGCACTTTTGTGAACTTTGGAATGAATAGGAAGTGGAGGACAACACATTATTCTCCTTATGCTGATATTTTGGTTAAATTTATTTTAGAATTTATTTTATAATTTTCTAAAAATAAATAATTATTTCTCAAAAATTATTTTTTTAAATACACTAATCAGCACTTAAAATTAATAACAATGATTAAGTTAATTTTTTTATTGTAAAAATATTTATTTAGTTTTTATTTTTATAATTATTATTTAATTTAGTATTTTAAATTAATATTATTCAGTTTATTTTTAATACTATTAATATTTTTAATACTATTAATATTTGGTTTGAAGAATAAACTAACTAATACATACTAAAGTGAAGATTAAAACTGATTATCCTTCAAACTCAAGATTTAAGTGGTTGATTTCAAAAAATTAGTGCTAGGAATATATTTCTTAACACATTCCTTTCAATAATTTTTTATACAAGTTTATTAAATATTACAAAAATCAGACGAAAAAATCATTAAATATGATATAGGACGCACCAAATTTTATAATTCTTAATAAATTTTAATCAATAAAAAAAATATTAAAAAATATATTCCTAACATTTTTTTTCTAAAATTGATGGACCTTAACGGTTAACGTTGATAGTTTAGTGACCCTAATAATTTTATTATAATTTTAGAGACTAAAATTAATAATTAAGGTACTATTTGATCCGATGGTTTAACCCTCTTAAAAGGGCAAAATTAGATGTGACAAAAGATTGATTAGTTAGGTTAACAAGATAGTTTACACACAGTAACTGTAACTCTGATCTTGATCAGTAAATGATACGTTACACTTGTCTTATCTTATGTACTCTTGATCAACAAATTATTAGTTCAAAATATTCTAGTTGATTAAATATATCTATTTTTAAAATCAAATGAATTTGGTCTCTAAATCAATATTTTTCTTTCATTTAAAATTCAAAATTCTCATTTTAATTTAAATATTTGAAAATTTATAATAGATTTAGGATATGGAATAATTTTAAAATTTAGAAATAAGGAATTTGGAGGAAATTTAATAAAAATAAGGATTTTCTAAGATATATATTACATTTGAAGAAAGGAAAAGTAAGAGTTTTTTTTTTCATTTTAAGAGAAATTTGATGTTTTGTTATTAAATTTTGAGCATAAGAAAGTTTAAAATAATTTAATCAATTTAATTTTTGAAGATTTTAATTAAATAGATTAGATCTTGATAGTTTTATGTAGAATTTGTTTAAAAAGATATCAAATTTGTTTAATTTTAAAAAATAAACTACTTAATTCATTACAAAACAATAGAGATCAAAATTTATTCATTTTTTAACATAAATTCATAAGAAAGTTTAAATGCAATGAAGGAAATATATATATATATATATATATCTTATCTACTAATCATAGGAATAAATATTTAAATTTATAAAATTTGGCTGATATGAATAAAAAGTCATATTTTAAAAATAACTTTCTATGTTCCACACTTACCTCCCGTTTTGCCATACAAGCCTCTAATGCTTTCTCTTTCTTTGTATGATTATATTTTTTACAATGACAACCTCTTAATTATAAATAAATTTACTTCAATAAAATATAATTTAAATTACTAAATACTAATTGATACTCTAAGTATATTGATTAAAAAACTTATGATTGAAATATTTTTTATTAAGAGATGAAAAATTACATTATCCATACATTTTTTTTACACTCTCATATAATTTATACAATAAATATTTTTTTAATTTCTTAACCAATATCTCAAAAATATTTGTTAAAAACACACATCTAAATTTATAGTTATATAAAAGTATACATGTAATCATGTTCGAAATTGCTACATTCAAGTGTCCAATGTCAGATATAACATACACAAAATTATTATTAATATTTTCATTGTTTTATATAATTTGGGTTAGATACTTTGAATATTTGAATATATATGGGCCTTTAATTTTCAATATTGTTGTGATGTTGTAACAGACTATAAAATATAAACCAACTCATTATGTGATATTATATCATTTAATTCTTTTCAATAATAATAATAATATCCACAAATTACAAACAATCATCTTAAGTAAATTAAGTAAAAATGATTTGATCCTATAGTTTAAAACTTTTTCACATGAATTTTATAACCGAGTTATTTTAAGTAGTTCATGTCATTAAATATGGTTCAATTTAATTTTAATTGTTCAAAAATTAATGATTTTAGTGTATATATATTAAAGATTTTGAAAATAATCCGTTATTATTATGATCAGTGATGGCACAACATATATAATATATTTATGTATACCACACCAACAATCATATTAAAATTACATGTCTAGATACCACGGGAGTGTGTGGTGATCATAGGAGTTATTTTCAAAAGTTGCAAAATTTATATTGACCAAAATTAATGATTATTTTTTAAGACTAAAAGTTAATTTCATTATATGTATACAGCAACTGAAAATATATCTTACTCTTAAAAAACACTAGATAATCATTCATTATCAGGCCGTATGTTTATGATTTTTTCAGAAAAAAAAATATATCTTTGATTAAAAAACATGTTTAAAAAATGCAGTAACAATTAATCATTTTCGAATAATTTATTTTAACTTTTTTGCTCTTATCCTTTTTTCTATGTATGTATCTCTAAGAGAAGGAATCTTAGATGGGCAAATTTGAACGATGTTGGAACAATAAGCTTAAACATTTATAGAATCGTCTGGGGTGAAAGGCTTCGGCGATGAGCATGAACATTACGTGAATTCCATCTTGTTAGTACCAGGAAGAACAAGTTAATTTTGTGTGTCTTAATTTTTGTTTCATGCATTACTCGTTTTTGTACGGAACAAACACACTGGTTATTATATATGTGCTAGAAAGTGCTAGAAAGGTGGGGTTCCTAAAATGTCTTTTGAAAAAAAAAATTCTAATAAATCATACTATTATTACTACATAGACTAACGTATACAAAAATAGTCAGTAGGTTTTGGTTATAATTAAACTTGAGGCATAAAATGATTTTAAATAGAACTTTTCCTTGGGGTTCTAGAAAGTTATAGAAACTATCAGTGATAGCAATTGTTATCATTTGTCTCTTTAATTTAATTATACGAAGTAGCAATACGGATGGCCAATATACCTACCATCACCTTAAAAAAGGAACAGGAACAATCTGGCTATGATGAAGACCTAATGGAGGCATTATCTTATGTTGGGTTTTCAACTTTGGATAGCAAAGTATTAATTTGTATGTGGGATCTGATTCAGTGTATTAATTATAACTATTATTTGACTGTTTGAATTTAATTTTTTGTTTTATTTTATCTTGTTTTAGTTTCATGTTGTTATCAAAGCTTATGGGTATGTAAAGTGTGAATAGCATGTTTAGAAAGTTGATAAATTGAGAAAAGAACCAAAACAGAATAAAAAATAAGACATTTTGCACATCTTCAAAGAGCATGGCCCATGTTGTACCTTTAGGCCATTTTATTCCAGCATGGTCATGCTAATTTTTTCAAAAATTTCTTAATCAACGTCTTGCATCTAAGTACGACCATGCTACTAATAACACAACCCGTGTTGCTCCAGAGCCAGAATTGGGAATCAGCGTCAAATCCGAGCACAACCATGCTACTAACAACACAACCCATTCCGCTCGAGAGGCAAAATTGAGAATTAGTGTCAATTTCTTGAAGAAGGCCATGTTGCCCTCAACACGATCTATTGTGACTTAGTACTACTCGAGTTGACCTCCACGTTGCAGTTAATTTTTATTAGTATAAATAAAAACTTGGAAGCATTTTTTAGAGAACTTTTTATTATTTTTTAATAGCAAGGGTTTCTGAGTGATAGAATGGTGCCAAGAACATTGGGGTCCTAATCTGAAAGGATTTTCGATCTCTGTTATTCTCAATGCTATTGCGTATGTTGTTTGGCTATATTATGGCCATGATTGACTAAACCCTTAGAGCTCGAATTATGATGTAGTCATACCCATGTATTCTAATTCCTTGTTTTAATTGAGATTTTAGGATATTATTAAGTTAATTGTATTGTTCTACTGTTCTATCTTTTGTATTGGAATTGATCACTCTAATTCATAATTAACTGATGTATAAAATGATAGGGTTCATAAAACTTGCAAGATCAACCTAGTGGCATGAACCTCCTTTTTACAAACCTCTCTATAATATCCTTAACCTTGAGTTGAATTCCCAAATGACCAATAGTGAATTAATTTAGGGGGAAGAGTATTTTCAGACCTTGACCATAGGTTGATAATTAAATCAAAAGATAATTGGTGATTAATCAATAGCTTATGTTTCTTAATTAAAATTGGAATTAGGGGAAAATGGGTACATACAAATTCACAATCTGGGTTTGTTTTTTCTCATACTTTTCTCTCTTAGAAACTGTTATCTGGCTTAATTTTCTTCTCTTTGACGTAATTGATAAACAATCCTCAAACTCAAGATAAAATACCCAAAATTAGTTTATGTAATTTGAATTATTTAGGAACATAATTGGTCTTTAGGGCATAATATCTGAACTTACAAGTCCATGATATTACTATGTAGGGTTCACTTGCCCTTGTGCGCATACATAGTTTATGTATCAAGGTTTTGGTGCCATTAATGGGAACTAGTTGCGGAGTTCCCAAATAATTTCAATTTGCATTAATTAAATATTTTTTTGTTCATAAATATTTTTTATTTCTTGTAATTTTTGTTTTTTGTCTTTCAATTCTATTAATCGTTCTGTCTTCACTCTCACAAAAGTTTCGTTCAATTACCTATTTGTTTTAATCCTTTTCCTTTGGTTGATAGTTTATGCTAATTGGATCTCTAATGACTAGAATTCCTGAGTACGACCTTGACATTGAAAGAGCTTGTTGTAGGAACAATGCTGACACAAGAAGGACAAGGATTGCTGAAGCAAACACTGAAATAGGTGTAATGGAGGCAATGAAGGTATCAAGGTTGACCCACAATAGCCGCACTTTGTAGAACTATCTCACCCTCATGGTAGGAGTCATGCCTAGTATTGTACATCCTAACTTGGGGGAGCAAAACCATGAGCTAAGGCATGGGCGAATCAACATGATTGAGAGGATGCAGTTCCATGGCCTGCCATCTGAAGACCATGTTCTTCATTTGAAGAAATTCTTGAGACTCATAGATAGAACAAGGAGCCTAGCTAATGCTTATGACTACATCAAATTGGCTACTTTTTTGTTGTCATTAGCAGGGAAGGCTGAAGATTGGCTCTATGACTTACGAAATCGGAACATTACCACTTGGGACCAATGCTTAACGTAGTTTTTGCATAAATTCTTTCAAGTGGCAAAGTCTGAGTAGTTGGTAAGAGAAATTGGGAATTTTCCCAATTTGAGCAATAATCCTTATCTGAAATCTGGGAGCAATTGAAGGTACTGCAGAGGAGTTGTCCACACCATGGGCACTCACCATAAAGCTTGTCCACTCTTTAATGGAGGACTATCACAACATAATAGGTCCTGTTTGGATGCTGCTACAGGGGGAAACCTTATGCATAAGATGAATAATGCAACAATGCACATTATTGAGGCCATGGCTTCCCATGGATATAATGTTACTAGCGACAAGAGGATCCTAATGAGGCCTAGGGAGTTCACCAGGTGGAGGTCAATTCATCCAGCTCATCTTTTGACCAAAAGTTGGATATTTTCATTGAGCAGATAAAGACATTGATGAAAGCTCAAACTCAGAGGATGACACATATTCCCCCCTATTTATGACCAGTGTGGGGAGACAAGATACATGATTTTCAATTGCCCCTTTTCCCAAGCTTTGGAAGAGGTGAACTATGCTAGTGGAAGGAACAATAACTATGAGCCTTACACCAACCCCTTCAACCAAGGTTAGAGAGATCACCCAAACTTCTCTTGGAAGGAGCAAAGGGGCAAAAGGTAAGGTCAAAGTCAGAACCAGAATGTGTACGAGCCTTTCCAGCTACAAAGTCAAAATCTAATTACTTATAGAGACCCTCAATATGGTGAAGCACATGACTAAGAGAGATGAGAGGTTCAAAACCTTGGAATCCATAATGTCAAACCTTGTCATTCTTATGTCCCAAAGAGCTTAAGGTGCTTTGCCTTCACAGACTGAGCCCAACCCCAAGGAGGACTTGAAGGTGGTGAGCATCAGGAGTGAGAAGCCACATCCAGAGTATAAGAAGAAGAAGAAAATAGCTTCTCTAGAGAAGGAAAAAGAGGTTCTCACTGAACATCAAAGGACAAGGAAGCTCCTATTGAGAGGAGTTCAGAGACAGGGAAAGAAAAGGAGGTACTAACAACTCCTCGGGTAAATATTCCTTTTCCCCGACAACGTTAGGAATGAACAACAAGATCAATAATTTTCTAAATTTTTAGAAATGTTTAAAAAATTGCATATAAACATTCACTTTGTTGAGGTTATTGCTCAAAAGCCAAAATATGCAAAATTTTGTAGGAAATTATTTCCATCAAAAAGAAATTAATAGAATGAGACAATAGGTCTTACTAAGGAGTGTTCTGGTGTTGTATTGAGAAAGCTGCCCCCTAAGCTTAAGGATCCTAGGATTTTTACCCTCCCTTGCATTATAGGAAACACATACTTTGAGAAATGTCTTTGTGATTTGGGGCAAGCATCAATTTAATTCCTTACTCAATTTTTTTTAAAAAAAATAGGCATGAGAGAAACATAACCCATAAACATCACCCTATAGCTTACTGATAGACCTATTGTCTATCCCAATGGTGTAGTTGAGGATGTGTTGGTTAAGGTGGACAAGTTTATCTTTCTTGCTGATTTTGTGGTGCTAGACATGAAAGAGGATAAGGACGTCCTGATCATATTGGGGCATCCATTCATGAATACTATTGTGACATGGTCATAGAGGTTAGGCAAGGAAAGCTCATTCTAAGGATGGGTGAAAAGCTTGCCTCTTTTTTTGCCTGCAATTTCATTTAGGCAAGAGATCCTACTAATGCTTTGGTGGAAGCCTTATTCCCAAGTGTGGAGGTCAAGGACCCCTTGAAAAGAGTTCTTATTAATGAGGACTTGGACTGGGATTTGAGTAGTGATGAGGAGGAAATCGAGGCAACTCTTAGGCTTTGTTCTTAAATCCAAAATATTTCTTGAAATCAACCCCCTAGTTGACCTCTTTGAGCTGAAATGATATTTTCTTTGTTACCTTACTATGTTGAAAGTCTAATGCTTGGTACTTGGTGACTTGAAAAAAATATCGATGGCACAATTGAATATTTGTTTTTAGGTAGAACAATGATGTATCCCATGATGGTTCTCCTTCTACAATAAAAAAAGGAAATCAAAAGGCCTTCTAAAAAGAAATAAATAAATAAAGGTTTTGTTGAGCAAGCAAAAGAAGAAGCATGATTTCTAGAGAATGAGTTTTGGGATATATTAAATGAAAACAAAGGAGAAAGTTGTCTCCCTTAAGTAAGGTGTCATTAAGTACATGTTGATTCTTCGAGCCCTTCTTTACTCTTTCTTCAGTACCCACCTTTCATTGCACCTTAGCCCCATTACACCCTGTGATACCTCACTATCATGCATGCTATAATTTTTTTGAAGGTGAGTTGATTGATTAATAAACTGAATGTGTGTGCTTCTTGAGTTGTGATGTGAGTGGCTTATCTCAGTCCCATGAAAAACTCTCTGTGGTTAGATGAGTGATTTGTTGCTTATTGTGGAACTAAACATGTTGATGAACAATGGAAGCCTAATGGAATTTTGTGGAACATGTCTTGTGATTGTGGTTGTTTGTTCATGTTGGTTTTTATCCTGTGTTTATAATAACTTGGAAGGTTTTCTGTAAATAGTTTCTTGATTTCATAAGAAAACTATTCCAATCTTTAATTTAGAACAATTGCTTGAGGGCAAGTACAACTCAAGTGTGGAGTGGTTGATAAACCATTATTTGACTGTGTCCCAATTTTTGTCCCATTTTATCTTGTTTTAGCTTCATTTTGTTATTAGAAATTATGGGTATGTGTTAAGTGTGAATAGCTAAGCACAAAAGTTGATAAAATGAGAAAAGAACCAAAAGAGAAGAGAAAAGAGGAAATTTTGCACATCTTCAAAGAGCACGACCGGTGTTGTACTTGTAGGCTTGGCCATGCTGATTTTTCAAGAAATTTCTTAATCAGTGTCACACATTTGAGCACGATCATGCTACTGACAGCACGACTCATGCTGCTCCAGAGCCAAAATTGGGAATCCTCGTGACACCTTTGAGCATAATTGTGCTATTGACAGCACGACTCGTGATGCTCTATAGGCAAAATTGATAATCAACGTCACAAATTCTTGAAGAAGGTCGTGCTACCCTCAGCACAGCCCGCGCTGACCTCCATACTATAGTTTAATTTTTAATAATACAAACAGAAACCTAGAGGAATTTTTTAGAGAGTTTTTTTTATTATTTTTGAATAGCAAGGTTTTTTGAGTGAGAGAATGGCACCAAAAATAATTGGAGTCCTAATCTGTAAGGGTTTTAGATCTCTTTTATTCCCAATGCTATTTTGTATGTTGTTTGGCTATATTGTGACCATGGTTGGCTAAACCCTTAGAGCTCGAATTATGATATAGTTATACCCATGTACTATAATTCCCTGTTTTAATTAAGTTTTTTTTTTCGATGTTATCAGTTATTTGTGTTGTTTTGTTGTTCTATCTTTTATATTGGAATTGATCACTTTGATTCATAGTTGATTACGTGCTAGTGACCATATACTCATAACTAACTGACATGTAGAACGATAGGGTTCATAAAACTTACATGATCAAACTGGTGACATGAACTTCCCTTTTTACAAACCTTTTTGTCATTCATCCTTAATCCTAAGTTGAATTCCTAAATGATCAATTTATAATTAATTTAGGCAGAAAAGTATTTCAGACCTTGACCGTAGGCTGATAATTAAATTAAGAGGTAATTGGCTATTAATCGATAACTTAGGATTCTTAATTAAAATTAAAAATAGGAGAAAACTGATACATGTGAATTCATAATCATGGTTTGTTTTTACTCATACATTTCTCTCTTAGAAACTATTGTCTGGTTTAATTTTCTTCTCTTTGATATAATTGATAAACAATCCTCAAACTCAAGATAAAATTTCCCAAATTATTTAGTTTATGTAATTTGAATTATTTAGGAATACGACTAGTGTCTAGGGTATGATATTTGAACTTTTGAGTTCACCATACTACTGGATAGGGTTCACTTATCCTTATGCGAGTACATATTTTACACATCAATTAATAAATTACTAAAATATTTTTTAATTAAAAAATCATTATATAATAATGTTATAGTTAATTATGTTCTACAAATTTATTAGTATAATATAATTAATTTAAGTATATTGAATCTATATATAAGAAAAAAGAAATCTGTGTATACGTGTGCACGCAAGAGAGCCAGGTTGTGGGCAGAAGATCAATGTATTAAAGTTGACCCCACATTCTATCAAATATTTAACGAAAAACGAGGGAATATATAAGGTCTCAATTTCTACCTCATGTGACACCCACCATAGTAAAGATCTTTTGCTTTTCCTTATTGTTATCGAAATGAAAGCATAACTGAAATTAAACTGAGCCACCAGAGGAGCAGATATAAATAGTTAATCCTAGAAGATTGCTTATACGAATTATTGTTTTAGGATGCATTTGGATAAACCATTTAATTAAGTGTTGAAATTTATAAGTACTTATGTTATAATTAAAAAGAAATAAGATTAAATTATTTTCACATAATTTATAATTTATTTTCATATATTATGTTGAAATTTGTATTATATTAAGCAAGTTTATGAAAATATTGTAAAGCCATTTTCATAATTTTTCTAAGACACTGAGACAAGTATTACGTCATTTGATAAATTTAAATAAATTATTCCAAACAAACTCTTAATTAATTGTTTTGCGCATTTCTCAAGGTTTCAAGCGTTTTGCATTTTCAAAATGTTTTTGGGATCCATTGGAGATTTGGATTCAATAAGAGCATTTTAATGCAAGATTCCATTTCGGAATCTAAGGTATTTTTCTATGCATATTGTAATGTCACATGTGTATTAAGATTTCTCTCGTTTTTTGATTTAATGATATATTCTACTTTGAATTCTTAAAATATTTTATACAGGTTTATTTTCTTTTCCTTCTTGCATCTTTGTTGTTTCCCTCTCAAAGTTGTTAAGTAGAGATAAATTAATTTTTTTTAAATCAATCCAAACCTTTAGAAAGTTCTTTCACAAGAACTCATCTTACACGTCTAAGATCTCATATTTGTGTCAAGTGATAGATTTTGTCAAGAACAGGTCTTAAGCTCAAGAACTCAACTCAAGATCAAACATTAAAGATTCTCTAAGCTCTTCAATCATACGTTTATGATAATTGTGCTTTGTTAGGGCATTTTTGACCAACTTGGATCATGTACGATTTCTTTGACTAAACCAATTAATTGTCACCTCAACATTCAATGAAGATTTTGAATGAAGATTTTAGACAAGAGGTAAAAAAAAGAAAATGATAATTAAGTTTAGGAACTAAAAATTATAAACTTTTTGTTTTGGAATTAAAAATAAAAACTTCAAGGATCAAATCAGAATTAACCTTTATATTTATCTATTTTCTCAATTTTGCATACACAAGGCGCCATTTTAACAAAACAATTGACGGGGAAGTTATTCAAATTTTTGGATATACGAGACCCTATAAGGAATACGGAGTCCAACAATATTTTTTTATTAGTTAATTCAACTTTCAATTTTTTAATGAGTTGTTTTTAGGACTAGCATATGTGAATCGAAGGATGACATTGAATATTAAATTCTTATTTAGAGTCATCGGGTCACACTCCTAGAAATAAATGTCATCTTTACTAATATTTTTTTTATTTAACACTTAATAAAAATATTATTAAAAACTTTTAACGACATTTAAAATTTTTATAAAATTATGACTAAATGTTATTGATATATTTTTGTAACATTTATTGAATGTTATGCATAGTCTATATTAATTAAAGTTTTTTTTTTTATATTTTTAGGCTTTAACAATATAGATTGTATATAACATTTAATAAATGTTACAAAAATATATTAATAACATTTATTTATAATTTGATAATATTTTTTTAATATGACGAAAAACTTTTAATAATATTTTTATTAAGTATTAAATAAAAAAATATCGTTAAAAGTCACATATTTATATGTAGCAGTGTCATTTGGGATGCTGGCCAATAATATTATTGGGGATTCATATATCATATATGGAGTTGTGTGTGCAAAGGAGTTAGTGTAAGAGATAGCCACAAGTCGACAAAGGATAGGATAGTAGAGATAGTCGTGCGCATGTTGAAATCAAACTGAAGCTGTATAGGAATCTAGCTTAATTTGCGCTACTTTTTTTATGCACTGGGAGATACATATATAACACAGAAAATTAAAGTCCCCAAAGCTCCATGAATTCATGAGCGACAATTGATGCAAGAGGAGACAATAAGTCTGAGGTTACACCTTAAGTTTTTTCAAAGGGAGAATTGTAAGTTATTATCATGCCATAAATCAGACGATCTTTAGGGACTACTGTTCAAACAACTTCTCAAGGAATTTTCTTTTTCATAGGCCTCAAGGAAAGATTTAAGCGCATCAATGCCATGTCGAAGATATATACAAGTCTCAAAATACTTGAATGGCGAGTAATGAAAAAAATCCAATATATTAATAATATGGTAATTAGTATACTAATTTATATAATAATATACGAATTAGTTTATTAAATTTAAATTTAACATGCCAATTAAATTTAAATTTAGTGAAATTATTTCTTAATATACAAACATAGAATTAAAAAATTAAATAAATAAAAATTAAATGACCAAATTATCAGGATAATTTCTATATATGGATGATACGAGTGATGATAATGTTAGTATTATTATAATTTAAATCAATGTTAGTTTTCCCTTGATTACAATTGAAATAAAAAAGAATACAGCCATTTATATTGTTAGTATGATACATACATACACACACATATATATATATATATATATATATATATATATATATATATATGATTTTTATAATATCAGTGTATTTAAATTTAATTTTATAAACAAAATACTGTTCATTACATGTGGAAAAAAAAATTGGAGGTCGTGGCTCCTAACCACTCTAAGCCAGCCATGGTCATATCACTAAAATACACTATTACAATTATTTCAATTATATTCCTTTTTCGTACATAAGTGTGTGTTTGCCAATATATACTATATGTGTACGTAATTTGTTTATTTATATATCCGTAATTGTATTAAGAGTTTGAGATAGACAGCGACAGCTATCGGTATTAAATGGATAAAAAAAATAAGTCTTCTATGATTATCCAATCACATTCTATCCATGATGACAAGTAATCCTCAAATATAACTGCATGCTAAGAATCTTGTGTTAATAATTCCATAATCTAGACTCCTTAAAAACACACCACGTCAAAGTCTCACCATGATTATACTCTATCCATTCGTTTCCTTGTTCTTTATTTTGATTTCCTTTTTAAATATTATCTGGGTTGAATACGCATACATATATGCTCATACTTTCTGATCGATATAGTAGTGTATATGTAGCTTCAATTATGAAAAATTGAAGACCCCAAGATTACGATAGGTTGGAATTTATCAAAAAGCTTAAGAGTTGGACTATTAATTACTTAGACTATCGATCACGAATTATTTTGACTATTTTGCACTGCGAAGGGTAGCTATTTATTAGACGGGGAAATTAGAAGCAACGCGTCCCAAAATCATCGCGTAGACATGCGTAATGGCGGCACAGGTCCAAAGTTAATTGCATCATGCACTAGGCACTAGCAAACAAATCATGCCGAGCAATTCCTTTGTTTTTTTCGTTTTTGAAATGGCAGCAATGCTGTACTTCCTTTTTTTCCAAATGGCATAGAGACACGTCACGTATATTAATTTTTGTTTTGTTTTCATATATTACAATACAATTCTTAAAATTAGGATTTGTCCAGAAGCTAGCTTGCGAGGTGACAGTTGTTTTTTTAGTTGATCTAAGATCTGTAACAGATTTTCTAATGTGGTAAACTTGAATATCTTAAAAGTAAAATATACAAAACAAACATATATATAGGTAATTCAATAAAGGTCTGATAAAGACAATTCAATAAGTCTAATATAATCTCCTAAAATTAGTACAGTAGTGTAAAATTTAAATATAGATAATGATTTATTTAGTTAGATAATTTATGTTTAATCATCTTCAAATTTAAAATTATATTCAGCCAACAATAATTATATATCAACAAATGAAATTAATCTTAATCCAGGCAATTAGGATACCACCGCTGAGACTTATCATTCAATTATTTGCAGCATGCACCAGCAAACAAATTATGCCGAGCAATTTTGTTTGTTCTTTATTTTTGAAATGGCAGCAATGTTGTGTACTTTCTTGTTCAAATGGCACAGAGACACGTCACGTTCATTAAATTTTTTCATATATATTATAATTAATAAACAAATTCGTTTCTGGGATTTAAGTGTTGACGTATATGATGGGTCTTTATAGTGCATCCCTGTTTCTCACGCTTTCACAATACACGAAGAATAAAATGATTAGCTATTTTGGCTTGTCTACACTGTTTTTTTTTTTTTTTTGAAAGGCTTGGCTTGCCTACATAGTTGACAAAATGTGTGTGAAAGTTGAGATGGAATGGAAGGAAAATGGGTATTTATCACGAGAGGGTACGTGGAAGAAAGCTAGTGAATTGGAAGCCTAAGATAAAGTTGTATTAAAGAGTGTTTGATTGTGAGGAATGGGTAGTCCTCTTCACATTGTCATGATGTGTCGATACAATACAGGGGTTCTTCCACAAATTTTATTTTTGCTACGTTGTCATGAGTTCTTGTGAAAGCATTTGATGATTGAAATATATATACATCTCAATTAGAGATATAGTTTACTTTTTTCCCCTTTATTTTTCATCACATGATTCATTTTTTTCCCCATACTTTCTATCTTCTTTTTATTTCCCTTATTTGTAAAAAAATTATATAAAAATTTATATATAAATATAATTGGCTTAATTATGTTTATTGTCCCTCAAATTTAAAAAATATTTTTTTATATACTATCAATATAAAAAAATTATACTTTCAACCAAAAAACATTATTAATCTGACTTTTAAGCAAAATATTATAAAAGATTAAAATTAAATTATCTTATCATATTTGTCTATTTATATGATGATTAAATGACAAAGTAAAAATCATTTACAATATTATTATACACTATTTCCTCTTAGAATAAAACGGTCTAGTGTTAGAATTTTTTTTAAGGACAAATTTTGGTGTTAAAATTATAAATATATGTTATTGAAATTAGTCATAATACAAATACGAAGAGTTTTCAAACTAGGACGGTCATTTTAGCATTTAAAAACCTAGTACAGTCATATTTGAAATTTAAATTGCTAATCACAGTTTAAAGTCGTGCGTTAGAAGGAACGAAGCATGATCTATCATTCTTGGAATTAATTAAATGATAATTTTTTTTTGAAAAATTGAGAGAAATAAACATTGGGAGAATTTTCACCCATGGATCTTGAACACACTACATAAATGAATATGACATTATACTACAACCTAAAATCTTAAGACATTAGATTTATGAGTCTACTCCTTTATTAGTTCCACATGTGCATTGATTAGAGTTTGAGGGACATGGCATAAATGTTGAAGTGTAATAATATGTTGGAATGTGTTGCAATGAGATTATGTGAAACATGTGCATGCCATTCAATTTTGTTGAATATCAAAGCAGGATCCAAGAGGGAGATGAATTGGATCACCAAAACTTGCTTGAAAGCCTCTTAATTTTTTTTTAAAAAAAAACTTAGTTTACAAGTGAAAATAATCAGTAATCTAGTGGCTTAAGAGATGCTATTATAATTGGCTTTTTTAATCCTTGCATCAATTTGCAAATTCAAACATATTCAATTAAGAATAATAAACAAAGATTAAAAAGAATGATAATGAAGATAGATGTAAGGATGAAAAGAAGAGAAAGATTGCACAATTTTTTTTTTGTATTGGTTCAATCACTTGCGTGATCTATATCTAGTTACTCATACAATCTTATAGTATGAGTTTCAACTAATTAAATTAATGGTTAAGAAATCTTCACAAGCAAAATACATAATACATATGCTTTTAGTTCTTGAATCCTACAAGAACTATCCAATTCTATGTAGAACTCTACTACATAAACCCTTTGAGCACCTAACTTAAAGATCAAACAAAAAAAAAAGAAGAAAAGATTTCACCTAAGAGTGATATGAATATCAAAATTTAAGTACTTATCTTATTTCTTCAATGAAGACTCCTTTTAGCACCACTTTGAAAGATCCATTAATATGCAAGTTAAGAAATCTTGTTTCATGCTTTTGAATCTTTAAGGAGAAAACCAAGAAATGACATGACCAACGCATTAAGAGGCGTGAGTTCTATGAGGGTGAAAAAGTATTAGTCTACAACTCACATCTCCATCTCTTTCTAGGAAAATTGCACTCCAGGTGGTACGGTTCCTTTATAGTGGTGAAAGTATTCCCATATGGTGTACTTGAGCTAAAAAACAACAATGGGAACACCTTCCAGATCGATGGACACAAAGTCAAGCATTATGAGGAGGTATTGCTTCAAGTGCACTACATTGTGCATCTTCAGGTGTGAAGTTTTCCTCCATGTCACACATCAGGCTCAAGACGTTAAACAATCACTCCCTAGGGGGGCAACCTATGGGTTCTGTGGGTCTTTAAAGACTCACATGTATCCATGTTCTATTTTTATGGTATTTTTGTCGTTTGTGTTCATTTTCTCAAAGTTTTGTGTTTTTTGTCATCCAGTATGGGTCATAGTGTCTCAGCACGGGCCATGCTGGTTTTCTTGTTAAATAAAAAATAACAAAATCCGAGCACAACCATGCTCTACATAGCACGACCCGTGCTCAAATTCCACTTTTTGGCAACATCCTTGTTATTTCCAAGCACGAACATGCTAGATTTAGCATGGTCATACTGCTCCCCCAAAAAAAAACCTATTCACATTCCAGCATGAGCCATGCTAACTTAGCACACAACGTGTTGGAATGTGGGGTACAAATATTGAAAAGGAAGTGAGGGCACCATATGACCTCCTCACTCTTCCAAATCCCCCCTCCCCCAACTATTCATCTCTTCCCTTACTCCTTTTTTTCTCTCTTCTCCTTCACATTCCCACTTCCCTTAATCCTCATTCCAAAAGTAAGTTAACTCATAATTTTAGTGTTATCTAAATTTTCTATTTCTTCTCAGATAGCTCTTAGATTTTAGGATGTAGTAATCTAGGTTTTTTTTTATGTTTTGATTGTCTAGGATAGTTTAGGTTGTTTAATCTTCAATGAATTTAGATTAGGTGATTTTAGGATAAAAAACTTAGAATATTTGCTGGAAAATTTGGTGATTGTTCGTCACAGCACGAGTCATGCTCCACTAGCACAAACCATGCTCCTAGGTTTTTTATAAATGTTCTTTTTGTTCATACGAAGCACGCTTCGTGCTCCTGGGTTTATAGTAGGTCATGCTCCCAACACGACCCGTGCTCCCCAAGCCATGTTTTCTTGGACCCAAACCCAACATGCATTGTGCTCCATCAGTATGGCTCGTTCTAGTTAAAAAAACTAATAGTTTTATGTCCCATTTCTCTCTCTATATTCTTACGTGCAGGTTCATGGGGGCTCTTCCCAGTTGCAGGTTCCAGCAAAAGGGACAAGGTGTCCCGAGGATGTCCTGTTGTTCAACGCAGGTGTCAACCACCCCCTTAGCAGTCACCACCATAACAGGGCCACCATCAGTGGGTAGCTTGTTAGCCATCTTTGTCACCATCACCATCTCCATCACATGTCGAGAAGCCTAAAGTTGAGACCCTTAATCCACGGATGTTGGCCAAGTTTGTCAAGCACTAATGGTGGTTGTCCCCTTTTTTTATTCATCCTATGCACCACTTAGACATGACCACCTTCACAGCTCTTGGATCTCAAGAGCGGCTAATGACTTACATCCATACCTTAGGATAGGAGGACTTGGCACTGATTGATGAGCCCACTTATCGAGCACCTACTCTGAAGTTCCTAGCCTCTTGTTGAGGGTGGCAATGTACTATTCCCCCACCTAAGGATGATCCATAAGCAATTTGGTATGATTTCCATGACCCTCATACTGAGAAGATGATGTCATTTTCATGATGGGTAGAAAGCATCACATGACATTAGCAAAGTTGGGGGACAATAAGCGATACATAGGGGATAACACTTGGATGAAGATCACAAGCTAGGGTCGTTACAATGCACAACTCTCCAAGGCTAGTCAAATTTTAGACCCCATTTTGTGAGCCATTCACAGGTGGCTTTTAGGTTCCATTCACGACTGCAAGAATAATGATAACCACCGGAGATGCCTACTTGGTCTATGGAATAACCAGAGGAAACCAGTGTAATGTCGGCTATATGTACCTCCAAGCTTGCATGGATGTAGGCAAGAGGACCTCCAAGCTACATCACCATTGGTTCTTTTATTGCCAAGCTAGCACGCCACATAGGTTATACCCCACTTGTTCCCATGTTTGTCATTCACCATGTTACACTTATGGGCATTGGCTACGTTAGTCAATAGGGCAATGATTAGGCCTTCATTGACCACACAAGAGCACCACATCAGGACGTCAACATGGAAGACCAGCGTTAAGACCATTTGGCAAAGAAGGCCTACTATAAGGAGAATTAATTTCAGCGGTTTCCTCTGCATGATTTTGACATGCAGGGCCTCTACAACTACTTAGATGAGATGAGGGCTAGGATTTTTGGCTGTCTTGATCAGATGGAAGATGACTTCCAATCTTGCCTATCGATCTGGCTACTCAACTCGATGGGATGTAGGACCACATAGACACTCACCAGGAAATGGTTTAGACTTGTCTGGATGCTTATTATGCCAAATTGGATGAATTCTTTCAGCACCAATATCATGGAGCTGCACCCCCCCCCCCCTCTTAAGGGAGTTTTATCTCTATATCTTTCTTTTTTCCCTTGTTTCCATGTACTTTTCCATTTGTTTTATTTTTCATTTTGTCTCTCATTTATGTGCATTAAGACATTGCATTTGGGTCATTGTAGTACAATGGTGTTTATGACTTGTCACTTCACCCCTAACTTGTTGATATTTTCTAATAACATTAGTAGAGAAATTCATGCATGAGAAGTCCCTTAAGCTTGAACCACTTAAATAAGTTTTGGGCTTGATTTTGTTATATGTGTGATGTATGGTCCACTTGAGTTGTTATGCACTTGGTCTATCTTGAAATACATAATCCTTGAGTGATTTTCATGTGTGCACTGAACTGATTGAAACAATTCTTAGGCTTTGTTGTTAAACCCATGGTATTTGTTGAAATCAACCCCATAGTTGACCTCTTTAAATGATATTTTCATTGTTACCTTACTATGTTCAAAGTTTGATGCTTGGTACTTGGTGACTTAAAAAAATATAGGAGGCACAACATAATGCTAGTTTTTGGGTAGAACAATGATTTATCCCATGATGTTTCTCTTTTGACAATAAAAATAAAAACAAGGCAATCAAAAGGCCTTAAAAAAAATAGTAAAATTTTTGTTGAGCAAGCATGAAAAGAATCATGGTTTCTAGAGAATGAGTTTTGGGATATGTTAAAAGGAAAAAAAAAACAAAAGTGTCTCTCTTAAGTATGGTGTCATTACGTATAACTTTATTCTTGGAGCCCTTCTGTATCCCGTTTCTTCAGTACCCACCTTTCATTGCACCTTAGCCCTTTATTAAACCTTGTGATGCCTTATTGTCTAGCATGCTAGAATTTTACTTAGGTTGAGTTGATTGATAAATAAACTTAATGTGTGTGCTTCTTGACTTGCGATATGATTAGTTTGTCTCTATCCCATGAAACACTAAGAGTGATGAAATGAATGATTTGTTACTCATTGTGAAACTAAACATGCTGATAAACAATGGAAGCCTAATGGAATTTTGTGGAACATGACCTATGATTGTGATTTATTGTTCATGTTGGTTCTTTATCTTGTGTTCATAATAACTTGAAGGGTTCTTTGTAAATGGTTGATGTCATAAGAAACTGTGTCAGTCTTTAATTTCGAATAATTGCTTGAGGACAAGCAATGCTCAAGTGTGGGTGGTTGATAAACTGTTATTTAACTATGTTTGAACCCCAATTTTTGTCCTCTTTTATCTTGTTTTAACTTCATTTTGTTATCAGAGCTTATGGGTATGCAATAAGTGTGAATAGCTGAGTAGGAAAGCTAATAAATTCAGAGAAAAAAATGAAATTTTGCACATCCTCAAAGAGCATGGCCCGTGTTGTGCATGCATGTCATGCTATTTCAGAATGGTCGTGCTAATTTTTCAAGAAATTTCGCAATCAGTATCATGCATCGGAGCATGGTCATGCTACTTTAGAGCCAAAATTGGGAATCAACGTCATACATCCAGGCATGGCTTGTGATGCTCCAGGGGAAAAATTGAGAATCAGCGTTACAAATTCTTGAAGAAAGCCATGTGGTCCTTAGCATGGCCCAATTTGACTCAACACAACCCATGTTGACCTAGCATGGATCATGTTGACTTCGATGCTTTAGTTTAATTTTTATTAGTATAAACAGAAACCTGGAGGCATTTTTGTAGAGAAATTTTTATTATTTTTGAAAAGCAAAGGTTTTTGAGTGAGAGAATAACACCAGAAACAATTAGGGTCCTATTCTGTAAGAGTTTTCGATCTCTTTTATTCTCCATGCTATTTTGTATTTTGTTTGGCTATAGTGTGACCATGGTTGGATAAACCCTTAGAATTCAGATTATGATGTAGTTGTACCCATGTACTATAATTCTCTATTTTAATTGTGTTGTTCTACCATTCTATCTTTTATATTAGAATTGATCACTCTAATTTATAGTTGATTATGTGTTAGCGACCATCTACTCATAATTAACTAACCTATAGAATGTTAGGGTTCATAAAACTTGAATGAGCAAACTGATGACATAAACCTCCATTTTTACAAATCTCTTTGTCATTCATCCTTAACCCTAAGTTAAATTCCCAAATGACCAATTGAGAATTAATTTAGGGGGAAGAGTATTTTTGGACCTTGACCATAGGTTGGTAATTAAATTAAGAGGTAATTGATAATTAATCGATAACTTAGTATTATTAATTGAAATTAGAATTAGGGAAAAACAAGTGCATGTGAATTCATAATCCAGGTTTGTTTTTACTCATACTTTTGCCTCTTGGAAGTTGTTGTCTGACTTAATTTTCTTCTCTTTCACATAACTGGTAAACAAACCCCAAACTCAAGATAAAATCACCTAAATTATTTAGTTTATGTAATTTGAATTATTTAGGAACACAATTAGTCTCTAGGGTATGATATCTGGACTTTTGAGTCCATGATACTAGTGCATAGGATTTAGTTCCCTTTGTGTGAGTACATATTCTATGCATAAGGAATTCTTATTGGCATTGAGTCTGAACTCATCTAGCTCATTCAATTGCTGCAACCTATTACTACATGTAAGCTCAGGATCTAAGTTTGAAAACTTCATAGCCCTCATGGCTTTATGCTCAAGTTCAACAGGAAAATGACACTTTTTCTAATTCAAGACCAGTCTAGTCTTCTTGCATCTTTTCAAAACATCATTTAGATTTTTCAAACAACCATCAAAAGATTGATTGAAAAAGGAAATGTTATCCATAAAAGTTTTAATATGGTTTTCAATTAAGTCAGAGAAAATTGTCATCATGTACCTTTGAAATGTTGTAGGAGCATTACACAAACCATTAGACATTCGGCTATATTCAAATGTCTAGTAAAGGCATGCAAAAGTGGTTTTGTGTTGATCCTTGTCAGCCAAATGCGCTGCAGTTGGCCAAAATACCCATCAAGACAACAATAGAATGCATTAGCAGACAATTTTTAAAGCATTTGATCCATAAAGGGAAGAGGGAAGTAGTCTTTCTGGGTGGTTTCATTTTGTTTCCTATCATCAATACACATTCATCACTTGGTAGTCTTTCTTACTGCTATGAGCTTTTTCTAGTCATTCTCCATGACAATAGTGCTCCCTTCTTAGGGACACATTGGACTGGACTTACCCATTCACCGTCAAAGATGGGGTAGATGATGTCTGCATCCAACAGTTTCAACACTTTTCCCTTCACAGCCTCCATAATGTTGCAGTTGATTCTCCTCCCAGGTAAATGCTTGGGTTCCTTTCCTTTCTCCATGTGAATCCAATGGGTGCACATTATAAGGTCAATACCCTTGATTTCATGGATGGTCCACCCAAAGGCCTCATTGTTGTCTCGTAAGACCCTCAAAAGTTCCTCCTCTTCTATCTCCTACAAACCTATAACAATAACAATTGGCAAAGAAAAAAAGGGGGGGATCAAGAAAAACATATTTTAAGTTGGAAGGAAGCGACTTCAACTCCAACATAGGAGGTTTCTTAATGAAGGGATTAGACTTTGACCCACTACGTCTTTTCAACTCTTCAAACCTTTGATTTCTCGTCAGTTTGGCGTTACTCTGAGCTTGGAGGAACATCATTATATACTCTTCATCACTGCTCAAATCCAAGTCATCATCAATAAGAACTCTTTCTAGGGGGTTGCCCATTTCCACACTTGGGAATGAGGCTTTCACCAAAGCATCAATGGGATCTCTTCCTCAATGAAATTACAAGCAAAAAAAGAGGCAAACTTTTTCACAGTATCAAATAATTTATAAACAAGTTATTCTTCACCCATCCTTAGAGTGAGCTTTCCTTGCCTAACTTCTATGACTGTGTCACAAGTATTCATGAATGGACGCCCCAATATGATCGGGATGTCCTCATCCTCCTCCATGTCTAGCACCACAAAATCAGTTGGAAAGATGAATTTGTCTACCTTAACCAACACATCCTCAACTTCTCCCTTGGGATAAATAATAGACCTATTAGTATGTTGTAAGGTAATGTTTGTGGCTTGATGCTTTCCCCTAAATCACATAGATGTTTCTCTATGGAAGAATTTCCTATAGTGCAAGGGAGGGTAAAACTCATAGGTCCTTAAGCTTAGAGGGTAGCTTTCTCAGTATAGGAGAACACTCCTCAATAAGGCATGTTGTCTCAAATTTTGTCAATTTTTTTTTTGTTGGAAATAATTTTCCTTAAAAAATTTCATATTTGGGAATTTGACCAATAGCCTCAGTAAAGGGAACGTTGATATGTAATTTTTTAAGCATTTCTAAAAATTTAGAAAATTGCTTATCCTACTATTCATTCCTCACTAGTTGGGAAAAAGAAATATTTACTTGAGGAGGTGTTAGTACCTCCTTTTCTTTCCCTGTCTCTAAACTTCTCTCAATAGGAGCTTTTTTGTCCTTTGCTAGACTTTCTTCAGTGAGAGCCTTATTTTCCTTCTCTAAAGAACTACTTTCTCCATCTTCTTGTAATTTGCATGTGGCTTCCCACTCTTAGTTCTCACCACCTTCAAGTCCCCCTTGGGGTTAGGCTTAGTCTATGAAGGCAGAGTACCTTCAGATCTTTGGGACATAAGAGTAACAAGGTTTGACACTATGGATTCTAAGGTTTTGAACCTCTCATCACTCTTAGTCGGGTGCTCTATCATCATGCCCTTCAATGAGGGGTCTCTTCTCCTCCTACCTAGTCCTCTGATTCTGATACTGAGGACCTCTATAAGTGTTTTGATTTTGACTCTGTAGGTGAAAAGGCTTGTACACATTCTAGTTCTGACTCTGACCTTGCCTGTCCCCCTTCTTCTTCCAAGAAAATATAGGGCAATCTCTCTACATTGGTCACAAACAGGGGGTGGGGAAATAGGTGTCATACTCTGAGTTTAAGCCTTATCAATGTCTCCATCAACTTAGTCAAAATATCCAACTTTTGGTTAAAAGCTAAGCTGGATGAGTTGACCTCTACCTGGTAAAGTCCCATAGACCTCTTTAGGAACCTTTTATCACTAGTACCATTATAGGCATTGGAGGCCATGGCCTTAATAATGTCCACTGCTACATTAGTCATCTTATGCTTGAGGTTTCCCCTTGCAACAACATCCAGACAAGACATGTTGTGTTGTGATAGCCCTCCATAAAAGATGTGGATTGACTTCTATAGCAAGTACCCATGGTGTGGGCAACTCTTCTACAGTCCCTTGAATCACTCCTAGGCTTGAAATAAGGATTCATGCTCATATTGGGCAAAATTCCAAATTTCTCTGATTAACAGCTCAAACTTTTCCGTTGGAAAGAATCTTTGCAAAAATTATGTTGAGCACTGGTCCCAAGTGGTAATGCTCTGATTTGGCAAGTCACAGAGCCAATCTTCAGCTTTCCCCACCAATGAGAACAAAAAAGAAGTCAATCTGATGTAGTCAAGAGCATTGGTTAGGATCCTCATTGTATCTGTGAGTCTCAAGAATTTCTTCAAATGAAGAACATTGTCTTCAGATGGAAGGCCATGGAACTGCATCCTCTCAATCAAGTTGATCAGCCCATGCCTCAGTTGGTAGTTTTGCTCCCCCAAGTTAGGAAGTAGAATATTGGACGTGATTCCCACCATGGGGTTGAGATAGTCCTACAAAGTGTGCTCCTGTGGGTCAGCCTCGTTACCTCCATTGCCTCTATTGTTTCCAACAATTGCTTCAACCATCGTTCTCCTATTTATGCCAGTGTTGTTCTTGCAATAAGGGGATAAACAAGAAATCAATAGAATTGAAAGGCAAAAAGAAAAATTATAGACGATAAATCAAAACATATTATGAACAAAAAATTATTTAATTAATGTAAATTGAAATTATCTAATAACTTCACAACTAGTCTTCAGCAATGGCATCAAAAACTTGATGCGTAAAATATTTGCTCACACAAGGGCAAGTGAACTCTACGCAGTAGTATCATGGACTCCAAAAGTTCAGATATTGTATCCTAGAAACTAGTTGTGTTCCTAAATAAATCAAATTACATAAACTAAAAATTTTGGGGATTGTTTATCAATTATGTCAAAGAAAAGAAAATTAAGCCAGACAATAGTTTCTACGAGAGAAAAGTATGAGTACAAACAAACTCGAATTATGAATTTGCATGCACCAATTTTTCCCTAATTCCAATTTTAATTAAGTTTATGGCCAAGGTCTAAATATACTTTATCCCCTTAAATTTAATTCTCAGTTGGTCATTTAGGAATTCAACTTAGGGTCAAGGATGAATGATAAAAAGGTTTGTAAAAAAGGAGGTTCATGCCACTAGTTTGACCATGCAAGTTTTATGAACCTTATCGTTCTACAAGTCAATTAATAATGAGTAGATGGCCACTAAAATGCATGAATTCCATTTTTACAAACCTCTTTGTAATTCATCCTTAACCCCAAATCAAATCTCAAATGACCTATAGAGGATTAATTAAGGGGGAAGAATATTTTCAGACCTTGATCATAGGCTAACATTTAAATTAATAAGTATTAGGGGATTAATTGATAATTGAGAGTTCTCAACTATAATAGGAATTAGGGGAAATCAAGAACATGCGAACAAATAATCCGGGTTTATCTCTACTCATACATTTCTCTCTTAGAAGCCATTGTCTGGCTTATGTTATTTCTTTGATGTAATTGATAAACGAGCCCCCAAACTCAAGATAAAATCCCCAAAATTATTTAGTTCATGTAATTTAAATTATTTAGGATCACAATTGGTCTCTAGGGCATGTTATCCAAACTTTCGAGTCCATGATACTAGGGTTCACTAGCCCTTCTGTAACATTATTTTACACATCAAGTTTATGGCGTTGTTATAATTTGTTTTGTTTGAATTAAATAGTTTTTGTTCATATTTTTTTATTTATTTATATTAGTTTTGTTCTATTTTATCTTAGTGTAAATTTTAAATTTTTATTGCAATTTAACTTTAATTTTTTTTTCTACCAGTTGTGTTTTAATCCTTCTTTTGTGTGGATAGTTTATGGTAACTCGATCTCAAAGGGTTGAAATACCTGAGCATAATCCTAAGATTGAAAGAGCTTGTCACAGGAACAACGCTAATACAAGGAAAAGAAGAATGGGTGAAACAAATAGAGGTAATAATAGGAATAGAGGCAATGAGGCTGACCCACTGGAGCACACCCTGCAAGACTATCTCACCTCCATGGTAGGAATCACTACTAGTATTATGCTCCCTAACTTGGGGGACCTAAACTTTGAGCTGAGGCATAGACTAATCAACATGATTGAGAGAATGCAATTCCATGGCCTGCCATCTAAAGATCTTGTTCTTCATTTGAAGAAATTCCTGAGGATCATAGGCACAATGAAGAGCCCAACTACAACTCCAGACTACATCAAATTGGATGCCTTTATGTTCTTACTAGGGGTAAAGGCTGAAGACTAGCTTTATGACCTACCAAACCAGAGCATTATCACTTGGGACTACTATTCAACAAAGTTTGTGCAGAAATTCTTCCCAATGGCAAAGTCTGAGTAGCTAATAAGAGAAATTGGAAATTTTGCTCAATATGAGCAAGAATCCTTATCTAAAGCTCGAGAGCAATACAAGGGACTGCAGAGGAGTTGTCCGCACCATGGGTACTTATCACAGAGGCTAGTCCACATCTTCTATGGAGGACTATCATAGCACAACATGTCCTATCTAGATAGTGCTGCAGGGGGAACCTCGTGCATAAGATGACTAATGCAACAATGAAAATTATTGAGGCCATGGTTTCAAATGCCTATAATGGTATTAGAGGTAAAATGATTCTCAAGAAGCCGACTAGAGTGCACCAGGTGAAAGTCAGTTCATCTAACACAACTATTCATCAAAAGTTAGATGTTTTGGCTAAGTAGATGGAGACCTTGATGAAGGCACAAATTCAGATGATGACAAATGTTCCTCCACCCCTTGTTTGCAACTAGTGTGGGGAGACATGTCATACATGAGGAGATAAATGCTTCCTAGGAGGCAACCTATGGATTCAATTGGTTATGATGCCCACAAAATGTTTTCTTTTTTAAGTTGTATTGTTCGTTTAGCAGAAGTGTCCAACATATCGCTTCTTCATGGATTCACCTCCATCTTGAGAAGGTTTTATGTTTTTGGTTTCTTTTTTTTCATATTTCATTTTTTTGAGGCTTAGTTTCATTCAGTACTTCTTCTCTTGTTGTCTACTTTTTTTTTTCATCTCTACTTTGATGATGCACAGGGGACACTGTATCTCTTAAGTGTAGGGAGAAGGTTCATGTTATGTCATTTCACCCATAACTTGATGTTGTTGTGGCATTGTTGCTGATGATCTCTATGTGATTCTCTATTCTTGACTTTGGTTTTCTGTTAATGTTTAGGGATTCATTTTGTGTAGCGTCCCTCCCGTTTAAAAAAAATGTTTTTGAACTCACCACTTCACTATAAGATTTCTCCACAGAGGCAAAACATTAGTAGAAATCCTTGGATGAACAGTTCCTTGAGCTTAGTTATTGAAATAAGTTTTAAGTTTGATATTATGTGTGATGTATGGTCCACTCGAGTCGTTATGCACTTGGTTTATCTTGAGATACATCTCATTAAGTGATTTTCTTGTGTGCACTAAACTGATTAAGGCAATTCTTAGGCTTTGTTCTTAAACCTATAATATTTGCATATATGGACCCCCTAGTTCACCTATTTGACCTGAAATGATATCTTCTTTATTACCTTACTATGTTGAAAGTTTGATGCTTGGTACTTGATGACTTAAAGAAATATAGGGGACACAAATGAATGTTAGTTCTTGGGTAGAACAATGAATTATTTCATGATGCTTCTCCTTAGGTGTTAGAAATTAAAAAAAAACAAGGCAATTAGAAAGCCTTTAAAAAATATATAAATAAACATACTTTGTTGAATAAGCAGAAGGAGAAGCATGGTTTTCCAAAGAATAAGTTCTGGGATGTGTTGAATGCAGAAAATAAATTTTTTCTCGTTGAGTAGTGTGTCACTGAGTACAGGTTGATTTTTGAAGCCTTTCATTGTCCTGATCCTTTAGTACCCACCTTTTATTGCACCTTGGCTCCATTACACCTTATGATGCCTCATTGTCATGCATGGTAGAATTTCTGCTTGGGTTGAGCTGATTGATAAATAAACTGAGTGTGTGCTTCTTGAGCTATGATCTGAGTGACTTGTCTCTATTCTATGAAACACTAAGAGTGGTGAGATGAGTATCTTTTGCATTGTGGAACTTAACATGTTTGTAAAAATTGAAAGCTTAAAGGAATTTTGTTGAACTTATCTTCTGATTGTAACTTCTTGTTCATTCTTGGTTCTTGATTTTTGTTCATAATAAATCGAGGGGCTATCTGTAAATGGTTTCTTGATTTAATAGAAAACTATGCCAGTCTTTAATTTATAATAATTGCTTAAGGGAAAGCAATACTTAAGTGTAGGGTGGTTGATAAATTGTTATTTGATTGTGTTTAAACCTCATTTTTTGTCCCATTTTATCTTGTTTTGACTTTATTTTGCTATCAGAGCTTACGGGCATGTGTTAAGGGTGAACAGTTGAGCAAATGAGATGTTAAATTGAGAAAAGAGCAAAAGAGAGGAGAAAATAAGAAGTTTTGAGCATCTTCAAAGAGTACAACTATGTTGATTACAGCATGACCTGTTAGTATAACACGAGTCATGTTGTAATCAGCACGGGTCGTGCTTTGTGAAAATGCTCAAAACATCCTATTTTTTCCTCTCTTTTGGCTTTTTTTTATTTATCAATTTATCAGATTCATTGCTCAACTGTTCGCACTTAATACATACCTATAAACTCTAATAACAAAATAAAGTCAAAACAAGATAAAATGAGACAAAAATTGGGGCTTAAATACAGTCAAATAACGATTTATCAATATGCTTTTAGTTCTTGAACCCTACAAGAACTACCCAAATCTATGTAGAACCCTACTACATAAACTCTTTGAGCACCTAAGTCAAAGATCAAACACCAAAAAAAAAAAAAGAGTAGGAAAAGCTTCACCTAAGAGTGATATGAATATTAAAATTTAAGTACTTTGTACTTATCTTATTTCTTCAATGAAGACTCCCTTTAGCACCACTTTGAAAGATCCATTATTCTTCAAGTTAAGAAATCTTGTTTCATGCTTTTGAATCTTTAAGGTGATGAGATATAATAGCTCAGGATACTCTTCAAATGAAATACTCCCTTAGTCACAATAAGATTCTTATGAAAAATGTGCTCACAAGTTTGTTTATATAGCCCACAAACAAGATTAATTGATTATTTCCTGTGATAATCGACTAATTTGATCATTTGGTTTCTTGAGCATGAACTAGAACCTGATAATCAATTTTTTTAAAGATAATTGATTATCTAGGACTGAGAAATTCACACAAGGTTGAAATAAACAATTATCTTAAGTGTATAATCAATTATTTGCACACATTTACATATTTTGAAAAACAAAGCACTAGACAATCAATTATTTTGTTCTATTAATTAATTGATTATTTTATTCTTCGTTCTAAAATTAACAATTTTAAATAGTTATTTCACCCTAGTTGAAAACCTAAGTTATAAATGACTACTTCAATCTTACTTTCAGGGGTGCTTAGGTGAGCCTAACATCAAAGAATTTCAACCAAATACGCATCACACACACAATCATGCAACAAAATAGAAAACCAAGCAAGCATAGTTCCTAAGCTATCACAATTTTACTTTACAATTACATGACATCATCAAAACTAAATTGAACATAATTTTTCTATTTATTTATCAGCAGAGAATGTATTCATATATAAGGTGATAACAAGGGGTATCATCCGGGACGAATTTACGGGGCACACAGGGGTTTAGCCCCTATCCCTCGAACTTTTTTAAGTATATATCATATATACTAATCAATAATATATATAGAAGAAACATAATGGACGTGGGTGGAAATTTGTTACATTTCATTTAATTTGTATATGATTTCTAGTAGGTTGGTATAGTTATAATTCACGAATTGGAGTTACATATTTTATTGTTTTACGATGTTATTTGTGGACCGGTTCTTTTGTATGGATTGAACGGGTTATGCCTATTAAAAATCGATGCTTGCTACAAGCTTGTTTTCGTGGGAGAGAGAAAATGAGATTTCAAATTATTTGCATTTAAAAAAAAGATATATATAACTGTCCTTCAATATATTCTCGTTTAAATTTGAGAAAGATGATTATTTTTTCTAAGTGAAAAGGTGCAAGCTACTAAAATATACCTTCTAACTTTTGAGGAGTGGGTCTATGTTAACGATTATATATATATATATATATATATATATATATATATATATATATATATATATATATATATATATATATTACTTTCTTTCAAAATAAGTATTGTCCTATATTATTTTAAATATATAAAAAAACTAATAAATAATTTAAAAAGAATAGTAATTTTATAAAACTAATCTTATTAAATAGACGAAAGAGAACAATATTAGTATTACATTGAAAAATTGAAATGAAATTTATTGGGGGTATAATTCAAAAAAGAAATTAATATTATATTAAAAAGTTAACATGACACTTATTTTGTAATAAATTTTTTCTTTAAATGCGACACTTATTTTAAATAGATGGAGCAACCAATAGATCTGATAAGAATGATATCTTTTTCTTTCCATCCATTGTTATTAGGTTAACTATGTTTTATATATTATTATAAATCTTGTTTATCAATCCATATATCTAATTATTCACATTAATTATTTTTATTATTATTAACATTATATTATAGATATATGTATATATAGTATAATGGTTATTGTTACCAATTTGATGACTTTTATTTATTACTAGCACAGACACAGACGCTGCCGTGTTAGTACGTCCGCATTTTTTATCGTATAAAAATTAAAAAGAAAAAATAGAAATTATCCTATATTTATTTTATTGTTGGAAAAATAATTTTTATATTTCATTTTAAAAAACACATTTCAAGTTTTTTGAAATAAAAATAAAATTAAAGGAAATAGTTAGATAATTTTGGATTTTAAAAACAAAATGAAATGATAATCTTTAAGTAATACTGATTTATCTAAGAAAAAGCTAAGAAAATAGTGGGATAGTGTGAAATCTTAATATTCTTTCTAAAAAAACATACTTTATCAAATGCAGTCATTAACAAATATAAATTTCATAATAGTTGTTTACCGTAAAAAAGAAATAAAAGAGAAATTTTAAGAGATATGAAAAGAAAATGAAAATAAATTTACAACTACCAAATTATGTGTATTAATTAGTAGTTAATACATACAAATTTAAGAGTGTGAAACAATACGAACAAAATTATATTTTAGTAAAAGAAAACAACTGATTTCAATTTTAGATATCATTTTTTAATATAAATGTATAAATGAAAATGTGGAGAGCAACTAGTGGGTGATTATAATATTAAGTGGTACGGTTCTAGTTTTAGTTGAGGGGTAAAATAATAAAATTTTAATCCAAAATTTGTTCAAAATTTTATATTTCTCATTTGTGGCTTGTGTTATTTTGGTTTAATCATGAGAAGATTGTTGAGTGTGTTTTCTAAAGATAAAATGGGTTAGAAAAACAGAAACCAAAAAGAGATTACCAAAAGTGGTGTCTCCTTTATTTATTGTTATATATTATATTTGATGAGTTTGTTCCTCTATTTTTAATGGAGATTATGGTTGAGTTCTATTTGATTGTTATTGTGATTTTGAGATCAAAAGTTTTCAAAACTTTGAAACAAAAAATTAGTAAAGTTATAAAGGCATGTGTTTCATTCTTGTCAATGATGGACCTATTCACAATTGAGGATGGGCAAATAACCCACATTTTAATAAAATCACAAATATTTCTTAAAATTTTATGTTTTGCACTTATTAATTTTATGTGTTTGAACCCCTAACCAATTCTTATATGAGGATAAGTAAATGCATCCCTTTATTTTAATAAAATTACAAGTATTTTTCTTTAAATTTTATATTCTATACCTCTTATTTTTATGTGTTTAAATCTACTATTCCATTTTCTCATTCTTCTTATATCTTTATTTATGTCTTTATCTTAAAATTTATTTTCTAATAGATTTTCCACACTAACTCAAGCTCCTAGGTCTGTCATTGATTCTTGTATCATTTGAAATAAAAAAATAATTTAAATTTTAGGTGTAAAACTAATAAATAATTTTATAAAAGTCATTATTTATTAAATATTCATTTATTAGAAGTTATATATTTAAATAATTAAAATAAAAATAAATAAATAAATCTAGTCTCCTTTGTGATGGTTTTTTTGGATCCGTTCCTGATAATCCCTTTTACATGTGCAAAATTACAACTCCCATGGTACATGACAACACATGCCATAAATCAGTAGATTAAGTAGCTGCTAAAAATCAAATAAAAAAAACTGCAGTCTACTTGAAGCGTTACACCAAGATCTATAAATCCCACATAAAACCATTAAACAGATACACCAGAATGTAAATTCCACCGGCAACATATTATAAGATTTACAAGTAAGGGTGTGAAAAACTAATTTGGTAAAAAAAATTGAATTGAATTAAACTAGTTTTAAATTATTTTATCCCGTTTAGTTTTATATCTAAATAGTTAAACTGATTTAAAAATTGATTTAAAATTAAACTGATTTTAAAAATATGATTCTGAGTTGAATTAATTTTTAACTAGTTTTAGATTGGTTTTAAGAGTCAAACCAATTTTGAATTTGTTTTTGAACTATTTTTTCAAATAAAAAAATATTTAAATGAAAATCAGTTCAATTTAAAAATAATTCCATTAACTAAATTGGTTTTATAAAATAGTACACTCATTTTTTCTCAAACTAGTTAAGAAAAAAACTAATTTAATTTAGATTCATTTACAATTCAATTTAATCCCAATATTTTTTTACATACCCTATTCTGAAGTCAGTTCCGGTGCATCCCATCTAGGTCACAAAAGAATTCACCACTATATAAGATATGGCACTTCATATACTTGTCAAACACAACATAGGTTTTGCGTTGACCATTGATAGAAAGAGCATGAAAAGTTCCTCAGTTTTGAGTTTAACTAGTTTCATAACCCGAACTTCGCCAAGTCCACCACTCGCTCTCCCAGCACATCAGAATTTTTTAAGAGTATCTCATTTTAATTTCTTATTATACCAGTTCTAGAAAGTAAATAGGTATACATTAACAAATCCATACACGTTAATGATTTCAATAGTATAACAAACATATATTATAATTAATTAATTATAGTGTAATTATTAGATAAGAATAAGATGAATGAATGTAATAATAAATATTAGTCACCAATGAAAGAAAATATACGCACATATGTTCGTATAGCTTTTTTTTGCCAAGATATGTTCGTGTAGCTAGGACCATGCATAATAAAACAATATATCAAATTCACAATGAATTAATGGCAAACTTTATTTTTTAATAGATCTCAACTTTTGAACATATTACCTTGCCATTCGTCCAGATACAATTAAATAGCTGGCCTAGCTAGAAGTTCACATCAAAATCACGTATGGTTAGTCGTAAAGGAGCGTGGATAGATACATTTAATTGGTGATGTCGATGCTCCTTGGGACATGGTCTACGATATTGCATGATTGAGGAAAAAGATTAGGAAATGAAATGAGAGAAGAAAAACCATCCAAGTGTGTAGATTAATTAATGTGAAATTTTTTCAGTTTAATTAGAAGTTTCACGTTGAAGTCGTAGGTATACAACTATATTAAATACTAGATGAGAGAAACTTACTCGAAACAAAATTATCTTCTGTAAATGAAAAAAAAAAAGAAAAAAAGACGAGCAAAAAAAGATACGAATCCCAGTACACCACTAAACGCACCTACCTACCTATCATAACTGGGCCTGTCTCGTTCAGTCCGTTAGGTTCAATTGTAGGGAGCCCACAACAATATGAATAAAAGGCGATTTTTAAATCTTATTATAATGGGCCGACCGGGGCCCATTCCAGTTAACACTTGGTTCGGTGCCATGTTTCTGTGATGACGCAATCAACAGTGAGTGAGTTAGGGTCAGGCTTGTCTTCTTCTGCGTTCCCAAGGTTGTTTGCCAAACGTAGCTGTCTTGTGGGACCCTGAGTCCGACAAGATGTTGAATGTGGCGTGATATTGTAGGTGCCCAACCCACAGTTCCCATCCATATCTTTATTTCAAGTCCAACCTTTTATATTTTCAAACTCTTTCATTAGAATTTTAATAAATTATAACAATAAAAATATTTTGAAAATTACATAACATTCAGTTGAATTTTAAACAGCACAAGAAAAATATATCCCTATAATTATTGAATGAGAAATTTTGGTATCTTTAAATTTTTTATTGGAATTTTGATCCTCTGTATTTTAAAAAATATGCACTGAGGGGGGGGGGGGGGGGGATGGCTTAGGGAAAAACTTTTCTTGTATGTGGGAATCGTCAATTAGAAAAAGGTTTTGCACGAAAGAGGGCTTAGGGCAGATTATATTTTGATATAATTTTCATGTTTTGAACTGTTAATGGTTATTATGAATTGATCAGGTTGTTTATGTATCAATATGAATGAGTGAATGACAGAATGTTGCAGTCACAGAATGAGTGGCTGGATTTGTGCTTCATTCCAAGTTAATTTTTATCTGATTTTTCAAAATTTAAACTGTTGAAATTATGAGTACTTGTTAATATTTTGATCAACAAAATCGGAGTATATGGAATGTAAGTTCAACAAAAGAAGGAGGGTTTCTAACTCAGAGGTGAAAATAGGAGACCATATTATCCCTCAAGTCACACGGTTTAAATATCTTGGGTTTGTAATACAGGATGATGGGGAAATTGAAGGGGATGTGAATCATCGCATTCAAGCAGGATGGATGAAATGGAGAAAAGCATCGGGGGTGTTATGTGATGCAAAGGTACCGATCAAGCTAAAGGGAAAGTTTTATCGGACTGCGGTAAGACCGGCGATTTTGTACGGAACAGAATGTTGGGCGGTCAAGAGCCAACATGAGAATAAAGTAGGTGTAGCGGAGATGAGGATGTTGCGGTGGATGTGTGGTAAGACTCGACAGGATAAAATTAGAAACGAAGCTATTAGAGAGAGGGTTGGAGTAGCGCCTATTGTAGAGAAGATGGTGGAAAATAGACTTAGGTGGTTTGGGCATGTAGAGAGAAGACCGGTAGACTCTGTAGTGAGGAGAGTAGACCAGATGGAGAGAAGACAAACAATTCGAGGCAGAGGAAGACCCAAAAAGACTATAAGAGAGGTTATCAAAAAGGATTTCGAAATTAATGGTTTGGATAGAAGTATGGTACTTGATAGAACATTATGGCGAAAGTTGATCCATGTAGCTGACCCCACCTAGTGGGATAAGGCGTTGTTGTTGTTGTTGTTATTGTTGTTAATATTTTGATCAGCTTACATGATCTGATTTTTTAACTGATATGACATTTTACTTATAAACGTGTAATTTTACTGCCAATAGATATGTCATTTTTTTAATTGTATTATAAATATGACAGATTTTATCAATATATTTTTTTATTAATAAATATTAATTGTTAGTTTGTTATTTTTTATTGATTAGAAGGATGGAACTCATAACTTTTTTCTTTTTTTCTTTTTTAACCATTCAATCAACCTTATATCTTTAAACATTATATCAATATGGCATAAGTAATTGACTAAAGCGAAATGTTCCGAGGAATTATTCAGTGGCTCTGTGGGTGGTGTAATTGTGACACCAACTATTCAGCTCTTCAAAAACACAGGTTCTGGTTCCGTGTAATTGTACTGATCGATATTATAGGTTGAGTGACCTTAGTTACCGCTGGCTCATCTAGGAGTTGCTTGACAATATGAGAACCATATTCTATCTAGTATTTACTGACTTTAGAAATCTGATAAAAATAGCTTCTTTCCCATCCCACTCTTTTTTTATAGGCCAATAAATTTTATTAAAGACTTAATTTTAAGGACAATTTGTGCTAATTCAGACCGAAAACAAGACAATTACAAAGATAGAGAACTTTCTCTTGATGATACCTGATTGCCACCAAAGCATAACTCAAAGCCAATGAACCGCTGCTGTCCTTTATGCGTGTGATTCTCACTAATTTGGCATTTGGCATTTGTATTTGCATGTTTGTTACTTCATATGTTTTAGACGAATTATGATTTTGATTGACTGCTCTGGTTCAAATCTTGGTGCTGCTAAGTGCTAATGTGCTTTTTGCAGCATATAATGGTCGTTTGCCCTGTTTATAACAACATGATTTAATTATAAATTTGAGAAAGGATCAAATTATACTACTATAAGTTACATAAGAATTATGTTATCAATAACTAACGGGTAAACTGAAAAATACAATTGACAATATAGGTGTAAATTATATAGTTATAATATATTGTAATTTTTTAAATTTAAAAGCGAGTGAATGAGGTAAAAAGTAATATAAGATAAAAAAAAAAGTGGATCATCGATATGTGCAAATGAAATCTGATGATGATACAAAATAAAAATAGGTATTATATCCCAAAAAACAGAAATAACAAAGGCATATTGTTAAAGACATAGTTTGTCGCAAAAAGTTAAGAAGCAAATCAGTGTGTAATTTACAAAAATTTACAAATGGTATTTCAATATTACAGTAAATTTATAAATATGGTCAAATCAAAGCATAGTTGACATTGAGATCAAGGAATTCAAAGACTATTTCCATGTCAGGTGTGAAGCTTTGGGCCTTGGAAAAATCTCTCCATCCAGATCCAATTTTTGTCGTCTTTCACTAGTCATTGTAAACAATGTGGCATTCGGCACAGTCTGCTATGTTCAATTCAGTGAACCTTTTCTCTTTCATAAAGTAATACATACTACTTGGAACATCCTGGCATAACTAATAAATGAATTTGAGATAACGGATAGTAAAAAAAATTGAAAATGAAGATGCTTCTTAATTAATGAAGTATACAACGAAGTAACTTACCAAGCTGCTGCACATGGCCTTGTATTCATTCAGAAGCACCTTGAAAGTCATTGAATTTGGCACTTGATGATATAATGACATTTTGGAAAAAAAATTGCAGCACTGGTGGTTTTAAATATGGTTAGCAAGAAGAGAGACTGACCATAATAGGTTAATGTGACATGGTGATCTCCCTTGAGCCCATAGAATGTCCTTAGTGTTGTCCATCCGTGCACAATGGTTGGCTTGGGCAAATCTTTGTTGTAGACAACATCATGCATGTTGTCATGTTTGTCTACCGAATGCCAGTAATGATCGAGTTGATCTTTCCATCTAACAACAAACAACCTACTGACTTCACCAAACATCTACATTTGAAATAATGCAACATTAGAATGAGGCTAATTGGTTGGTTAGCTGTAGCAAAATGATTCAAAAATCAATATGGTAATTGGAAATGATAGTTGTATCATAATAAATTGTTGACCTGATCCTTTGCAAGAATGGTCTTGAACATCTCATCTTCAATTTTTGTGATCTGCATCATTATTTTTGCCAATTGATAGCACTTTGCCTTCATGTTATTCATCAACTATGAACTCCATATGGAGTTAAAAACTTGGCATCATTAAATCTTGATACATTACACGATGCTATAACAAAAATGATATTAAGGTTATCCCTAATACTAATAGAGAATGCTATACATAAATCAGCAGTTCCTTGTTAGGTTAACATAAAAATTCAGATGACCCAACTATTTTCCATGTGCAATGTGGCCACCATTATGCATATTAACCATTGAAACACAACAAATAATCAATACACAACTGTAATGACATTAATGAATTTGCAGCAAACCTAATATGCATAAAAGCCAATTGCAAGAACTAACAGAACAAAGCTGACATATTAAATTGCAAAGTTGTGTTTGATAATAGACTACATGTACATATATCATACTGAATCATAATAGAATACTACCTTGCAACCTACTGGTCATAAGTTGTTGTCGTTGATACAACTTCACAAGTCACAGTTAGTAAAAAATAGTTTATGCCTAACATAACTTGTAGTGGTTGCCTCATGGATGAATATACTACTTGGTTTTTGGGAAAACAGGACTTTGAACTTTAAACCCAAGATTGCACTCAAAATGTCATGATTTTGTACTCTTCTTTGGAGCTTGATATACATATTTCCTTGTTTATGATCTGTAAGGGTACTAATGTAAGCTCTATTGGAGCTTGTAGGCCTAGGATCTTCTTCATCAATGGATTCCTTTGCTTCTTGGAAGATGAATGGCAACATAATGGAGAAGGAAGAGAGAGAAGAGACGCCGCTTCAAGGAGAAGATGAGTCTAGAAGAAGCTCACCACCATAGAAGGCCATGGATAAGAGCTTGGAAGAAGAAGGAGATGAATGAAGGGAGAGGAAGAGAAGAGCACGGAATTTTGTGCTCTAAAAGAGATATGAAATCTGAAGTTTAATTTTTAAATGATCAAAGTTGGAAAAATGCACATACATAGCCTCTATTTATAGCCTAAAGTGTCACACAAAATTGGAGGGGAATTTGAATTTCTATTCAAATTTCACTTGAATTTGAAATTGAATTTATGGAGCCAAAATTTCACTATTTATGATTAGTGAATTTCAGATATGGTTCAGCCCACTAATCTAAGATCAAGTCCAAGATTCTCCACTAAGTGTGCTTAGGTGTCATGAGGCATGTAAAACATGAAGGACATGCACAAAGTGTGACTATATGATGTGGCAATGGGGTGTAGCAAGCAAATGCTCACCTCCCCCTCTAAAATTTAATTGGATTGGGCTTCTCCCAATTCAATTAAATTTATTTCTCAACACACATATCAAATATTCCCTTAATGCTTGTGAAATTAAAAAAAACGACCCTTAATACAAAAACTAGTCTAGGTGCCCTAAAATACAAGGGCTGAAAAATCTTACATTTCTAGGAAACCCTACCTACATTATGGAGCCCTAAATACAAGGCCCAAAATTAATGAAACCTTAATCTAATATGTACAAAGATAAGTGGGCTCATACTTAGCCCATGGGTCCGAAATCTATCCTAAGGCTTATGAGAACCCTAGGGCCTTCTCTTGCATCTTTGGCCCAATCTTCTTGGAGTCTTCTATCCAATGCCCTTGGGGGGTAGGATTGCATCATTCCCTCCCCTTTGAAAAGGATTTGACCTCAAATCCAGAGGTTTTTGAAACTCATGGATTCTTTCCTCAACACCTGTAAAAAGAATAAAAACATATGTATTAGTGATGTTGGGTATGTTAGAGTACGGTAAGGACTGAAAACCCCTTTTCTGGCCATCTTCCCATGAGAGAATATAGTTCCTCACCAACTCAATGAGTGGTGCTACAAGTATAGAAAAATATGGGACAAACCTTTTTGTAAAAATTTGTTAAGATATTGAAGCCCCAAATTTCCCTTATACTTGGTGGAGTAGGCCACTCAGGAATGACCATTCTCTTTGGGTCCATGGGAAGCCCTTGATCACTATTTAAAAAGTTAGGGAAAGTAATGGAATAAAATGTACCTTTTTCTTTATTTTCATGTTGATTATTCCTACAAAAAATTACGACAAACCTAAGGTGTCCCACATGAGCACCTAGGTTTGCATTGAAACAAAAAATAAGAACAAACCTACCTAATGAGTCCCTATGTACACAAATCATGAAGATGTTGGGTGCATGAGTGATTTTACAAAAGAGTGTTACACCACTCAACACATTCATCATACCACCTATCATAAGGATTTGGTGCCTAATAATACCTATTTTAGGCACCAACAAAGTACAAGGATTTAAACTCTTACGAACCAAACCCTCATCCAACAACTCTTTTACTTAAGGAATAACCTCAAGCTCAAGAGGTATGGTGGTGCTAAGGGATGTTTCCCTTGATAGGAGAAGGTAGAAAGATTGTTTAAGAAGGAGTGCTTTTTTAATATCACCTTTTGTTGAAAAATGATTTTCCTTCTTAACAATCTTCTTGGAGGAATCCTTTTCCTCCTTTTCCTTCCCCTTGGCCTTTAAAGACAAGGCCTTAATATCCTTCTTTTTCTTTTGTTTTTCTAGTTTTTCTTCCTCATCCCTCTTATCTTTCATAGTTAGTTGATCTTTGACCACCTGTGAAGGTGTTTGAGGATGCAACACAAATTTAGTGCCAAGATGGGTGAGGGTAATTTCATTGGTTAGGCCATTGTAAATGATTTTCCTATCAAATTGCCATGACCTTCCTAAAAGAATATGCCCTGCCTCCATGGGAACTATATCATAATTAACTTTATCCTTATATGTCCCAATGGAGAAAGGTACCTTCACTTTTTGGTTATCATTTCCCCTTGCTCATTGAGCCATTGAAGTTTATAAGGTTTTGGGTGGGGAATGATAGTGAGGTTCAACTTGGAAACTAATCTTGTGCTACAACAATTGCTACAACTTGGAAACTAATCATAGTAGGAGGGAATGTGCCTCTTCTTAAGGGCACTCTTAAGATCATTCCAATACTTTACTGGAGGATCCCCATGAATCCTTCGTTCCCTAACAAGGGAAGTCCACCAATAGAGGGCATACCCTTGAAAGCTAAGGGTAGCCAATGGAACTTTTCTCTCTTCGCTAATATGATGGCAAACAAAGAGTTGTTCAACCTTCATTTCCCAATCTAAGTAGGCCTCAACATTATCTTTTCCATGGAAATATGGGAGGCTAATGTTAACCTCTTGAGGCCTTCTATCCTTTTCTCTTCTTTGGGAATGATGTTTAGTATGTGAATTATGGTGCCCTCTATAATAGTAGCTAAGTTCTTCACTTAAACTCTTGCAAGAGTCATGACTACTATAGGAGACATATTTTTCTCTTTTCATTTCTTTCATTATTTTTCTTCTTTCTTCCTCTCTTATTTTCTCTCTTTTATCTTGAATTATTTCTTCCACTCTTTTTTTTCCTTTTTCTTTTTTCTCTTATTTTTCTTTCCACAACTTAAGGTATCTCAACTCATCTAATATCTTATACAAGGGGTCCTTAGGTGTAGAACCCTCACCATTAACACTAGATAAAGAATGAAGACTCATGTTGGTTCCTAAGTTGTGGTTCTTTCTTGTTGGGGGTTTGAAAACAAAAGGTCAAAGAAACTATGGTTGAAACTAGCCAAAATAAACACTAAAAGAGGTGTGCAAGATAAGGTAAAAACTATTGGTAAAAGGCAAGCTATCTAGGTGGTTTGACAATGGAGGGTAAAGGAAATAAGTTATGAAAATAAGCAAGAAATTAAAGTGCAAGAAATGCAAACTAGGCAAATCCTAAGAGTGTTTGGATGACCTCATTTAAGGTTTCCAACAAAACACTCACTATCCTAAGGGAAAATTGCGTAAAATTATTACACACAAATGGAAGTAGGGTGACCTATTGGAGGCTCCCAACTTACTTCCAATGAAAGGCCTTTTTGTTACAAAATTTGAAAGCAAAGCAAATTGTCAATTACAAAAAAAAAGTCCTCAATTGTGGTGGCTATTCTCTCTTTGGTGTTTCACTCAATTTGGAGTGCTTCTTAGTCCAATAGCTCTTAAGGTGGTTGGCCCCTTGCTTCATGACTAAAATTCTTCAAGGGATGGCACCAATCCTCTTTTCCAATTCCTTATATGGCAACTCACAAGCAAGGAAACAAAGAGACAAGCAATAACCAAAGACAAAAAAAAATGAAATGAAAGCTAAGCCAATAGAGTTTTAACAAGACAAATTTTCAAGGATTAGTCAACAATTAAAGCAACGAAAAGTACACAAAAGCAAGCTAGGACTCAAAGAGAAACCTAGAATGGCTCTAGAGTAGAGTAGAAAAACTTAAAAAAAAAAGACTCAAGAAACTTCTAGTTTTGGAACTTGTTTTCACAATAATTCTCAATTTAAATTTCAGAACTAGGATTGGTATAAAATAGGCACCAATTATAGAACAAATTTTGAGCCAAAACAACAAGCACACTTCTCTTTTACTTTTTTTTCCTGTACACTGATTTTTCATCCAACTTGTGTGATTTTTCTTATTTTTTCCTTTAATCAAAATTGCTTGGTTCTTTTTTCATAATTTTGGTCCAGATGTCTAGAAAATTTAGTAAAACTTTAAGCTCAAAACACGTAGTGACCAATTCCCAGTAATTTATACTAGTTCGTATGTTCAAGTTGCCAGCACCAGCGATTTTAACCTAGAAATCGAGAGTAGTGTTTATGTTGCTTAAGGCTTGGATAGTTACAATTTGTGTTTGCTTATGCTCAATTATCTTGAATAACACAATTCAAGAGAGCTTAAGACTTATTTTGATTCACAAATCCATCCACAACTCAGCACCACAACTCAACTTCATCATAGGCATCATGTAAGAAACTTAGAAAAAAAAAAGAGTTCAACAACAAGACTACTTCTAGGAATTGATTTAGAACATGTTATGAACTAAATAACATGCATGAATTAGACTCAAAATTCAAAAGATAGGCTAAGAATGACAATAATACATGAACAAATGTATCTAGAATTCAATAAACAAAATAAAAATTCAACACAAACTTAGAACATAATGTGACAATTACTATGACTAAACATGACTCTAAGACAACATGGATTAAGTGATTTATACTTAGATTTTTGTGTTTTCTTTTTCTAATCAATATTTTGGAAGAAAATTTATATCTAAAGGTTCAACACAAGAATATTATGAATGAAAAATGACAGAACCTAAAATCAACACAAAAACATGATTCAAGAGTAGATCTACAAAATTTGAACCATAGAAATGCAGGAACAAGTGTAGATCTAAGATTTAATTGGTTTATTTTTTTTTAATCTACTCTAAACAGCACCAAAACACAAGACAATGGAGGATATACATGGAGAATAAGATGAAGAACAAGGAATTAAAGAGAATTCACCGAACAAAAAGATAGAGGAAGCAAAAGAACATCACCTAGATGAAGATGCTCTTGATACCACATGATGTAAGCTCCATTGGAGCTTGTAGGCCTAGGATCTTCTTCATCAATGGATTCCTTTGCTTCTTCGAAGATGAATGGCAGTGGAATGGAGAAGGAAGAGAGAGAGGAGACGCCACTTCAAGGAGAAGATGAGTCTAAAAGAAGCTCACCACCATAGGAGGCCATGGATAAGAGCTTGGAGGAAGAAAGAGATGAATGAAGGGAGAGGAAGAGAAGAGCACGAATTTTTTTTCTCTAAAAGAGATATGAAATCTGAAGTTTAATTTTCAAATGATCAAAGTTGGAAAAATGCACACACATAGTCTCTATTTATAGTCTAAGTGTCACACAAAATTGGAGGGAAATTTGAACTCACTTGAATTTGAAATTGAATTTGTGGAGCCAAAATTTCACTAATTATGATTAGTGAATTTCAGATATGGTTCAGCCCACTAATCTAAGATCAAGTCCAAGATTATCCACTAAGTGTGCTTAGGTGTCATAAGGCATGTAAAGCATGAAGGACATGCACAAATTGTGACTATATGATGTGGTAATGGGGTGTAGCAAGCAAATGCTCACCTCCCCCTCTAAAATTTAATTGGATTGGGCTTCTCCCAATTCAATTAAATTTATTTCTCAACACACACATCAAATATTCACTTAATGCATGTGAAATTAAAAAAACTACCCCTAATACAAAAACTAGTCTAAGTGCCCTAAAATACAAGGGCTGAAAAATCCTACATTTCTAGGATACCCTACCTACATTTTGGAGCCCTAAATACAAGGCCCAAAATTAATGAAACCTTAATCTAATATGTACAAAGATAAGTGGGCTCATACTTAGCCCATGGGCCCAAAATCTACCCTAAGGCTTATGAGAACCCTAGGGCCTTCTCTTGCATCTTTGGCCCAATCTTCTTGGAGTCTTCTATCTAATGCCCTTGGGGGGTAAGATTGCATCAGGTACACTATCAGATATTAGTGAGCCTATCTCTAGGAATGTCATACAGGTAGTGTCATCATTTCAGGATACTAATCCAGGCTCAAAAGAGTATTGCTTGGAACTTCATAGCACATACTAGTTTCAGCTTCCTCAAAAGAGTAGAAATTCTTTCGAAGTAAGTAGACAAAGCTTAATGTTACTGGACTAAAATAGATAAAAGGTAAGCAACAACATAAACTATTTTCATCTCTGACTATTTTCTAATTCATACAATGTTGTACTTCATAATAGTGATCATAGAGAAAAGGCAATCAACAACACAGACAGGACAAAAAAGCTGAAAAGCAAGTCTGTGCTATTGAGGTTAAAATTAAGATGAAAATACCCATATTAGCCTTTATACATTTTAAGTATATTTTGGTGGATGACTTTATGTAGTTTTACTGTCACTTTTTCAGACAGACACAAATAATTTGTATGAAATCCAATTTCAATAGGTAACAGAACAAACCTGATATATGAAGAGCTACTCTTTCATATTATAGTACATGTGTATAAATGGGATTAAATGAAGTACATGAAAGAACCAATGTTGTAATAGCACATGATTGAACTGGTTTTGTTTTAATATATCATTTACTGTTGACAACATACACATCTATATTTACATGGGATTAATAGGTAGCACTTGATGCAATTTTACTGTCACTTTTTCAGACAGACACAAATAATTTGTATGAAATCCAATTTCAATAGGTAATAGAACAAACCTAATATATGAAAATATACTCTTTCATATTACAGTACATGTGTATAAATGGGATTAAATGAAGTACATGAAAGAACCAATGTTGTAATAGCACATGATTGAAATGGTTTTGTTTTAATATATCATTCAGTGTTGACAACATACACATCTATATTTACATTGCTCATATAAATGAAATTGGTAACATGAAAATCATTTTCTGACAGTTGCAATATAAATGCTGGCTTAACACTCAAGTATTTTTAATAACTAAAATTCAGTAGAAAATATGAGGTTTGACACTCAATAGTCTGTGTTATTAGAACAACTCATAATTTTTTTTTGCACTCACTATACACATTGATTATTAAAAACTAAATGTCCAGTTTTGTGTTTTGTGTTCCACAGTAGTATGATCATCCAAAAATGAATATACTCTGATAACCAAGCAAGGAAATGCAAAGAATCGTAAGGGTAACTTGATGTGAGCTCCGTGAGAGACAGTAGAAAAAACTAACTACAGTGTATATGTACCAACAATCTTACCAGGTACCGTTGTTGTACACGTGTTAGTTGTCCGGTTGACAGATGTAAGCAGTGATGTTGGTGGAGCATGGCTCTATCGTGGCACGTAAGACGGACCATTTTCATCTTCTAAGCCAAGCTTTGTCTTCATTTTTGGTAGATTATCCATGCTTTTTCCACTAGTCATTGAAGAAGGCACATGAGGTTTTGAAATGCAAAGCAAACTCATGAATCCATGTTTGCGCTTTAAAGACTAAACTATCTTTCAGCAACCCCACGTTTGCTTTCTGCACCTACCAATATACTTGCACACCCATACTATTTCAGATAATTTTAAAATGTTCCTTTCGTCTATCTGATACAAATCACGAATGTGTAAAATTGTTATAGATTTGTCATTTGTATGCGTGCATATAATTGTTTTTTTGTTTATTGCTACTAATTTGATAGTGTATAAAAATAATTTGTGCTCCTATGGTATATATTATTAATTTTCCACCAATGCACGACACTAATATGACACTTAAAAATACATTTTCGAATTATTTAAAAGAATGGCCATGGTATCATATGTGGTTGATTACTAACTATTGACAACTAAATGAAGAAAATGTGGGTTTGTATCCATTAGACATTATTTTTTTGATGATGTAATTAATCTACTATTTTCCTATTAAATAGAAGACAAATATGGCTTATGGTAGTTCAAGATACAAATTGTACTAATTGTGTTTGTTACTTTCTTGATAAATATTTCAATTGTCTATTTTGTATTGTGTGTCAGAACCATAAGAGGAAAAACAAAAATAACAATACACGTGTCGATTACACAAATATGATGAGTATAATGTTGTTATTTACTAAATTTGAAGGCAAGAGAATGAGTAAAAAGTTAATATAAGTAAAAAATGAATCTAGACTACAAATAAACTAATTTGGATATGAAGCACAAGGAAGATATATATTATATACGGAAATGGAAATAACAAAGTCTTAATGTGATGTGAAGGACATAGTCAATTAACAACTTTTTACTAAGCTTATTGTACATCAATTATAAACATGGCCAAAATAAAACATAGTTCACTACTGGATTGGGAAACTCGAAGACAAGTAGCATGCTAGGTTCAAAAGCCTGTGTTTCACAAAAAGATTTCCATCCTGCTCCAATTTTAGTTGTCTTCCTCCAATGATTGTAAACAATGCGGCATTCCGCAACATCTTCCAAATTCAAATGCTCGAATCCTTTGTCTTTCATGAAATAATACATGTTGTTGGGTACATCCTGGTATTAACAAAAATTAATGTGAGAAATTAGCAATTTGATAGGTAAAGGATAATTGAATAATTGAATTTTGTGTTAAGTCACTTACCAAGCTGCTGCAACTAATTTTGTATTCATTGAGAAGCACCGCGAAAGTCACCGAGTTCGACACTTGATGATATAATGAGTGCCACTTTGGGAACGATTTTAGAGGGCTACTGGTTTTGTATATGGTGATCAAGAAGACACTTTGACCATGGTGGGTTAACGTGACTTGATGATCTCCAGTCAATTGATAGAAATGCCTAAGTGCTCTCCACCCAGAGATAATCCTTGGGTTTGTAAATTTTGGTTGTAGACAACACTATGCATATTGCCATCTTTGTCGACCAAATGCCAATAACGTTCAAGGACATCCTTCCATCTCATGGCAAATGACCTATTAATTTCTCCATGAGGCTATAAATGAAACACTTATGACATTAGAATAAGGAAAATTAATTGCTCCTTTATCAAGATTAATTTAGAAAATAATATGGTAAACAAAAATGGAAATGACTACAACATCATAATAAATGGTTGATTTTCTCCTTTGCATGAATGGTGTTTAAAATCTCTTCTTCAGTTCGTGACCTGCAACATCATGTTGGCCATGTCATAGTACTGTTCATGGTCATGATTCATCAATTATGAATTCCATATACAGTTCAAGAGTGCACATTGCTAAATGTTCATAGATAAATAACCGTTTAAGCACATAAATGGCATTAACCATTCAAGCACATAAATGGTATACAATCCTATAACAAAATTGACACTAATCCTATATCAGCATAAATGGCAGTTGCTCAATGCATGGAATAAATATGTAAATTACACACCTATTATGAATTGATAAAATTGTAGCACTTATAAATTTCATATTATGAATTGATAAAACTGCAACGCTGCTAAATTGCATATAATGTAGATCCAGATTATGCATATTTCTTATTTGAAATAGAAAAACCAACCAATACACAAAGGTAATGGCATTGAAAAACCTGCAACACTCAAAAATTGATCGAATGCCAATTTCAAAACATAACAGAACGGAGGTTTTAATATGAACTTCAAAATTACTGTGTCAGTATAGACTACAAGGTATATCAATGATACTCAAAGAAGTGCAAAAACAAACCAATGTCGTAACACTACAAGATGCATATGATTTTGTTTTCAACGTATCAGTATGTGTTAACAGTAGCCAGAGCCATGAATACAATGTTCATATAAATGTACACAAGTAAGGACTATGTATACTGTAATTTTGTTGACAGTTAATCCCATTCCGAGTATATTTGATGAACTAAAAACAGTTAAGCCTATTCAATCAAAACAATTTTTCAAATCACATTTTCAGCAACCTCTTCGTATAAAAGTACATAACTAAGGACTATGTACACATATTATAATCAGCAAGGCACACATGTGATCAATTAAAATCAAATGCCCAATTTTATATTTTGTATTCAACAGTGGTATGATTGTTGAAAGAATGATATACCCTGTTAACAATACAAAGGAAATGCAGAGAATTGAAAGGCTAATATGATGTTTTCTCTATGAGAGAAAACAGATAACCTATATACACTGTATATGAACAAAAAATCATACCAGGACCGGTGCGTTGACGCGAGTTGGGTGTCGGGTTAACATTTTTACACAACATTGTTGGTAGAGGAGGGTAGTGTGGTTGCGCGTCAGATGGACCAACTTCATCTTCCAAGCCAGGTTCTTTCTTCATTTTTCGTACAAAAACAATTCTGCTCCCACTGGTCAGTGAAGAAGGTAGACAAAGCCTTGGAAATGCAACAGAATGAAACCGTGTTTGCGGTTTTAAATTGCTTGTGTCACCAGGATATGCACTTTTACTTTGTGCAGCCACCAATATACTTCCACACCGACGCCAGTTCTGATAATTTGTAAATTGTCATTTGGTGAACCTGATATGTGTTACAAATCGATAAAACTGTTACAGATTCGTAATTGGTATGGGTACATAGTGATTATTTGATTGTTGCTAACCATGTAAAATAACACTGTCTAAAATTAAGCTTTTGGCCAATGAATGACATTAATATGACAATTTTAAATTATCTTTTGAATTAATTAAATAACATTTTCATGGTATCCTATAATATGGTCAAAGACATACTTAAGGCATATTAGATAAATTAGTAACAATTGCTCGTTCCAGGAAGAAAATGTGGCTTGGCTTTGTAGACATTACCATAACAATTCTATTTTTGGCTATTTCAATTAGTGGTTAATAGAAGACTTTGACATTTTAAAAGATAAATTACAATTTACTTGAAGTGGTTATCGAAAACATATGACTTAAGGTGGCATGAACGGATGGAAATTATAATTCTTGTCTTAATTGTTTTGTGATGCGTTACACAATTCTATAATTCATGTTGCCTTCGAATTCAATTGATATCATAAGGAATTATCATCATATACGCAGCACAGGTATGAACAAATACCGATTCACTATATTACATCAACATGCAGATGAATAGTGAGGTCAATTTTAGCTCTGTTGTAATAAAAAAGATGGAGCAACTACTCTTGATAACAATATGTCTCCAATCATGATACTTTGCAGCTTAAAGTCTTAGAAAGTGATGCTTTTGATTCAAAAATAAAACTTGCACCATTACACTGTGAGTAAGTGCTAATAGCAAACAACGAACATCAAACATCAGCAAACAACCAACATCAAGAATTCAACAAAGCAACCAGAGAATGCACAGAAAAACATAGCAGACTCACAACTCACTGACTGAAAGGTTCGACTTGCTCTGATACCACTAAATGTAATGACCCGCCTCATCGCTACGATATCAACACTCTAATATGCGATAATTTCAATTTTTAAATAAACATAAAATCTCTTAATTTTGCTTATGAAAATAGATGTAATTTTGTCACAACATACATTCACCCAATAATGCACCATTACTTAAGTGAATATACATAATTATATAGACACAGTAACTCGGTACACGTCATACACATAACGGAAATTAAATATGTTCATAAATATAATTAAAATCCAAGTTTTACATCTTTAACTCAACAAAGTAGAACTTGAAAACCAACTACGGAGGAGTTGATTACAAAACACAACTCTCTCCCAAAATAATGCCAACGTCATCACGTCGGCTCGGCGGCTCCTCACCAGAATCTTACTCCTTGCACCCTGCTACTGTCATTCTGCTCCCACGAACAATGTTCGTGATCATCACAGGTATCAACCACACGATACAAAATTGCAAGGGTGAGTTCATTATAAAAAGAACCAATACCAAATCCAAATAACCACAATTAGCAAGAAACATAGGCAAACATTATGAGCTTACACAACATTCATTATTCAACACTCACATCCAAAAATTATTCATCATCCACATTCAACAATTACTCATCATCCATATTCAACAATTTCTCATCATCCATCCATGGATCCAATCAAGACTGCACAGAATAATGCTTGCACCTGACTCAACTCTCAGATGCAATGTGGTACGTACCAACAACCAAATCCCAGGAAATAGCCTAAGCGTGTCCACACGACACTCTCACTTAGGAAACCATGCAGAGTTCATCGAGACCACCCGGTTGTGCACGTAACTGCCCCCTCCATAGGTGATTAGCCTGGGGCCCAAAGGAGTTCCCTACCAAGTGACACACCCCTTCAGTAAAAAGTACACTTTGCCACAATTATTCTATTTCCTGTGTCGTATGAGGTATGAACGTGGCCAAAAGCATGGACCAATTAAAGCGCCTAAGCATCCCCTCAGAAATGCTTAGATTCTTTAACCACGCTTGCCCCCTATGAATGGGCCATCCGACAAGGTCAGTGCACTTCCCCCCATGAACATACACTACATACGACGTATGAACATGGCCACAAGAAAGTGCCAAAGACCATGGACCAATTAAAGCGCCTAAGCATCCCCTCAGAAATGCTTAGATTCTTTAACCATGCTTGTCCCCCACGAATGGGCCATCCGACAAGGTCAGTGCACTTCGCCCCCCACGAATATACACAACATCCAACGTATTGAACATGGGCACCATCAAGTGCAATAACCATGGACAAATTAAAGCACCAAAGCATCCCCATAGCGAATGCTTAGATTCTTTAACCACTCTAGTCCCCAACGAATGGGTCGTTCGACAAGGTCAAAGCACCCCCCCATGAACATACACAACATGCACATGCCAATGCATTTCCATATCATTCTCAATATAGATATCATCTCGTCTCAATGACGTTATCAACCAGAACGACAACATCATTTCATATTCACATAATCATCAACATTAACATCAATCATGTTGACATGGTCTTTATTAACAACGTCATCTCAAATCAATATCATCATAATTATTAATATCACCACATATCAATTAAAATCCTCAATAGCAACATCAACAATAAATCGCATTCCGCACATACATATTTTCTTTCATGCTTGAGATTCACACTTCTCAGGTCTTCAAGCAACACAAATCAAATAGAGACAACAATATCATTCATCACAATAAATATATATCGCATCCCATTCGTCAAAAACATAGTTTTTTTTCCTGAAAACCAACATGCATATCAATAACAATTATATCGCATCCCATTAGTTAAAAACATTATTTCTCTTGGAAAACCCGAATGCACATCAAGGACAATTATATCGCATCCCATTAGTTAAAAACATCATTTTCTATAAAGGAAAAATCAGCATGCAACAGGGACAGACAATTATTCTCATAGCTAGGTTCCTTGACCCTAACTATGGTGTTAAAACAGTAAATTTTATAATAAACTCCCCTCACCTATTGTGAGCTACCCGCGGGTTCCTTGTCACGTCACTTGGAGATTTCTTTTTCGTCCCCACTCGTCGGTTCCATGCAAGCCTTTACCATACCAAAATGAAGAAGACTTAATATGGATTTCAGAAAACAAAGCTAATAACAATGCTCTGGGTCAAACACCCACGTCACTACATGATGTAGAAGCAAAACTTCAAGGTGAATCAAGAGTGATTCAAAGATGTTTTGATGATAACAAAGATGATAACAAAAGATGATGACAAAGGTGATGACAAAAAGCTCAAAGGTCAATCAAAGAATGAGTTCAAGATGTTCAAGATAGAATCAAGAACACTTCAAGATTCAAGAGGAAAGTTGAATTCAAGAATCAAGAATCAAGATTCAAGCGATCAAGGTTCAAGACTCAAGATTCAAGAATCAAGAAAAAGCTTAATCAAGATAAGTATGAAAAGGTTTTTTCAAAAACTGAGTAGCACATGGATTTTTCTCAAAACATGTTTACCAAAGAGTTTTTACTCTCTGGTAATCGATTACCAGATTATTGTAATCGATTACCAGTAGCAAAATGGATTTGAAAAAGTTTTCAAACTGAATTTACAACGTTCCAATTAAATTCAAAAAGCTGTAATCGATTACAATGTTTTGGTAATCGATTACCAGTGCCTTTGAACGTTGAAATTCAAATTCAAATGTGAAGAGTCACATCCTTTCACATAAAAGCCTTGTGTAATCGATTACACTTATTTGGTAATCGATTACCAGTGATTGTTTCTGAATAAATCAAAAGATATAACTCTTCAAAAGGTTTTTGACTTTTTCAAATTGTTTTAAAGTTTTTCTAAAAGTTATAACTCTTCTAAATGGTCCTCTTGGCCGGATATGAAGAGTCTAAAAAAGCAAGGCTTTGATTTTCTTTTCAATACACTTTTCCAATCAATCTTATACAATCCTTTACAAGCCTTGAATCTCTTTGAACTTCTTCTTCTTCTTTGTGCCAAAAGCTTTCCAAAGTTTTCTGGTTTTCTAAACCTTGAAAACTTGTGCTATTCATTCTTTCATCTCTTCTCCCTTTGCCAAAAAGAATTTTCCAAGGACTAACCGCCTGAATTATTTTTGTATCTCTCTTCTCCCTTTTCCAAAAGAACGAAGGACTAACCGCCTGAATTCTTTTATGTCTCCCTTCTCCCTTGTCAAAGAATTCAAAACGACACAGTCTGAGAATTCTTTTGATTCTTCCCTTTCCCTTATACAAAAGTATTCAAAGGACTAACCGCCTGAGAATTCTTTTGTATCCCCATTCACAAAGTATCAAAGGTTTAACCGCTTGAGATCTTTGTCTTAACACATTGGAGGGTACATCTTTTGTGGTACAAGTAGAGGGTACATCGACTTGGGTTGTTGATTGAGAACAAGAGAGGGTACATCTCTTGTGGATCAGTTCTAATGGATGGTACATCCACTAGGTTCAAAGAGAACAAGGGAGGGTATATCCCTTGTGGATCTTTGCTTGTAAAAGGATTTTTACAAGGTTGAAAGAAATCTCAAGGACCGCAGGTCGCTTGGGGACGGGATGTAGGCACAGGTTGTTGCCGAACCAGTATAAAAAATCTTGTGTATTTGTCTCCTTTGTCCCTACTCTTTTACTTTCCGCTATGCATTTTAATTTCCGCTTTTGCTTTTGGTTAAGTTTCTCTTCTACTCTTCATTCACTTAACAACATAGTAAAAACCTTAGAAGAGTAAATTTTTAATTAGTAAAGGTTTAAGAATAATTAATTCAAACCCCCTTCTTAATTATTATAAGGCCACTCGATCCAACAAGTGGTATCAGAGCAGGTATCTTGTAGAAAGTTTAACAACTTCAAGATTCATGGCCTCTTTAAATTCTTTGTTTTTCAAAAGCATTTTCAGGAATAGGTCATCTCAAGATTATGATGAAGACCAAGCAAACTTGTGTCTCATGACAAAATCTCATGAAAGCAACAAAGAAGAATCTGTAAGGACGAAGTGGTACATAGACAGTGGATGCTCCAAGCACATGACGGGAGATGTATCCAAATTCACAACCATTTCCCCCAAGAAAAGTGGACACATTACATATGGCGACAACAACAAAGGCAAAATTATTCGAGTCGGTAAAATAGGTACGAGTTCTTCTACTCCTATTGAAAATGTGTTGCTTGTAGAAGGTTTGAAGCATAGCTTATTAAGTGTTAGTCAATTATGTGATAAAGGATATAAAGTATCTTTTGATTCTGAAAAATGTGTTATCAAGCATAAGCATGACAAAGATATTGAACATATAGGTTTTAGAGAAAATAATGTTTACATGATTGATTTAAAACAAAAATCTGAAAATGATAGATGCTTTTTAAGTAAAGATTGTGATCCATGGTTATGGCATAAGAGAATTGCTCATATTAACATGGATCATCTAAATAGATTAATTTCAAAAGATCTAGTTGAAATTCTGATACTGGGGACAGATGTCGTACAGGATGTCACGACATCACGCTTCAGAACATGCAGATTCTGTGTGTCCGTATGAACAGATTAAACAAGTAAATAACACAAGAGAATTGTTAACCCAGTTCGGTGCAACCTCACCTACATCTGGGGGCTACCAAGCCAGGGAGGAAATCCACTAAAATAGTGTTAGTTCAAGGTCTAACAGCCACTGTTTACAACCTTCTCACCTAACCACTACCCGTGCGACCTCTACCTAAGAGCCACTCTTAGATATGAGAAACCCCGCTCACTCCCTCTCAAACACTCTCCCGTGTTTACAATTAAATCAAAGACACACCAGAGATCAACTCTGAACAAAAGAGATCAACTCTACACACTAGAGATCAACTCTACACACTAGAGATCAACTCTACACACTTAGGTCCAACACTTGATGTTAGGGTACCATCAAGGTGGCTCACAAATCACTCAAGTCCCAAAAACTCACGAAATAACTCTTCAATCCCGGACTTGGTACTCAAACCCGTGCAGCCTTCATGTTTAAATAGCAGTGTGCGTTTCTGGGCTGCAACAACTTGTGCTGGATGAGATCTATCATTCTTCCTGAAAATCTGCAGTTAAAGAACTAAAAGATAACGTTTGATCTTTTAGTTTGAATCTTTAATCTTTAATCTTTAATCCCTGAACGAACTCTTCTAGTTTGAAATTCGAACTTTAATTATCTTTTAATTCGTTCCAGAAGATAGATCATCTAATCTCTTGCTAACTGCACAATAATCTGTTAAAGATATAACAGATTTATATGTCCAGTATTTTCGGGCAAGATGTCAGGACATCGTATCCGACATCGTGGATCCTGCAGCTTCATTTGACTTTTATCTTGCCTTGTGCATTGTGCAGCACCTCCAGTATTTTCGGGCAGGATGTCCAGGACATTGTATCCGACATCGTGGATCCTACAGCTTCAATTCTTCATTTGACATTTTATCTTGCCTTGTGCAGTGTGCAGCCCGATCTTATTCCTTGACATAACGTTGGACATCATGTGCAGCAACTCCAGCTTTCCTTCATTGTCTAAGTGCTTATGTTTTAACAAAATCTTAGCCAATCTTTTAAAGCTCAGTAGAGCTAAGCACTAACAATCTCCCCCTTTGGCAAATTTTGTCTAAAACATACTTAGACACTTCCTGAGCAGGTACGAGCAGTTATGCAAGTGGGATCAGCAACTTTCATTATCAGAGTAATCAAGCACAACGGAAATTCTTCAAGTTGCAAATCTACAAGTCTTCTCCAGGATGTCAAGACATCTCACGTGACATCAGCTTTCTGCTCCTGCTCCCCCTGTCTTCATGCTTACTGCAGCGTCTTCTATCAGCTACTCGTCTTTTCCAGGATGTCAAGACATCTCATGTGACATCAGCTTTCTGCTCCCCCTGTCTTCATGCTCTTACTGTAGCATCTTCTATCAGCTACTAGTAGCTTACATCAGTCATCATCAGCAGCAGCAGTCTCCCCCTCAAAATCATGAATCATGCATACATCGTATCATACAACTCCCCCTCAAAATCATGACTCATGCATACATCGTATCCTACGACTCAAAACCATACATCATGACTACTATTGCATACATAGAGTCCTACTACTCAGAATCATGCATAATAGCAAGCATAATACTATTACTCCCCCTTTTTAGACAGAATTTGACAAAAGTAGAATGCATGAACTTAAGGTGCAAATATTACAGACCGATAGTAATCAATTGTTCAAAGGGACATGCCCCTTTAGCTAGTAAAAAGCAAAAACATAAAGGTCTGATGATCATGGGGTGGCTTCAGAATCATCATCATCTGATTCTGTATCCTCTGCTGCATCTTCCTCTTCCTCAGCAGCTTCTTCTTCTTCCTCAGCTGCTTCATCTTCTTGCTCAGCTGCTTCTCCATCATCAATGCCACTTTCTGAGAGCCTTTTGATCAGCCGTTCCAGCTCCATCTTCTTCTCTGTGGTGGCTTTGATGGTTGCTTCCAGCACCTTGCATGTGTCCTTGAGTTCAGCAATCAAAGCATCCTTGGACACAGCACCTGAAGTAGCAGCTTTCCCTGATGTCGAGACAATGTCTGGGACATGTGTCCCCTCAAACAATTTGTAATGCAGGGATAGAGGAGATTCTCTCTTCATCACAGAGTCAGTGTAGTTTAAAATATTGGGATGTTGACTCAACATAATGCCACACAATACAGTAGGGAAGGCAATGGGTAATTTGACAGCAAAAGATTCTGAATGCTTAACAGTTTGATCAAATATATAGTTTCCAAAATTAAATTTGGACTTGGTTCCAACAGCATACAGAAATTTACCCAAACCTGTGGCAACAGTGGAAGTATGATTGGTGGGTACCCAGTTTGCAGCCCCAATCCTGTGCAGAATTGCATACTTCACACTTAGCTTCCCTGCAGTTAGCTTCCCTTTCTTTGGCCAGTGCTGGACTTGTTTGGCAGTGATTTCCTTGGCAATTTGATGCTCAGAGACAGCAATATCTATCACTCCATCAGTAGGTCTGCCCAGATATTTGTTGATCACAGCAGGGGAGAATCTAACACACTTTCCTCTGACAAATACTTTTTGATACTCATCACTCTTTCTGTTTGTTATGTCAGAGGGAATGTTGACAATGAATTCCCTGACTAGGCCTTCATAACAGTCTCCCAATTTGGTAACTGTTTTCAGTAGTCCAGCAGCCTTGATGAGTTCCATGGTCTCCTTGCAATCCAAGGCATCTCTTCCCAGTTCTCTTTCAACCGCAAGTCTGCGTTGATACACATATTTCCACTTTTCAACATTGCCAATGGAGTGGAAAGAGATGTTGTCCAATGGTGCATCAGGAACATTTCCAGGCACCTTTCTCCCAGATTTCTTGGCCCTCTTAGATGTCGAGACATCTAGTTCGACATCATCATCAGAGTCGGATGAGGAAATTTCTTTCCTCTTCTTGGAGGGGATTGCAACCTTGCTCCTTCTGAATGTGGTAGGAGTGATTGGAGTGCTCTTCTTCTGGGCCATAGTCTTGATTCGTCCAGACCTCTTAAGGGGGGTTTTTCCCTTTCTGCTTTGAAGTCTTTCTGCAATGCCAGGTGCTAACTTGTTGGCAATGGGTTCCTCATCAGATTCGACTTCTTCTAAGTCAATGAGGTCACCTGGAGCAGGTTCTGGTGCCCTTGGTGCAGGGGTCTCCTCTGAGGCTTGATCCTCTTCTTCTGTTGATTCCTCTTCACTGGGTGAAGGAAGGACTTCAGCATTTGGAGTGGAGGATGTTGGAACATCTTTCTCAGCATCAGGCACAGAAACACTTGGGGTGGAAGATGTTGGAACATCTTTCTCAGCATCAGGCACAGAAGCATCTTTCAGAATGCTACTCACAATACTGCGGATTTTCTTATCCATCTCCGGGTCTACTTCCCTAGGACTTGTTGCAAGGCTAGGGTTTTCAGAAATCTTCACTCCCTGTTGTCTTCTGGGAGCCAGTTTCTCAGGAGCAGAGGCTTGACCAGGAATTATTTGTATGGGTTGGATGTTGAATTCAGGTTGTTCCTGGTGCGGAGATGATGGTACAGAGGGTGAACCAGAAGCTGAAATTTCTTTTGGTGAGGTAGCCATGGAAAAGCAGAGCGTTTGGAATGGTTTCGCAAATTTCTGAGAGCTATTGGGAAATGCTGAAGACGGGATTACCACGACAATATAAGTTTGAATGAGGAATATAGAGTGGCGTGTGAAGCAACGGTCGAATTCGTTTTGGCTTAGTAGTGAACGTGCTATTAATGTTAAGTGATTCGTTTGGGCACGTTCAGATTGCAGTAGCTGCTATAATTCCTCTAGCAGACAAATGCCCAGCTTGCCCCTCAGTTTTTCAAACTGATTTGCATCCAATGCCTTTGTGAAAATATCTGCTATTTGTTCCTCAGTGTCAACATGCTCCAGTGTGATAACTTTATCATCAACAAGCTCTCTGATATAGTGGTGTCTAATGTCAATGTGCTTGGTTCTGCTGTGTTGCACAGGATTTTTAGAAATATTAATAGCACTCAAGTTGTCACAGTATAATGTCATGACATCTTGTTCGACATTGTACTCCTTGAGCATCTGCTTCATCCAAACTAGTTGTGAACAGCTGCTTCCTGCTGCAATATACTCGGCTTCTGCAGTAGATAGGGACACACAGTTCTGCTTCTTGCTGAACCATGAAATAAGATTGTTGCCCAGATAGAAGCATCCACCAGAAGTGCTTTTTCTGTCATCTGCACTTCCAGCCCAATCAGCATCACAATACCCAACCAGCATTGAATTTGAACAATGACAGTACATAATCCCATAGTCACTGGTGCCATTTACATATTTCAGAATTCTCTTTACTTGAGTCAAGTGACTTATCTTAGGATTGGCTTGATATCTTGCACAAACACCTACTGCATAGGTGATGTCGGGTCTGCTAGCTGTTAAATATAGTAAGCTCCCAATCATGCTTCTGTACAGACTTTGATCAACACTGGTGCCAGCTTCATCTTTTGACAGCTTCAAGTGAGTAGGTGCAGGTGTTCTTTTATGGCTGGCATTCTCCATCCCAAACTTCTTGACAATGTTCTTTGCATACTTGCTTTGTGAGAGGAATATGGAGTCTTCCATCTGCTTCACTTGGAGTCCCAGAAAATAAGTCAGCTCTCCAACAAGACTCATCTCAAATTCAGATTGCATCTGTTGAACAAAATGTCGAAGCATCTCATTCGACATCCCTCCAAACACAATGTCATCAACATATATCTGTGCAATCATCAAGTTTTCAGCATCTTGTTTGACAAAGAGAGTCTTGTCAATTCCTCCCTTCCTATACCCTTGCTGAGTAAGGAACTCTGTTAGCCTTTCATACCAAGCTCTTGGAGCTTGCTTCAATCCATAGAGAGCTTTCTTGAGCCTGTATACATGATCTGGATGAGTTGGATCTACAAATCCCTTTGGCTGCTCCACATAGGCTTCTTCATTCAGGTATCCATTCAGGAACGCGCTCTTCACATCCATCTGGTACAGCTTGAATTTGAGGATGCAAGCTACACCAAGTAACAATCTGATGGACTCAAGTCTAGCAACTGGAGCGAAAGTTTCATCAAAGTCTACACCTTCAATCTGAGTGTAGCCTTGAGCAACAAGTCTGGCCTTGTTTCTGGTTATAACACCTTCTTCATTGGTTTTGTTCTTGAAGATCCACTTGGTGCCAATCACATTAGTTCCCTCGGGTCTCGGAACTAGCTCCCAGACTTCATTCCTTTTGAATTGCTCCAATTCTTCTTGCATAGCATTGATCCAGAACTCATCAGTCAGGGCCTCTTTCACATTCTTGGGCTCAATTTTGGAGACAAAGCATGAATTGGAGACAATCTCAATCTCCCTTGATCTTGTAGTAACCCCTCTGTTTGGATCTCCTATAATCAGCTCCTTGGGGTGCATCTTCTGGATTCTAATGGAGGGTCTCTTGTCAGGTTGGTTGATGTTTGATTCATCTGTAGCAGAATCAGAGTTTTCTGCATTTTCTCCACTTTTAGCTGTATCTGCTACATTGTCTCCCGATGTTCTGACATCTTCTTCGACATCCTTCTTTCTTGCTGGAGTTAGATCATCAACAACCACATTGATGGATTCCATCACAGTTCTGGTTCTGGAATTGAATACTCTATATGCTCTGCTGTTTGTAGAGTATCCCAGGAATATTCCTGCATCACTCTTGGGATCCATCTTTCTCCTTTGCTCTCTATCTGCCAAAATGTAACATGGACTTCCAAAGATGTGGAAGTGCTTGACAGTTGGCTTCCTCCCTTTCCAGATTTCATACAGTGTGGTTGGAGTCCCTCTTCTAAGTGTGACTCTGTTGTGGATGTAGCATGCTGTGTTCATGGCTTCAGCCCAGAGATTATAGGGAAGTTCTTTGGCATGCAGCATGACCCTAGCAGCCTCTTGCAAAGTCCTGTTTTTCCTTTCAACTATGCCATTCTGTTGTGGTGTAATGGCTGCAGAGAACTCATGAGTGATGCCTTCAGATGTGCAGAATTCAGTGAACCTGCTGTTTTCAAATTCTCTGCCATGGTCACTCCTGATTCTCTTGATGACACAGTCCTTTTCTCTTTGAAGTCTTAGACTCAACTCCTTGAATACTTCAAAGGTGTCTGATTTCTCTCTAATAAAGTTAACCCAGGTAAATCTGGAGAAATCATCCACAACAACATAGGCATACCTCTTTCCTCCAAGGCTTTCAACTTGCATAGGCCCCATCAAGTCCATGTGAAGTAGTTCCAGCACCCTGGAAGTGGTCTGATGTTGAAGCTTCTGGTGGGACATCTTGACTTGCTTTCCAATCTGACATTCACCACAAATTCTGCCTTCTTCTATTTTCAGATTGGGAATGCCTCTAACAGCACCTTTGTCAATGATTTTCTTCATGCCTCTTAAGTGCAGATGTCCCAATCTTTGATGCCATATTCTGACTTCATCTTCTTTGGAGGATAGACATGTGGAGGAGTAACTGGTTTCTTGAGGTGTCCATAGGTAACAGTTGTCCTTTGATCTGCTGCCCTTCATTAGAACTTCACTCTTCTCATTTGTCACCAAGCATTCTGACTTTGTGAAGTTTACATTGAATCCTTCATCACACAGCTGACTGATGCTGATCAGGTTTGCAGTCAGTCCCTTCACCAGCAGTACTTTGTTCAGACTAGGAAGTCCATCATGAACTAGCTTTCCCATTCCAATGATCTTTCCTTTAGAGCCATCTCCAAATGTCACATAGCTGGTGGAGCAGGGCTCAATGTTCACCAGGAATTCTTTAACTCCTGTCATGTGTCTGGAACAGCCGCTATCTAGGTACCAATCTTCCTTAGCTGATGCTCTAAGTGAAGTATGAACAACAAGACTAACAGTCTTGTGTTTTGGAACCCACATCATCTTCCTTCCACTGCTGCTCCCTTGAGTTCCATGATGTGGATGGCCATGTAAATGATAGCAAAAGGGCTTTATGTGACCATACCTGCCACAGTAGTGACACCTCCACTTCTTTCTTTTGCTCCTTTTCTGCTGCGTTCCATGATGTCGAGACCGATGTTGTGACATCGTGGCTCCAGTGCTGTTTTTGGCAGGAACAAATTCTGTCATGGTTGTTCTGCCAGCAGACTTAGGATTAAACCCAAGTCCTCTCTGGTTTCCAACATTCTTCCCAAGCTGTAGCACCTCATCAAGCACATCTGAGCCTTTATTCAGCATCTTTATTGATTTTGTCATGTTTTCCAGTTTAGAGTTCAGAAAACCAACTTCTCCTTTAAGCTCAGAGATCTCCTCTTCATGTGCCTCCTTTTCAGCCTCCAGATTTGCAATGACCTTCTTTAGTTGTGCTTCTTGCTGAAGGATCTTCTCACTTTTGATGCATAGTTTTCTATAGGATATAGCAAGCTCATCAAAAGTGATTTCACTATCTGTATCACTTGAATCTTCAGCAGATTCAAATCTCCCAGTGAGTGCATTTACATCTCTGTCAGAATCACTTTCTTGTTCACTCTCTGTATCATCAGACCGACATACAGAAAGTCCTTTCCTCTGCTTCTTGAGATGAGTGGGACATTCAGCTATGATGTGTCCATAGCCTTCACACCCATGGCATTGAATTCCTTTGCTGTGACTGGGCTTTTCATCTGACCTTTTCTGGTATTTGCTACCTTTCCTGATGTCGAAAGGGATGTTCTGGACATGTGGTTTCTGCCTCCTGTCCATTCTGTTCAGCACTTTGTTGAACTGCTTTTCAAGGAGCACAACTGCCTTAGTCAGACCTTCATCAGTATCCAGGTCATACTCATCTTCTTCTCCTTCATCATTGGACACGAACGCCAAGTTCTTGCTCTTCTTTTCAGCCCTTTCTGAGAGTCCTAGCTCAAAGGTTTGAAGGGAACCAATGAGTTCATCTACTCTCATGTTGCAAATGTCTTGGGCCTCCTCTATTGCAGTGACTTTCATGTCAAATCTCTTAGGCAAGGATCTGAGGATCTTTCTCACCAGCTTTTCATCTGTCATTCTCTCTCCCAAGGCAGTGCAAGCATTGGCAATTTCAAGAATGTTCATGTGGAAGTCATGAATACATTCTTCCTCCTTCATCTTCAGATTTTCGAATTTTGTAGCCAAGAGTTGCAATCTGGACATCTTCACTTTGGAGGTTCCTTCATGAGTGGTTTTCAGGATCTCCCATGCATCTTTGGCCACTGTGCATGTGTTGATCAGTCTGAAGATATTCTTGTCAACTCCATTGAATAGAGCATTCAAAGCTTTGGAGTTTCCAAGTGCCAATTCGTCTTCTTCTTTAGTCCAGTCTTCTTCTGGCTTCAATTCATTAGAGGGCTTTCCTTCTGTGTCCAGCATCTTGGGATGTTCCCAGCCTTTGATGACAGCTTTCCAGGTTCTGCTATCCAGTGATTTGAGGAAGGCCACCATCCTTGCTTTCCAGTATTCATAGTTGGTTCCATCAAGAATTGGTGGTCTGTTCATTGGTCCTCCTTCTTTCTCCATGTTCATCAGAATTTATCTCCCTAGATCTCACTCAGTGATTTCGAGTGCCCGCTCTGATACCAATTGAAATTCTGATACTGGGGACAGATGTCGTACAGGATGTCACGACATCACGCTTCAGAACATGCAGATTGTATGTGTCCGTATGAACAGATTAAACAAGTAAATAACACAAGAGAATTGTTAACCCAGTTCGGTGCAACCTCACCTACATCTGGGGGCTACCAAGCCAGGGAGGAAATCCACTAAAATAGTGTTAGTTCAAGGTCTAACAGCCACTGTTTACAACCTTCTCACCTAACCACTACCCGTGCGACCTCTACCTAAGAGCCACTCTTAGATATGAGAAACCCCGCTCACTCCCTCTCAAACACTCTCCCGTGTTTACAATTAAATCAAAGACACACCAGAGATCAACTCTGAACAAAAGAGATCAACTCTACACACTAGAGATCAACTCTACACACTAGAGATCAACTCTACACACTTAGGTCCAACACTTGATGTTAGGGTACCATCAAGGTGGCTCACAAATCACTCAAGTCCCAAAAACTCACGAAATAACTCTTCAATCCCGGACTTGGTACTCAAACCCGTGCAGCCTTCATGTTTAAATAGCAGTGTGCGTTTCTGGGCTGCAACAACTTGTGCTAGATGAGATCTATCATTCTTCCTGAAAATCTGCAGTTAAAGAACTAAAAGATAACGTTTGATCTTTTAGTTTGAATCTTTAATCTTTAATCTTTAATCCCTGAACGAACTCTTCTAGTTTGAAATTCGAACTTTAATTATCTTTTAATTCGTTCCAGAAGATAGATCATCTAATCTCTTGCTAACTGCACAATAATCTGTTAAAGATATAACAGATTTATATGTCCAGTATTTTCGGGCAAGATGTCAGGACATCGTATCCGACATCGTGGATCCTGCAGCTTCATTTGACTTTTATCTTGCCTTGTGCATTGTGCAGCACCTCCAGTATTTTCGGGCAGGATGTCCAGGACATTGTATCCGACATCGTGGATCCTACAGCTTCAATTCTTCATTTGACATTTTATCTTGCCTTGTGCAGTGTGCAGCCCGATCTTATTCCTTGACATAACGTTGGACATCATGTGCAGCAACTCCAGCTTTCCTTCATTGTCTAAGTGCTTATGTTTTAACAAAATCTTAGCCAATCTTTTAAAGCTCAGTAGAGCTAAGCACTAACACTAGTTATTGGTTTGCCTAAATTAAAATTTGAAAAAGATAAGTTATGTGATGCATGCCAAAAGGTAAGCAAACAAAAGTATCTTTTAAATCTAAAAATATTGTTTCCACCAGTCAATCATTGCAATTATTACACATGGATTTGTTTGGACCATCTAGGGTCATGAGTTTTGGTGGAAGTTACTATGCATTAGCAATTGTTCATGACTATTCTAGGTATACTTGGACTTTATTTCTTACTCATAAAAATTATGCATTTCATGCATTTAGAAGACTTTCCAAAGTCATTCAAAACAAAAAGAATCTCAAAATTATCTCCATCAGAAGTGATCATGGAGGTGAATTTGAAAACAATGATTTTGAAATGTTTTGTGATGAATATGGCATAGAACACAACTTTTCTGCCCCTAGGACACCCCAACAAAATGGAGTAGTAGAAAGTAAAAATAGAGCCCTAGAAGAAATTGCTAGAACTCTTTTAAATGACACACCACTTCCAAAATACTTTTGGGCAGAAGCGGTTAATACCGCATGTTATATTATGAACAGAGTCTTAATCAAACCCATTCTTAAGAAAACCCCATATGAACTTTTAAATAATAGAAAACCAAATATTTCTCATTTACATGTTTTTGGATGTAAATGTTTTGTTCTAAACAATGGTAAAGAAAGCCTAGGAAAGTTTGATGCCAAGGCAGATGAGGGTATCTTCCTTGGGTATTCCTTACATAGTAAAACATTTAGAATATACAACAAAAGAACCATGACAATTGAGGAATCGATACATGTTACTTTTGATGAAACTAATATTACCTCCCCGAGAAAGGAGTTTGTTGATGATATTGCAGATACTTTGGAAGATACTCAAAATGAAGAAAGAAATCTAAAAAGAAAGAGAGATGATGAAGACAAGGATGATCAAGATGACACAGCACAAAAAAATGATAATTTTCCCAAAGAATGGAAAACTTCAAGAAATCATCCTCTTAACAACATCATCGGTGATATCTCAAAAGGGGTAACAACTAGACACCCTCTTAAAGATTTATGCAATAATATGGCATTTGTTTCATTAATATAACCTAAAAACTTTAAAGAAGTTATTATAGATGACCATTGGATAGTAGCTATGCAAGAAGAATTAAATCAATTTGAAAGAAATGATGTATGGGAATTAGTAGAAAAACCTTCAGATTATCCAATCATCGGAACTAAGTGGGTATTTAGAAATAAATTGGATGAAAATGGTATAGTAATTAGGAATAAAGCTAGACTTGTAGCAAAAGGATATAACCAAGAAGAAGGTATAGACTATGAAGAAACTTTTGCACCTGTAGCTAGATTAGAAGCCATTAGAATGTTATTAGCATATGCATCTATTATGAATTTTAAACTTTATCAAATGGATGTCAAGAGTGCTTTCTTAAATTGTCTAATTCAGGAGGAGGTATATGTGGAACAACCTCCTGGGTTTGAAGACTCACAAAAACTAGACCATGTCTATAGATTAAAGAAGGCACTTTATGGCTTAAAACAAGCACCTAGGGCTTGGTATGAAAGATTAAGTAAATTCCTATTAGAAAAGAATTTTACTAGAGGGAAAGTAGATACCACTTTATTCATAAAAAAGAAGGATAATGATATCTTGTTGGTACAAATTTATGTTGATGATATAATTTTTGGATCTACTAATAAATCTTTGTGCAATGAGTTTTCTATTGATATGCAAAGTGAGTTTGAGATGTCCATGATGGGTGAGTTAAATTACTTTCTTGGACTACAAATCAAACAAACAAATGATGGGATCTTTGTCAATCAAGCAAAGTATTGCAAAGAACTCATTAAGAGATTCGGAATGGAAAACTCAAAACACTAGGCTACTCCTATGAATACAAGTTGTTATCTTGACAAAGATGAATCTGGTCAACCTGTTGATCCAAAGCAATACAGAGGTATGATTGGATCTCTACTTTACCTATCTGCAAGTAGGCCAGATATTATGTTTAGTGTATGCATGTGTGCAATATTTCAATCAGATCCAAAGTTTTCACATTTAATGGCAGTAAAAAGAATCATAAGATATCTATTAGGAACAATTAGTTTAGGATTATGGTACCCTAAGAATTCTTTATGCAACCTAGTAGGATACTCATATTCAGATTTTGCTGGATCAAAAACATATAGGAAAATTACTAGTGGTACATGTCAATTCATAGGGTCCGCACTTGTTTCTTGGAATAGCAAGAAACAAAATAGTGTAGCATTATCCACAGCAGAAGCAGAATATATTTCTGCAAGTAGTTGTTGTGCACAAATTCTGTGGATGAAGCAACAACTATCTGACTATGGAATAGTATTAGATCACATTCCCATAAAATGTGATAACACAAGTGCCATAAACATATCTAAAAATCCATTTCTTCACTCTAGAACCAAGCATATAGAAATAAGGCATCATTTTATTAGAGATCATGTTCTAAAAGGTGATGTTGTGTTAGAATTTGTAGATACTAAAAATCAACTTGCAGACATCTTTACAAAACCACTGAGTAAAGATACCTTCTACAACATTAGAAGAGAATTAGGACTAATAGATATTAGTGACTTATCAAAATAAATCTCTATATTATTATGGTAGTTGAACAATTTACTATTTTCTTATTTGCATGGTATGTTTGAATAAATATTATGTTATTTGACTTATGTGGATTTTATAGTTAATCTATTAGTAATCTACTTAATTTTAAGAGAAGCATAAATTCAAAAACAAAGGGGGAGAATTTATGTGAGTGATCGACTAGGAAAAAATGTGTGTGTTTCTTGATTTTAGAAGTTGTCATCATCAAAAAGGGGGAGATTGTAGAAGCAAAGCTTCATGGTGAATCAAGAGTGATTCAAAGATATTTTGATGATAACAAAGATGATAACAAAAGATGATGACAAAAAGCTCAAAGGTCAATCAAAGAATGAGTTCAAGATGTTCAAGATAGAATCAAGAACACTTCAAGATTCAAGAGGAAAGTTGAATTCAAGAATCAAGATTCAAGAGATCAAGGTTCAAGACTCAAGATTCAAGAATCAAGAAAAAGCCTAATCAAGATAAGTATGAAAAGGTTTTTTCGAAAACTGAGTAGCACATGGATTTTTCTCAAAACATGTTTACCAAAGAGTTTTTACTCTCTGGTAATCGATTACCAGATTATTGTAATCGATTACCAGTAGCAAAATGGATTTGAAAAAGTTTTCAAACTGAATTTACAACGTTCCAATTAATTTCAAAAAGCTGTAATCGATTACAATGTTTGGTAATCGATTACCAGTGCATTTGAACGTTGAAATTCAAATACAAATGTGAAGAGTCACATCCTTTCACATAAAAGCCTTGTGTAATAGATTACACTGATTTGGTAATCGATTACGAGTGATTGTTTTTGAATAAATCAAAAGATGTAACTCTTCAAAAGGTTTTTGACTTTTTCAAATTGGTTTTAAGTTTTTGTAAAAGTTATAACTCTTCTAAATGGTCCTCTTGGCCAGATATGAAGAGTCTATAAAAGCAAGACTTTGATTTGCTTTTCAATACACTTTTCCAATCAATCTTATACAATCCTTTACAAGCCTTGAATCTCTTTGATCTTCTTCTTCTTCTTTATGCCAAAAGCTTTCCAAAGTTTTTTCGTTTTCTAAACCTTGAAAACTTGTGCTATTCATTCTTTTCATCTCTTCTCCCTTTGCCAAAAAGAATTCGCCAAGGGCTAACCGCCTGAATTCTTTTTGTCTCTCTACTCTCTTTTCCAAAAGAACGAAGGACTAACTACTTGAATTCTTTTATGTCTCCCTTCTCCCTTTTCAAAGAATTCAAAACGACACAGTCTGAGAATTCTTTTGATTCTTCCCTTTCCCTTATACAAAAGTATTCAAATGACTAACCGCCTGAGAATTCTTTTGTATCCTCATTCACAAAGTATCAAAGGTTTAACTGCCTGAGATCTTTGTCTTAACACATTGGAGGGTACATCCTTTGTGGTACAAGTGGAGGGTACATCTACTTGGGCTGTTGACTGAGAACAAGAGAAGGTACATCTCTTGTGGATCAGTTCTAGTGGAGGGTACATCCACTAGGTTAAAAAAGAACAAGGGAGGGTACATCCATTGTGGATCTTTGCTTGTAAAAGGATTTCTACAAGGTTGAAAGAAATCTCAAGGACCGCAGGTCGCTTGGGGACTGGATGTAGGCACGGGTTGTTGCCAAACCAGTATAAAAACTCTTGTGTGTTTGTCTCCTTCTTCCCTACTCTTGTACTTTCCGCTGTGCATTTTAATTTTCGCTTTTACTTTTGGTTAAGTTTCTCTTCTACTCTTCCTTCACTTAAAAACATAGTAAAAGCCTTAGAAGAGTAAATTTTTAATTAGTAAAGGTTTAAGAATAATTAATTTAACCCCCCTTCTTAATTATTCTGAGGCGACTCAATCCAACACATGAAATGGCTGAGAGCATTTCGAGTTTTACAAAGGGACATCATTTTGAAATTTCGATCACGCCAATGTGATCGGGGTTCAATGAAGGTCACAAAAATAACACCCATTTCAGAAAAGGATAACTTTTACAAAGTCTCTTTGCTCTAGGGTTTTTCAGAGGAAGCGTAAAACATGAAATGGCGGTTTCCAAACTCAGAATGATGTAAAGGTAAGATGAAACTAACAAGAAAAAAGCGTAGAACCATGGTTACCTCAAAGAAAAATGAAAGGTCAGATTAGGGCTTCGTTCTCTACCGAAACCGCGAGGCAAGTTGGAAGATTCCGCTTCGGTTGAAGGGTTCCTCTCAGTGTGGGGTTTCAACGGAGAACAATAGCAGTTTGTGGTGGCTACTAGTGGCTGTGGGTGATGGAGAAAGTGTTTGGGATGTTGGAAATGGTTTTGGAGGAAAGAAGGAGAAGAAATGGCGTTTTTCCAAAGCTAATTGGACTACAAGGCTCAAAACACACAAGTGACTAAGGCTCTCGGAAACGGAAACGTCGCGCACACTCCAGATGTCTTTGCAAAGATCCCAACGGTCAGATCATGGACAAGTGTTCTGTAAAGCTCCAGACCAAATTTCCAGAAGATTCAACGGTTAATGAAGGTTGTGCAGCATTTTTACTGAGACAGCTTCATGTAGCTTCCTTGAAAAGCTTCATTAAGAGGCTTCCTCGAGAAGCTTCCTTGTGGATTCTTTGAGAAGCTTTCTCGAGAGGCTTCTTGAGAAGCTAGTTTTTTATCTACCCATATTTGCTTTACTGTATTGTCTCACCTCTTGAAAATAAAAACACGGATAAAATAACACAGCAAAATAATCAAACTTCAAATATAATTACTAATAATATTTCAGGATGTTACACATATAGCCCATCATCACTAGTTCCTAGTTTTCCATCGCCAACATCTATCAGCCACAATGAAAACCTTTTAATTTCTTGTGCATTTGTGATTGTTAGGTTGGACTGCAAACACATGTTTTTTGTCAGCTTTAAAACTGTGCAGTAGTCCCACAGATACGAAGCATTGATAGTATTCACTATGTTGGACCTACTTCCTCTTGGGATGATGGGAAGAATTTATCTGAAATCACCTCCAAAGAATACAACTTTTCCACCAAATGGAACATAGTCGGAATTAGACATGCACATATTGTCATTCAATGTTTTATCTAATGCTTCAAAACAGTACTTATGAGCCATAAGAGCCTCATCCCATATGATCAACTTGGTTGCCTTTAGCAATTAAGCTTGTTTTGTTCCTTGGTGAATATTACATGTGGAGTTCTCTAATGTAGGCACAGGAATAGAAAATTTTGAATGCGCAGTTATGCCATTAGGTAATAACAATGAGGCTATACCACTTGAAGCAAATGTCAAAACAATATCACCTTTCGAACGCAATGCAACAACTAATGTCTTGCACATAAAGATTTTGCCAGTACCTCCATATCCATACAGGAAAAACATTCATCCACCTTGTCTATTGACAACATTCATAATTACATTAAAGATATCTCGCTGCTCATTTTTTTTTGTAATTGAACAAAAATGTTATCAGATTTACATGATTCAACCATAATTGTTGCTGTTGAATTGATATTACAATAATACAAACACCAACTTTTGCTAACCTGTTAGAGAGGCAAAGTATGTTTGGAAATCATGTTGCAATTGAGCCTTGTCATAATTTTGTTCAGCATATATATATATATATATATATAACCAAGAAACGGATGTAACACATTTCTTGGAAAAGGCATGGTTAGATAATCCTTTAACAATTTTTTTGTTTGATTGTAAAATCTCTTCAATTTCAATCAATGCCAAATTCTATAACTCTTTTTCTTCAATCTCTAAGTCTTTGGACATAAATACAGAGAAGAATTTGTAAGTATTAAACAACAATTACAGTTTACAAAAAAAATACAATGTTTACTATTCATTACCTGACATGTTTCTTATTCTTCTCTGTAGAGGAAGAATACCATCAATTAGATACTCCCATATTTCAGCCCATACATGATTTGGCCTCTCAATGCTATTAGATATGAGCATTGTAACAAAAAATCTTCTTAGAAATTAGCCAGAACCCCAATGGTATACTTCTCTTAAAGCCTCAATATATTCCTTATCGTCTTGCAAGAAGCCTAAGCAAGCTTCTCTAAATGAAGAATAGAGTTGACCATTAACTGTGCAAATTTTTTCATAAGTTGTTGGTCCTTTAACCACAACCAACATCATCCTAAGGTAATATAATTCACCAGTACTTGGAGGCACCCAGTTAAGTCTGCCAATTGTATTTCCACCTTTATGTGGCCTCCAACATCTAGACTTGACAATGTATGCAAACTTTGAAACGAATTGCAAGTATGTTATATCTTTTGCTTCCTGAAAAAATACTATTAGCTTGGAGCCAAGCTGTAAACATAGACTCTTTAACAGTTGGCTTGGACAGCAAAGCATCAATGTCATCATCATCTTCAAATATTACTAAGTTTTCACCAGGAAAATGAAAGTATAACCTTTCAACAGTAGGCGATCTTTTGTGAATTTGGAATGAAAATATTCTCCAATAGGCTTCACAAGGAGAAACATACCTGCCATCAAGATAGTGTGCTTAATCTAATCGGTAGTCTGTCCAGTAGTTCCATCGTCATTCTGCACAGGTATCAGAGTTGCGATTATCCAATCATTACCTTTATTAATGTACTTGAATAGATATTTCATGGATGTTGACTGATTGCACCACTCTATGTTGATGTGTGCCTGGTATTTAAGTAATAGCTTTGGATTGTATGGAACAACATATCTATTATCTAGTGCTATCCCATTTTTTTCAACATATTTACCATCATTACGTCTTCTATAGATAGGATATCCCTCTTGGTCAACAATAGTTTTAGGTTGCCACTTTTTAGGAAAATATTTGGAACACTTTTCATCTTTCTTGCGGGAGTTGGAAACTTGCTGACAGGATCCAAAAACAGCAATATATGAGCATGTGGCAAACCTCTTTTCTGGAATTCTATTGTGTAGATATCTGCAATTGTAATCTGGTTAGTTTAACAATAAATATACATGCAATAGTTAAATGAGTACTAACTGTATTATGAACAAAAAACTTACAAGCAAACACATTGCCTAATATTTTTTTGTCTTTCAAGTCAGACATTAGTTGTTGTAACTTGAGTTTAAAAACTCTTGTGACAATATCTGGCCGATCTTGGGCAGTTAAATTAAGAGCTGCAATGGACCGTTGACTCTCTAGCCATTTTGGATTGCAAGTAAAAGTCAAAAACAAATCTGGAAATCTAACAGTGCTACATATGGCCATTCCATAAAAGTACAATTGATCCATATACATCTGACTACCAACAAAGGACGAAGGAAAAATAATGTGCTTTCCACAACTGGCATTCTGGTTTTCAATAGGGTGTTGTGAGTTCTTTAAAGTGTTATATGTGAATGTATGAGTGTAAAGGTTTTGATGATGCCAAGATGTAAGCAACACAAGATTACTTCAAGTCAAAATTCAAGATTAAGAAAACAAGATCAAGAAAAAGACAAGACTTGTTAAAAGAATCTCATATTGGTTAAAGAAGGTTTAGCCTCAAAACTTGATTTCCAAATGATTTTATAAAAAGCCTTGAAATAGTTTTTAAGTACAAATAAATATTTTTTCTACTGGTAATCGATTATCAGACATTGCAATTGATTACCAAAAACAAATTACTATAAAGGCTTTTCAAAAAGAAGTTTGAAATTTGAATTTTAAAATGTTGTAATCAATTACCAATAACAAAACTTCAGAAATTCAAATTGAAAAGTCATATGACCCTTCAATGTGTAACTGTGTAATCGATTACCAAAAGGCTGTAATTGATTACCAGTAAGAGAATTTTTGAAATATATTCTGAAAAGTCACATCTCTTTAAAAGTTTTGAAAAACCACCAAGGGCCTATAAATATGTGACTTGTCTACGAAAATCTTCAGAGTTTTTCAGAACCTTATTGTCTTATTCTCTCAAAAACAAATCATTGGCCAAACACTTGCAAATTAATTGAGTATTCTTCTAATATCTTCAACTTGTATCATCTTTTCTAAAAGAGAGTAATACATCTGTACTTTCTGGAAAAGATTTGTTGTGATCAAGAGACTGTTTGTCTCTTGAATTGTGAGAATCCTTAAGATAAGGAAGAGGGATCCCTAGGTGGTTCAGAAGTTGTAAAAGAGTTTTCCAAAGATAGTGAAAATCTCAAGTGGATTGCTTGAGGACTAGACATAGGCACGAGAAGTGGCCTAACCAATATAAATCGAGTTTGCATTTCTCTCTTCCCTTATCTCAGTTATTTTATTACAATTTACTTTCTCTTGCACATTTAAAAGAACATTATTAAATTGATTGCTTCTTCTTCTTCTTCTGCATTCTAAGCCTGTCATATATCATTTAAAGGGGACTAAAATTTGTTAGTAGGAAATTTTTAAAACTTAATTCACTCCCTCCCACTTAAGTTATTGAGGCCACTTGTCCAACATTATATTGAACACAATGTAGTTGGCTTTGATGAGTTCTGATAAACAACAATCATTCAGTTTCCATCATTGTGTAACCATCAACAATAAATTGCTAAAACAATCATCCTGACCTCAATAAAGTTTGTGCTTCATCTTTTCTGGACTACAACCTAAAACACAAAAACTCTCTGATAGTTAGTTTGTTTCTCTTTCTCTGACCAGAATCACCTATATCTCTATGTTTAATATCACTACGATACCCATCTTCACCATAAGGAAGCAACAAAGGATATTACAATCTAAGATAACTTGGATGAAACTCATTGATTCTTTGTAAATGTCCACTTTGTTTTTCAAGTATAATGTCCCGGTTGATAGGTTGACTTGCATCACTAACAATGATTGCAACAACCTTTGAAACTATGGGCAAATTATAGATTTTTCCATCCTTTTTTCTGTCAGCTATCAATTGCAACTTAAGATTCTTTATCTGTAAGTTCATATCTATCTTTTGCCATCCTAAAAGACTTAGCAAAGACATTCTGGTCATCAAGCATTCCTTTTAACTTGGATACCAGTTGTGAATCCAGTACATTTTCCTGACACAAATTCCCAAAATGTCATGCATATAGTCATCCATTTAATGATATCACAACTGAATAAAAACCTACACACGGACAATTGATGCAAACAAAGTAAAAAAAAAAACACAAATTACCTTACTACATCAATTCTGTTTTGAGTTTCATTCTCCGTAACATATATATACAGCTGGGAAAATTTTTGAGGTTTCACGAGCATTGGTAATAGTCTTCCAATCAAGTGACATGACTGTTCATGAATTTTATAAATTGATGGACCTTTTCCATTCACCACACTTATATCTATCTTGGCTCTAAGAGAGCTGAAAGAAAACATCATATTATAAGCCATGATATCATGTTGGTAATTTCTACTTTCACGTGATTCTTGATCACATAATAATTGTTGCAGAAGCATTGGAGGATTGTTGAGAAAAGGCAGTTGTACCCTCCCCATGTTGCAACAAAGACTATATTTGGCATTAGCCTGATTTCTATCTTTTCTTGTTCTTTCTTCATACCATATAACAACATACCAATATGGACATGTTTCAGAAGGATCTCCTAGATCAACATATCCTACAAAATAGATGTTACTTAGTTTGACATTAACAACATATTTGTGAAGCTAAAATGTCTGCATAGTGAGACTAAAACTTGTGCTAATGTCATAAGCAGATTCATCACCACCATCACCCAAGTGATTCTCATCATCTAGCAAACTGTCAACATTTTCTTTATTACACCTAACAACAACACAACTATGATTATTACTTGATGTCTAATTCGTTTGATAAACAATTTCAAATTATTGTCACTTGCTATTTCAGTGTTGTCATATGAATAACCTTCATTTGTATGCTAAAGTGGATCATTTGCATGTTCACATACAAAGGAATTATCATGCATTTCACCATCTACTACTCTAGTAGAAGTTGAAGATGCAGCTTCCAAGTCATTGTACAAATTATTACATAGGCTACACATGTTATTCATAGTTTTCCTCTTTCAGGTTTGAAGGTGTTGGCTATTTGGTTGAGTATTAGTCACATCTGCTAATGACATTTGAAAGCTTTTTTGGCTGCCACTTGTTCCAGATCCATTAACAATTACTATGACATTAATAACAGAATGTCAGTGTTTACATCATATGTAGCAACACACATTTAACAACAATACAACATGACAATATTAGTATGTAGCTGCAAAACCTGTATTTTCAATGAATATGTGTGTCTTCTTTGCACTGTCAAGTTGACTTCTTTTTAAACACCCTCCTTGAAATATTAGTTTTCTTTTTAATCTTTCACATTTGGCAGAAACTGTGTTGTTAGATCCCATTTCTTCCATGGTTAATAACATGAAACTATTACTTTGTACAATTAAGAACTGGAGATGTCTTGGAAAAATATCACGCACCAAATTTCTTAATGAGCATTTGAAGATTAATGTTGTTTGTTTGAAGATATACGGTTGTGTGGATGGGAACCACACTGTTACATCCACCGTAATTCACCTAGCACATATAACAAAGTTCTTGCATAAGGTTTTAGCCTTGAAAAATAATACACCAATTCTACCACATCGATAATTTAGTACTCTTAATCACGGTTTTTTTATGGTATCATGATTAGAAAACAAAAAGTGACTTATTGGAACTCTTCCACCACTTATTTGACAGCTTTCATTGGTCACACCAGTTTTATGATAGATGGTAGACTTAGTAGACTTATAGCCATCTCTTAGCCAACACTTACCTTATTCCTGATAAAAAAAAAAAGGCTAATAACAGGCTACACATGTATAGAGCTATCCCATCCAATTGGCAATAGGCTAGAATCACATGTGCAAAGGCAACCTCCATTTCCTTTTGATAATAAGTGCCTATGACATCTAACACCTCTTGAGTAATATTTCTTGGGCACTGATCTACTTTGCTGTCATTGGTTTAAACTATATTATGAATCTCATTTCTAATGCTTTGTGATTGATAAACTATATTATAATAGTTAATTACAACTAACAATAAACATGTTGCGTGGTTAATTGCACTGTTTTGATTGTATTGTATATATAAATTGGCCAGTTAAAAGTGCACGGGGGGAACGAAGAAGCAAATTGAATTTTGGATAAGATGCATAAGGCAGATGAGAATAGGCTCCCAGGACACCTAACACCTCTTCTATTATATTTTTGTTGAGTTGTAAACAATAATATAACAGTTTATTACTACTAACACTAAACTTCATACACAGACTAATACATGGTTTTTGTTTCTATTTTAGAAAAATATTAATTAAACATGGTCATACAGTTGACAATGATCATATTTTGGACATCTAAAATTGGCATGTATTTCGTATTTCCATCTCATATTATTTATGAGCACTATCTTACATTAAAGCATAACAAAAAAACAAAATAATATCCTAAAATGCGCTGGTCTTAACATCAAATTTGAGAACAACAGTTACATGTTACAATCATGAACCAATTTGTAATACTTAAGAAGATGCAAATTCCTCATTCCAAATTAGTGTAGCCTAGGGTGCATTATTCCTGATTCTACCAAAACCCTCACACCTGAGGTCTTCCTTTTGCTTCTTAATCTAATCAATTAACACTGCAGGTGGAGCAGGCTGCGTAATGATCGTCTTATTATTTTCAATTGATGATCTCTGTGCAATTGTCTTTGCACCTAACTGCCAATATGATATTGTTACATAATCAGTAAAAGCACACTTTACTAACCATTATTAGAATATAATAACATTCAATACTTCACATACCTCTTATGCCACAGTTAGGAACTCCTTGGAATGAAACATCCTTAGCACTTGCTTGTCATGACAGATTTGATTTACCGTATATGCATTATGATTGTTAACAAAATCTCTAAGACATCTACCTTTAGCACTTTCTCTTTCTATTAAAAATAGAAGATGTTTGCCAATAAGCGATAATACATGTGGTGGATACACTCTAGAATCAGGATCCTGCATGAATAAGTCAGCAAAGCAACTTTAGTCAACATTGGTTATACTATGAAAACCATCACATGTCCATGATAAATCTGTAACTACCTCCGTTGTCAAAATAATATTATGGCATTCCTCATTCATCAACTTTGATACATCAAAATTTGGTAATTTTAACCACGCAGTTCCAGATTCATCGTAAACTTGAGCTATTAATGAGTACCTGTAACTTATTGATGTTCCACGGTATTGTTCAGAGGTTCAACATGGATAAAAAACAAAATGTATCAATTAAATATGTTTACCTAGGAATAAGTGGAACACTGAGTTCAACCTGGTAATGTCTGGTGTCATCATATTTGACCAATCGTTGGCCATTTTTTATTTTCCACCAAGGTTTATTATCCATGAATCCAACAATTTTTGCTCAAACTACACACAAATTATCTTTAACATTGTACAACACCATACTTAGATATTAGTGAATACCATATTATGTGTAATTGACAATCCAACTAAACGGTTGTATACCGAGGAGTGAAAATATTGACTGATCCAAACAAATGCAAATCTGTAATCCTTTTGTGTGCATTAAGAATAAGGAATGTAAAATACGCGTCTTTTGCAAATGGTCCAAGATTAATCACATATACTTTGCTAGGCCTGACTCTGCTATAACACATGTAACATTAATTTCACCGCAAGCATAAAACAGTTGACAAACAAAATATACATTGTGCCAAGATCACAATTGCAGTATCAACATAGTAAATCAATGGATACCTTATTCCAGAATTATACATGGTTGGTAAACTTGGATCCAATAATATGTTGCTGACATTGGCCACCACAGTTTCAACATACATTTCACCTAATTCATTGACATGTAATTAGTTAATCGCCACTTACAAATACATGTAGCATCATCAACCTACAATGATTTTCAAATTTTTATTAATGCATACCATGAGTCAATGCACCACATCCTTGTAGTCTGCTATGTTGAATTACCAAAAAAGGAGCTGCAACATTACTATCTCTCACTAACTCTATTATAACTTGAACATATTCATCACAGAAAACACTCAATAGTGTTCTTGCACATGCAATTGACTATCAGACACAAGTTATTATACAAAATGTAATCTGAAAAAAAGTGAATCATACTCCCCATCAGTAAGGTGAGCAAATATACTTTGAGTAGTTATGCCATTTTCACAAAGTTTTCCACTGACGATATTGCTGAAATCCATCCAGCTATGTCTGCATTACATACAATATTAAACAAATAAAATAACCAACTTGCTCATAACATTAAACCTAAATCGTATTACAATAAGACAACTACTATACCTCTACAATACGTAGGAATTTGAAAATGTTCAGTAAAGGCTGCTAATGGAACTGGTCTCAGGCAACGAAATTGATTCAATGATTCAGGCACCATTGTTGTAACAACAGAGAATCTTGTTATTTCAAGCTTATATTCATGATTTGCAAAGTGAAAATCAACACCTTTTCACAAAACGCTAACATTCTACAAAATATAAAGCTTTCCTTCTTCCATATTTAAACTCAGCGGGTTTCTAATATCTTCTCTTATAGATGTTTCAATTTGATCACCCTTATAAAAAAAATGGTGTAAGTCAGAAAGACAATTTTGTCACAACTTCCAAAAGCACACAAATAACCCGTACACACAATAAATTCATACGTGGCTATCAAACAAAATCATTTCAAACCTCCCAATTGCATCTCCATTAGCATGCTCAATTGTTTTCCATAGCCTACTGACTTGAGCCTTCACAACCCAACAGGTAATGGAAGGAGTAATAACCTTCATTGGGATTAACGTGTATCCTAAAACTACCATCACCTTAGCACAAGGGTGTTTCGAAGCCAACTGTGTTGTGTGCTTCTGAAATCAGCTTGGTGAAATGAGATTTTCACAATCACACCATTGCACCTCCGTTGTATCCTTCTACACTGCAATTTCTAACTTCACAATGTTTGTAATACCCAAAGTTTTAACCTATCATTTCATAAGTACAAAAGTTAGTAGCCTCTACCAATAGTGATTGTTGTAATCTACTTATCTAAAAGCTAAAAGATTTTCGTCATAGCCATCAACCAAGAAAATAGCATATGAAACTTTTCTGGCACTATGAACTTCATGCCAAGAACTTCTTCATGAGCGTTGTAGGCTCCACATAAAGCACAAAATGCAATGCCAAGGTTCCAGTTGTTTTCAACACTAGCATTGCCTTCTCCCAGATAGGTATTCATTCCATCTTCTAGTACTTTTAGTTTCTCATACACGTGGTCAATGGTATTTTGTTGCACTTCTCCATTAGCTTTGACTACTAGAAAACTGCTCCCCATCAACTAGAACAAAAAAATAAAGGGGAAAAAACATGCATTAGAACAAAATTAAGATTATGGTTTAAGCAAGAAGTTTGATTTTCCCTAATTCAAGATAGGATATCCTATATATTCCAGTTAGGATTAGGCATGACAATTCTCCCCACAACTCGGGGATCCCCGCGGGGACTGCCACATTCGGGGCCCTACGCCGCAGGGTCATAATTTAAGTGTAGTGAGCAAAACAATATATTTTTCCATGTATAGTGAATTAATTTCGTATTCTCCAAGGAAATTTTAGTTTCTGGTAGTCAACTGCATATTTTTCTAATGTTTCTTTATCTTTCAAGTGATGATAAGACATTAAACAATCTAGGTAAATAAGCTTCTAAGTCAAAATAGCATTAATATAATATAAGAATGTCATGATAATGTAAGTGTAATATTCTTCAACATTTCAACTATATAGTATGTGATGAGAATCCTAAAACTGCTTAAATACAGGGACATGTGACTAGGAGTAGGACCAAACAGTTAGTGGATACCCTCCAACAAATGGTAGCAGACATACTTAACAAGGCCCAAGTGGAGAAGGATGAAGGCCCAGAGGTAGAGGCACTACTAAGAATATTAATTGTTGTTGAAGGCCCAAACTAATTTGAAGGCTCATGCCAAATATATGCTCTTTTTTATATTTCTATTTTTTTCGTTGTCATTTTGGCCTAAACTGATTTGAAGGCCCATGTCTATTTCTACTTTTTGTTTAGATACATTATATGTATTGATTTCGTTTTCAATAAAAGGACTTTTGGCATTTTGTGAATATTTTGTGAGAGCTTCTCTTCGAACTTATCATGGTAATTCTTATGGCGTCTACCTTGACTTATATTCCCTCTTTGGAAGAGGCGTCATCCAAAACTCTGTAACATGTATCAAGCGATCCACTCCTAGTAAGGATCACATCATCTAGAATCAGAGCTTTGGCTCTTGTTACAGGTTCTATCCTATCCAATTTTTATTTTTTTTCTCTTTGTAATTTCTCTCAGGTTCGTGTTCTGTTCTGTTATTTGTGTTTCCTTTTGCGTTTTTGTTTGCGTCTTGTTGCGTTCTTTTTTGCATTCTTGTTTCGATCTTGTTTAGTTCTTGTTTTGTTGTTGCTTCGTTCTTGCTTGCTTCATTCTGTTTCAAAATTTTTTTTTACAAATTCTGTTTCAAATTCTGTTTGGGAACTAATTCTGTTTGGGGGCTAACTTGCATATTTGTTTGTTTTCCTATTGAATGAATTGCCTAATTGTCTATTGAATTTGGACCAGTGGAATTGATTGATTGAGGAATAGTCTATTATCCTAGACAAACTTTGAAAAAAAAAGCATTGTGTGTATATATATATATATATATATCTAAAGAAAAGTTGCAAAAAGTTTGAAAAAAAAGAAAAAAAAAGGTGGGTGTTTGATCTTTGAATGTGAATTTGAGGCAGTTCTTGGCGTGTTTTTGGGAAAAAAATCATGGACCAAACCCTCTTTGGGATTTTCCTCTGAATTCTGAGCGTTTTGATATATAGTGAGTCTCAAACGGACAACCGTAGCAAAAGTTATGCCCATTTGAAGTTTACAGGTCATTATGCTATTTCTGTTTTCCGTGTTCTCTGTAACTAAGTAATTTAGTTGACTCTTTGTTTCTTCTATCTGTTATTGAGTTTGTTAGTTTGTTGTCCAATCTGTTAGTTTGTTGTCCAATCTGTTAGTTTGTTATCCAAGTTTGTTATCCAATCTGCTATTCCATAATTAAGTTGTCTTTTCTGTCTATTACCTTTGTGCATCCAATTTGATTCATCTAGGAACTTAAGAGGGAGTGAGTGCTAAAAGGCAAGAGTGAAAAAAAACATCACACAAAAGCCTATATTGAGACATCAAACATGAGTGAACTACCATCAAAGAGAGAAACACGTGAGTGGAGTGTGGCGAGGTCCTGTAACCTTTGTTTAAATTATTGTAGAATTTTTTGTTCCTTAATTATGGCAGGAGCTGGTGACGTTGGTGGTGAATATCATCAACTGGATGGATCTCAGTGCTTGTTATTGGACGTGATGACTACACAAATGCAACATTTGTTGAACCGTAACAATGAAGAGCTCTGCGGACGAATAGAAGGACTAGAGCACCAAATGAATCAGAATGCTGGAAGACCTTATGGTGGGAAGAGAAGGGGCAATGATGGACCGAGGCAAAACAAAATTGAGGGGCAAAATAGAATGGAGGGAGTAAAACTCAATGTACCTTCTTTCAAAGGCAGGAGTGACCCAGATGCCTACCTTGACTGGGAGATGAAGATTAAGCATGTATTCTCCTGCAATGATTATACTGAAGAACAGAAGGTGAAGTTAGCAACAACTGAATTCTCAAACTATGCCCTTGTTTGGTGGAATAAAAATCAAAGAGAGATGATGAGAGAGGAAGGGCGGGAGATAGATACATGGACTAAGATGAGAAGGGTTATGCGAAAGAGGTATATTCCAACTAGCTATAATAGAACCATGCGACAAAAACTCCAGAGGCTGTCCCAGGGAAGTCTGACTGTGGAGGAGTACTACAAAGAGATGGAGATGGCACTAGTGAGGGCAAATATTGAAGAGGAAACTGAGGACACAATGACTCATTTTCTGAGTGGCCTAAATCCTGAGATTAGAAATGTTGTTGAATTACAAGAGTACGTGGAATTGGATGACTTGTTGCATAAGGCAGTCTGGGTTGAACAACAACTGAAGAGGAAAAGCGTGGCAAGAAGGAACTCATCCAACACCTTCAACCAGAACTGGACCAATAGATCCAAGAAGGAGGGAGGCAACTTATCCAGCCTATCAACACAGTCTCCACATGGAAAGTCTGCAGCGCCCAGCACTGGAACCAAGCATAATTTTGCCTCATTATCCAACAACGACAGAGGACATATTGCTTCTAACTGTCCAACCAGGAGGACCATGATCATGAAGGCAGATGGAGAAATCACCGGTGAATCTGAAATCAGTGAAGAAGAAGAAGTGGAAGAAGAGCTTGAGGAGGAAGCTATGCAGGGTGATATGCTCATGGTGAGGAGGCTCTTGGGAAGTCAGATGCAACCACTAGACGATACCCAAAGAGAAAATATCTTACACACCAGATGCACAATTAATGGTAAGCTTTGCTCTTTAATTGTTGATGGAGGAAGTTGTACCAATGTTGCAAGTTTTAGGTTAGTGTCCAAACTGAATTTGGATACTAAGCCCCATCCTAGGCCATACAGACTTCAGTGGCTTAGTGAAGATGAAGAGGTAAAAGTGACTCAGCAGGTTGAGGTGTGTCTCACCATTGGAAGATACAATGATAGGGTGTTGTGTGATGTGGTTCTAATGGAGACACATATACTGTTAGGAAGACCAAGGTAGTATGACACCAAAGCAATGCATGATGGTTTCACCAACAAGATTTCTTTCTAGTACCATGACCAGAAAATTATTCTTAAACCTCTATCCCCTAGAGAAGTGTGTGATGACCAAATCAGAATGAGAAAAAGAGAGAACAAGAGAAAGAAAAGAGTGAAACACCAAAGAGGAATAGGAAAAAGAAGAGTGATACACGTGAGGGAAAAAGTGATACACATGAGAGAAAGAGTAATACACATGAGAAAAAATTTAATTGTGTAGAAAAGGCGAGTGAAGTGAGGAAAGTGTTACTTGCTCGTGAGCCACTCTATCTACTGTACTGCAAAGACAGTAAAGTTTATGTTGATAATTCTAATGAGTTAACTATTTCTGCTTCTCCTAGTGTTGAACCCTTATTGTAGGAATTTAAATATGTCTTTCCCAAGGAGATTCTTCATGGACTGCCACCTTCAAGAGGCATAGAACATCAAATTGATCTCCTTCTAGGAGTTTCATTACCTAACAGGCTAGCTTACAAAAGCAATCCCCAAGACACTCAGTATAAGGACGCACAGGCTAAAGTTGAGTATGTGAAAAGATTGCATGAGCATGTGAAGGCTCCAATTGCAAAGAAGAATGATAACTAAGCCAAGCAAGCCAACAAGAACAGGAAGCAAGTGGTACTTGAACCAGGTGATTAGGTTTGGGTACACATGAGGAAGGAGAGGTTCCCTAAACAAAGGAAGTCCAAACTTCAACCTAGAGGAGACAGACCTTTCCAAGTACTAGAGATGATCAATGACAATGCTTACAAGATTGACATTCCAAGTGAGTATGGAGTAAGTTCTTCATTTAATGTTGCTCACATGACTCCATTTGTTGCAGGTGATGATTTTGAACATTTAAGGGCAAATGCTTTCCAAGAAGGAGTGAATGATGAAAATCCTAAAACTGATCAAATGTAGGGACCTATGACCAGGAGTAGGACCAAACAGTCAATGGATACCCTCCAACAAATGGTAGCAAACATACTTAACAAAGCCTAAGTAGAGAAGGATGAAGGCCCAAAGGCAGAGACACTACTAAGAATATTAATTGTTGTTGAAGACCCAGACTAATTTAAAGGCCCATGCCAAATATGTTCTTTTTTTATATTTCTATTTTTTTCGTTGTTATTTTCGCCCAAACTGATTTGAAGGCCCATGTCTATTTCTATTTTTTGTTCAGATACACTATATGTATTGATTTCATTTTCAATAGAAGGACTTTTGGCATTTTGCGAATATTTTGTGAGAGTTTCTCTATGGGTTCCTTATTGAATCAATCTCAGACTTATCAAGGTAATCCTTGTGACGTCTACCTTGACTTATCTTCCCTCTCTGGAAGTGGCATCATCCAAAACCCTGTAAACTGTATCAAGCAATCTGCTCCTAGTAAGGATCACATCAGTATGTCTCTTTCTCTGTCTAGTACTCTCATTATCTCAATGTGAAAAATAAAAGAGGTCAAAATTAGCTGCTATAAACCAACCTGGCAACTAGCCTCTTGAAAGGGGTTGTTAGCAAATATGATACTTATTCTATGTTTGAATTTAGAATTGTTTAGTGAATTTGGTTGGCAAACTGGAACATATATCATGGGTTTGGATATGGAGTTGATCTGGTCCATAATCTAATAACTCTGATTGCATTTGAATAATTGTAAAGATTGTCAGTTTGCATGCTTTCATTAATCTATTTGTAAATTTGACAAACATATTTTTGTAATCTATCTATTCCACCATAATCGAGACTAACCAAACTACCATAATGTTAGTGCATATGTTGTATGAAGATTTTGATGATGCCAAAAGATTAAAGCTATTCAACATTGATTCAAGTCAAGATCAAGAAATCAAGAGAAACGATTTACAAATAGTCCTTTATATGTTAAAAGAATCTCTTAAAGAGGTTGCAAAGGTTTGGCCTTAAAAGACTTAAGTTTTCAAATATCTTATAAAGTTTTAAGTAAATATTACATTTTGAAAATCATGCGTTTTGAAGACGACATGAGCTTCATCTGGCGTTGCTTTGATCCTCTTGCGGATTCTTAGACGTTTCTAGTATTATAAGTCCTTAATTTTCTGGACATTTTCTAGACATTTTTAGTTATTTAGCACCTTGGTTAATTTTGTTTTTCTTTGGATCTTTAGCATTTGGTTGGTTTATGCTTTGCTTTGGATATTTAGCATTTGGTTGGATTATGCTTTGCTTTAGATATTTAGCATTTGGTTGGATTATGCTTTGCTTTGGATATTTAGTCTTTGTTTTGCAATGGATGATTAGTTTTTGTTATTGGTTGTGATGCTTGCTCTAGATATTTTGTGGCTTTGATATTTTCTCCGGTCTTTCTAGCTTTTTGATGTTGCCCAAGGGGGAGAGAAACTAAGGATAGATCTTATCTAAAACTAGGCAATAAATTGCAAATTTAAGGGGGAGTAAGGGTGAGTGCACGCATTGCAAATCGTATATCGTTTATCTTGTTTTCAGATTGTTGTCATCATCAAAAAAGGGAAGATTGTAAGTGCATATGTTGTATGAAGATTTTGATGATGCCAAAAGATTAAAGCTATTCAACATTGATTCAAGTCAAGATCAAGAAATCAAGAGAAACGATTTATAAATAGTCCTTTATATGTTAAAATAATCTCTTAAAGAGGTTGCAAAGGTTTGGCCTTAAAAGACTTAAGTTTTCAAATATCTTATAAAGTTTTAAGTAAATATTACATTTTGAAAATCATGTATTTCTCTTTGGTAATCGATTACCAGAGACTGTAATCGATTGCCAGAAGCAAAAATGGTTTTAAACAGATTTCAGAAAAATTTGAATTTAAATTTTAAAAGCTGTAATCGATTACCATTATTGTGTAATCGATTATCAGTCACGAAAAGTTTTGAAATTCAAACTAAAAAGTCATAACTCCTCAAAAGTAATTGTGTAATCGATTACCATAAATTTGTAATCGATTACCAGTGAGAAAATTTCAAAAATAACTCTGAAAAGTCACAACTCTTCACAAGTTTTTTGAAAGGTCACAAAAGGCCTATAAATATATGACTTGTATTCAAAATTCTTCAGAGTTTTTCAGGACATTCATTGTCCTATCCTCTCACAAGAAAACATTTGGCCAAACACTTGCAAAATCATTAAGGATTCTTATAAGTTCTTCAAGTTGTATAATTTATCTCTAAAATAGAGAAAAACATTCTTGTGTACTTCAAAGCAAACTATTGTTAATCAAGAGGCAATGAGTCTCATGATTTGTAAAGTTTTCTGAACACAAGGAAATGGTATCCCTGAGTGATTCAGAAGTTGTAAAGGGATTTACAAGTGTAGTGGAAATCTCAAGTGGATTACTTGAGGACTGGACGTAGGCATAGGACGTGATCGAATCAGTATAAAACTGAGTTTGCAATTCTCTCTTCCCTAAACTCTTTTATTTTATTGCAGTTTAATTTTACTTTGCATATTTAAAGAAACATCAAGTAAATTGTTCATTACTTCTTTTCTCCATACTAAGTCTGTATATTTCTTTTAAAGAGAGAATTAAAATTTATTAAAGGAAATTTTTTAAACTTAATTCACTCTCCTCTTAAGTTATTGAGGCCACTTGCTTAACACATAATGTTACACAATTTTATCTTAGAAATGAAGTCAATGCATCGATGCAACTATACAAAGTGTGCTTATAATTCAAGTTCATTTTTCATAATTGTGCTTTTTTACCCATGATTATTGCAGGACTTGATAGTTTAATTTGTGTATTGTCATTGTGATTATTCTAACGTTATTATCTTCTGTATATATAAATTATAATAATTATCTTTAATGAGAATGACCTTAGGAGTTATTCTATAAAAAGAGTGTTTTTTTTTTTGAGGTAAAAAAGTAATGGTATATCATTCAAACTGGATATATAGGATAAGTTTGGTATTCAGAAAAAATAAAAAGACTGAATCTGGTGAGGGTAATCCTCTACCCAATACATATCATTGCAAGAAAAAACTAAGTTGGCAAGCTCATGAGCAACTTTATTTCCAATATCTCTTCGTGAAAGATAAAGAGCAGTATGAGAACAGTTGGGTAAGAGAAAAACAATCATCCAAATTGTCCTGGAAGTAACTTCTCTGGTGGAACAATTGGAGACAATCAGTCTCACAAATAATGCTGAAGAACAGCAGATCCTTTGCAAGTTGTAGAGCCCATCCGAGACCCAGTTTCTACTAATTTCGGCAAGAAAGCTTGTGATAATTTGTGAGTGGCTAAAAAGGAAGTTTCTGCAAAAACATTTCCATCATGGTCCCTAAAAAAGTTGTAAAGAGAGTGTTTTTAGGAACTATCTGATAGAAGTGTTTTACGTTTTAAGATTTTTTCTTTCAATGAAAACGTTTTTAGAAGTTTTTCTTTAACACTTTTTCTTTTTTAATTTATCATTTTTTTCATATTTTTTTCAAAATTAAATTTAAATGTTTTTAAAATTATCAATAATCTCAGAAAAATGTACTGCAATATAAATTATTTATCATAAATCTAAAATATAATTTGCATGCTAAAAATGTTTTTTATTATAAAATTAATTTATAATATAATTTATATATTAAAAAGTATTTAATTATTATAAATTTTAATTATATATAATAAATATTTATTTTGTTGAAATATAAGTGAGGTTAAGTCACACATATAAATAGGAAATTTGAGAACCATATAAATAAAGAAAAAATTTATAAACATAAATATTAATGTTTTAGATTAAAGGGTGGTATCAAATTGATTTATGTGATTGTTGTAAATCTGTTCAGCTCTAGTTTTCCAACAAGTCTATTTAATAGATAACAAAAAAATAAACTCAAGCATCAAAAGAAATCGACAAAGGCTTTTAGTTTTGGAAGTTTTCCTCGTATATGCTGCACAGAGCTAAGTAACTAAACATCTCTTCCAAGTTCTCCAACATGAGAAATTTTAACTTGCCCACAAATTTTTTTTTGTCATAATCCTCCTATAATACTTATTTTCCAGCAGTTTAATCTTTTTATTTCAACGATATAGACTTAAACTATTAATAATTAGCAGCTCTCTAATTTATGTAGATTTTAATATTTCCTTAAAATAAAATCTTAGCTCAAAAAGTAAGCATTTAAGCCACTAATTTCAAATACTAAAATAAAATTAAAAAAATTATGAGACTTGCTTGCTTCAATAACGAAGCTTAGTTATATAATTACCTTTTCAATGAAATGACACCAGAAACGTGCTTGTGCTCTTTTATAGCGATCATCAGGCATCAATTTTGGGCCATCTTTCCATGTTTCATCAATATATAATCAAGGATCACCACGGACTCAGAAATGACGTTTCCATTGTGAACAAAAACAGGAACCTTCTCGTAGACAGGATTGTATTTTCGGAGCAGTTCACTTTTGTTAGCTAAATCTTCTTCCACATAATCGTAAGGTATACCCTTGAGTTTAAGTGCCAACTCCACCCTCTTCACAAAAGGGCTAGCCCACATCCCGTGTAGGATCACCTTGTGTTGCTCTGCCATAGCTAGCTCTTGATTTCTTTCTATTGTTCTCTATTAGTATACTTCAATATGATATGAATGGCAAAAGTGGGGGGTTATATATATTCTAATTTGTTATGTCAGGACTTGTTCTTCAAGTTATTAATAAGAACATATAATTCATGTTAGGATACAAGAGCACTTCTAGTCTTATATCCAAAGAGACTCATAGTATACATCTAAATCTTGGATTGCCATTTGAAATTTTGAACATAAATTATATGGGTAGGCAGTTTAATATTATATTCTAAGCTTCTAGCTTTGACTGAACCGATTTGGTTATCCTCAATGCAGCTTTGGTCAGTCATAGACACTTGACAAGTTCAGCACTAATTCAAGAAGGAATATACAAGGGAAGACTACATTAAACCAACTAATAATAAAAGTTAACTTTAGGTACCATTACACTAAATCAACTACAGTATTTCAAGTTTCAATCCCATTTTTGTTCAATTTTTTTCTGACAAAAAGTGAATGTTTGTTATGATAATAATAATTTGGATTTTAAGGTAAACAAACGCATAAAAACTATTTAATTTGGATTTCCTGGCAATATTAATAATAATAATAATAGAATAAAAACAAGGGCTAAATTCCAACGGATCCGGCGTGGACGGTTACAATTGACCAAAAGTGAAAGGGTCACACCTTCGGAATAAATGGATAAGAATAAGATTAATTGAATTTCAATTTTCAAGTGTTAGTTAACCAACCAATAAAAATGTTTCCAACGAAAGAGTGAAGAAGCACCCGCACTGAGACATTTCCGTACCCTCGAATTTTTCGGAATTCGTATCGTATGTTAACAAACCAGAAACAAAGACACCCATAATTCCACTTCTGCGTCCCAAACACAACAACAAATCTAATTCCTTCTTCGTCTTCTTCTTCTTTTTTCTTCAAATTTTCATTCTCTGTATCATAGATCCTTCTTTCTTCGCTTACGCATTTCCAACGAAGAAGTTGCGTAACTTGATTCCATAGGGGCCCCACCACCACCCAAGATTTTCATCATTTTTTTTGCGTTCGTTCTCGTACCAGTAAGTGACAAAATCTCTCTTCTTTCGTTCACATCTTGTTATTTTAACGACCTTTGTTAACCGCTATAACAGATTTTAATTTTCTGATTCTTTTTCTTTTTCTTTTTGTGTTTTGTTTATGAAAAGAGAAGATGGATTTAATTAGAGGAACTGTTTGATTGAATTAAATCCCAAAGTTTTGCTTCATTTTCTTTCCTTTGAATTTGCACAGTTGCTTGATTTGTTATGCTTTAAACTGAAGATTTCGAAGGGAGCCGGGGGAATAACATGAGGTTGTGGTCCATTTTAATTTAATTGATTTACAGTTTGATGTGTTGAATGTTGAAGATCAATTTAAATGAGATTGGTGAAGGAATTAATTTGTCGCAAGGGTTTGAAATTGTGGATAGCATTGCAATGTGTGATTGCAGACCGCATCAAGGTTTTAAATTGCGGTTGTGTGATCCTTGATTTTGTGAAAAATTGCGGACAAATGGGGCATCAATTGCAGTTGGGATGCGGTCACAAAGACTCCAAAAGCCTTGATGTTGCAGCTACAATTATGGTTGCAAATCGTTTTCTAAAACCCTGGACTGCATTAGGCAGCAGCCGGCAATAGCTGCAATGCAAATTCAACCACAATATGAAACCCTTATATATTTGAATTATATAAATTATTTGGTCTAGAGTGATTTTTAGTTGCAATGATTGTTGTGGTCATTGACTGAATTGATCTAAATGGACCATCTTGCTTGCTAGTAGTTCAATTCACATTTATGCCTTAATGTGTTTCACTTTAACAATGCAGAGTTTACATTATAAATATTCATCATGGTTACGAAAGGGAACCCTGGGGACAATAGAAATAACAGGAGTTCATTGTCTATTTTCATCATAGTTGGTTTGTGTGGTTTCTTCTATATATTGGGTTTGTGGCAACGAAGCGGTTTTGGAAAGGGAGACAGCATAGCTGTTGAGATTACTAAACATACAGATTGCAGTGTTCTCTCTGATCTAAACTATGAGACCCACCATGATGATGATTCTGGAACACCTAACAGTTCTGACACACAAGTCAGGGAGTTCAAGCCGTGTGATGATCGCTACATTGATTACACGCCTTGTCATGATCAAGCGCGAGCAATGACATTTCCCCGAGAAAATATGGCTTATAGAGAAAGGCATTGTCCTCCTGATGATGAAAAATTGTATTGTCTCATACCTGCCCCCAGAGGATATTCAACACCATTTTCATGGCCCAAGAGTCGTGATTATGTACCTTATGCAAATGCGCCTTACAAGAGCTTGACAGTTGAGAAGGCTGTGCAGAATTGGATACAATATGAAGGAAATGTTTTCAGGTTCCCAGGTGGTGGAACGCAGTTTCCCAAGGGAGCTGATGCTTATATTGATGAACTTGCATCTGTTATTCCATTGGACAATGGGATGGTTAGAACTGCATTGGATACTGGTTGTGGGGTACGTCAAATTATAAGTAATCATCCTTGTTTTGATTGCATTTATTTTGTTGGCCTCTACATAATGTTTGCATGAAGAAACTATTGTCCATAATGAGACATTCCTGGCTAATTGTAAGTTTTCCTAGGGGAACCTCCCACTTTTGAATGCTTCACCATGCAACATTTTCTTATTCATTGAAATACAATTTGTTTCTTTTTCAAAAGTTGAGTTTGAGCCCATATTTGTGCCCATTTGTTGTATATTATAGCTTATTTGCTGATTATTGATGGTGCTAGGTTGCTAGTTTTGGTGCATACCTGTTTAAGAAAAATGTTGTTGCAATGTCAATTGCCCCAAGGGACTCTCATGAAGCTCAAGTTCAATTTGCTTTGGAAAGAGGTGTTCCAGCAATCATTGGTGTTCTTGGAACAATAATGCTGCCCTTCCCTTCTGGAGCTTTTGACATGGCACATTGTTCTCGCTGCTTGATTCAATGGGGTGCAAATGGTGAGAATAACTAAGATGTTTCGGCCTAGGAAAATTAAAGCAAATCTTTTGGATCGATAAATAAATTTCTTGGTATCTCTTTTGGAGATGATTCGACATGTTATTATGGCTTCTATGTACGACAAATATACATTTTTTATGATATATGCATACATACTAATAATACAGCCTGATTCAGCTTGCATTGATTGTAAAGTTAACAACTTAAAAGGTTAGCTTGTTAATTACTTGGATTTGTTCACACTGGCCTTAGATAACCTAAATTAATTTTGAGTACTTAAACTATGGCCTGGTTGTTTTTTTCAAAGCCCCTTTTTTCTTATAATAGATTAATATCTGAGTTTTATTATTCACTGTGTTTCTTGGTTTCTTATTTACTGTTTGATGATTGGTTAACAAAAGTAGTACTTTGGATTTATTGTTGTGAGAAATATCTTTAAATTGTATATATCAACTTCTATATCAGATGGAAAGTACATGAAGGAAGTTGACCGGGTTCTTAGACCTGGTGGTTACTGGATACTTTCTGGTCCTCCTATCAACTGGAAGAATAGCTTCCAAGCATGGCAACGTCCTGAAGATGAGCTTGAGGAGGAGCAACGGCAGATTGAGGATACTGCTAAACTACTATGCTGGGAAAAGAAATATGAGAAGGGTGAAATTGCGATCTGGAGAAAAAAATTACATAATGATTGTAGTGAACAAGATACTCAACCACAAATTTGTGAAACCAAAAATTCTGATGATGTCTGGTAAATTATTTCTCTCATCTTTTGCCCCTTCTCTTTTTTTGTTTCACTAATTAGTTAATACTTTATGTTCGGAAAATTATATACCTATTATTATTATTATTACTCTTGCACCAGATTCTTTGTCAACTTGGAAGGACAATATGTATTTCAATTTAAATAACTGATTGAATTTCTTGCAAATTCATATTTTATAAGTAACAATAATACATTATTTTTGAGAAAATGATGAGCCTTTTTCTTCCTTGAGTTGCTACATATAGTGGCTAGTACCAAACTATTCCCTAAGCTTTCTTATTGGAATTTTGAAGGATACAAGAAGTTATATGCATTATGTAAGAATTATTTATTGGCTGGTAAAATGGTGTCTTTCAAGATGGAGAGTACTTGACAAACATTGTTTATCTAGGATCAGATTTCTTCAATCCTTTGTGGAAAGTTACTAGTGTAGTCCTAACCTTTGGATTATGGACTATTGGTTTCAATAATAATTGTCTGAAAGGTCTGACAATGTATAGGTACAAGAAAATGAAAGATTGTGTAACTCCTAGTAAACCTAGTGGTCCATGGAAGCCATTCCAAGAGAGACTCAATGTTGTTCCTTCCAGAATTACCAGTGGATTTGTTCCTGGTGTATCTGAGGAAGCATTTGAAGAGGACAACCGATTATGGAAGAAGCATGTGAATGCTTATAAACGGATCAACAAAATCATTAGCTCAGGGAGGTATCGCAACATAATGGACATGAATGCTGGTCTGGGAAGTTTTGCTGCTGCACTGGAATCTCCCAAATTATGGGTTATGAATGTTGTGCCCACAATTGCTGAGAAAGCTAACCTGGGTGTTATATTTGAGCGTGGATTGATTGGCATTTATCACGACTGGTAATGTGACATGGTTTCCTTACCTTTTCTTTTTCCTTTTGGTCTCTCCTCTGCAACTTTAATTTTTCATTGAGTTAGTTACTTTTCTCTGTAAGTATAACCTATCTATAAAAGTATAAATTAAGATGAAAACTCTAAGATATAGTAAACTTGACCTTCCACTGCATAAAGAAATGCAAATAGTTAGCATTTTGTGTGTTGGAATTTGTAAACCAATCAAATAGGAATTTTTTGGTGATTTAATCAGAATTTTGAATGGTCCATTGGTTTTATTAAATTAGAAAAAGATTGTTGAAATTATAGGAATTTTATGTAGAGAAGCAGAAGAAACAAAAGTTGAAATTATTGATATATGGTGTGTAATAATATGTTATAAAATAGAGAGCTACTTCAATTTATACAAGTACTAGACTTTTAATTTTAATCAAATACAAAGCAAGTCATGGAATATGGAAACCACTTCTAAGAATTTCTGCAAAATACTCTAAATATTCCAAGATACAATGATAATATTATCAGATATTTTTTAATATCATCCTTCAACCTAAAGTTTACTGTTTTAGGCTAGTTAACAATTTAAAACTCCAAAAGAAATTTAACCAAAAATATATCAAAAAATTTAGGGACTGTAAATGGGGCCAATTACATCTTGGGACAAAGAAAGGGCTGGTGTGAGTCATAGGCAACATGAGTCAGTGCTATGGGAAAGAAATCAAATCTCGAATGATAGTTGATGGAGAAGTCAACATTGATATGATTCCTTAGTGCAAAGGGGCAACATGACGTGACAAAAATCTTCCAGTGTTCTTTCCCTCAATGGTATGGTAGCATTGTAAAATAGCCACATATTAGCCACAACAATGACAAACTAGAGATAACTTCCACAAAAAGCACCAAGAAATAGCACAAGTGCATCAAATTGTGTTCCTCCAACTTATCAATTTGCAATTAGATATTTAGGAATAAATGTTTCTGATTCTCTAGAAAGCATACGAGAGCAAGAGAAAAAGAAAACAGTTTTTTTTATCAGCAAAGATAAAATATTATATATTAGACAGTACCAGGGGTACTGAAGGAGTACAATTGATGTCCAAGATTAGCAGAATTATGGTTTCCTAATACAGGCTTTAATACTAGAATTACAAAACCATAAATCTGACCATATTGTTGTCTATAATCTACCCAAATCCTATGTATGTATCCCTCCCCTGATTACAAAATCCCTCTCTCAAATTACTGGACCAGTGATTAAAAGTTATTTCAAAACCCTTTTCCAAGTTTTTAAACCACAACCAACAAAGGAAAGTGGCATCCTCCATCAATTTACTGCCATTGAAGCTATCATTTGAGAAAATTATCCCATTCCTATGCTGCCATATACTCCAGGTTAAAGCTATCCGCCAGATCTGCCATCTCTGAGACCTGACTCCAGAAGGCCTCCCAAAACCATGTTGGAGGAAATGATATCTCAGAGTTTGTGGAAAAACACCCGAAATGTTTAACCAAGACATCGATTCCCACCAAACTGGAAGAATTTTGCTGCAGTTGAAAAATAAATGAGCTGCATCCTCTTCATTGTTTCTGCAGAATGGGCAGAAAGAGTCATTGATTTCAATATTTCTCCTGTGCAAATTTGATTTTGTTGGCAGCCTGTCCCTGATTAATCTCCAAGCAAAAAAGGATGTTTTTCTTGGAATCTTTAGATTCCACAGCTCATTAAAACTCCATCTTGATTCTCATCTATGGAATCTCCCAAAAGCAGCTTGTACACGCTCCCCACTGAATAATTATCACTTGAATCTCCCTTCCACACCCACTTGTCCTGATGGTTAGGATGAATTGAGATGCCTTTTGTGTCTCCCAAGAATCTATCAGCCACGTCAATCTCAGCATCAAAAAGTGATTGCCTCCATTGAAAGCTCCACTCCCAGCCTGCATCTGAGAATCTCTCCATTTGCTGTATGAACTGTTCTTGCTGACAGGAAATGAGATATAACTCATCATTGTCCACAATAGAAATTTATTATTGCCCAATGTGTTTGATATCCATACATCCCTACTCTTGCTCAAGTCATTATTCCTTCTTAGTTCAAAACTGCACCTCCTAGGATTGTCAAAGTCATTTTCTTGAAGAACTTGATCTGAGTTAATTGTTGGCAGATGCAAAGATGATTAGTTAAAGGCCAAGAAACATAAGCATTGTATTAAAAACAATTTAAGTGCTGCTGAACTTTATGTACAAGGATTACATTCAGGAGTTCTTCTTTAATAAATTTTGCTAAATTTTGCTTTTAATGGTGTTTTATACAATCTACTCCGCAGAGATTTTTAATTTGATAAGGAATGGGGTGAAAGAGAGCCTTGTTCTGTTTAATAATTATAAAAAAATTTCCAGGTGTGAAGCCTTCTCCACATATCCAAGGACCTATGACCTTATCCATGCAAATGGCGTTTTCAGCTTGTACAAGAATGTGTAAGTTGATTTCTTTCTCATTTCCTTTTATATTCCCAGATGAAACATAGTTTTCATGGCTAGTTGCACTTGTCTAAGCACTTGGGTAGACTAAATGAAGTTTAGTAACCAAAAAGATAATTAATTACAATTTGGTAAGCCTTCTAAATGTTTATGAGGGACCTTGTAGTGGAACAACCTTGGAGACAGGTGTGCAAGGGAAACGAACTATTTCAGATTTTTGCTAACTCAAATGATCAATACAGATGTAATGTCGAAGACATTCTATTGGAGATGGACCGTATCTTACGGCCAGAAGGAGCAGTAATATTCCGAGATCAAGCTGATGTGCTAATGCAAGTGAAAGGAATTGTGAAAGGAATGAGATGGAATACCAAAATGGTGGATCATGAGGACGGTCCGCTGGTTTCAGAGAAGGTGTTGTTTGCTGTCAAGCAGTATTGGGTAGCCGGTGACAACAGCACGAGCTCAGCATGATGGCCCAAGCAGTATTAAAATGGAAGAACAGTTCCAGAATGACAGTTGACAAACTGATTCTAGTAGTGATTTGGATTCAAGATGTTCCCCAGCTGAGTAAGATACAGGGGGCATGAAATTGTCTGGTGTCTTAACATCAGCGATCATAGGTTTTTCTTGTTTATTTTGTTAAAATGTAGAGTTAATACATGTCCTATTTTTTAGAGTTCATAAATCATGGTCATAAGATTTATTTATTTATTTATTTGGCTTCTCCTGAGTCACTTTTTTACTTCTAATACAAACTAACAAAGGATTCTTGAGATCAGCAATCTATGTATATGATCTTGAAACTCAGGTCTTGAGAGAGCTGGGTTTTGGTTTTACATTTTCATCTCATTTTATAACTGAACATTTTAAATTTGCAGAGCAGCGTTTTCAATGTTCTCACATATTTAAATCATGTCTCTAAGGTTCCCATAATTTTCTTGGTAAGATTTAAGCATGTAACAGTACAAAAGTTTTTGTAACGTGACATTAATAATGGCAAAATAAGTGTATATTAAAATCAGTGAAATGTCTTGTTTTCGTTCCTCTAACAGAATTAAAGATGGCTTACCAAAAACAATATAAAACAAAATTAAAGATGACACATGTATTTTATTATGTGGCATGACAAATCTTTTTTTCCAGCAATTTTCAGAGGTTATCCTAGAAGAAAATTTTCAATGGTTGGATTAGCAACTGCATAGCATATCTTATCCGTATAATGTAATAATATAAAGGTTTTCTAATATTACATTAATACTATAACAATGTTTTATTTAAATCACACCTCATGCTATTTATAATATTAAAAAGAAAATCAACATTAATTACAAGGATCAATCAATTAATGGTTAATAAGAAATAAAATATTCTAATAAAAAATATAATATCAGCAATAATATCAAAACACAATCTCTTACTCCTCCTCAAGCTAGAGCATATGTATGATATGAGTCAAGCTTGTTACAAATATGGTAAACACAATAGAAACTAAAGACAGTTTGAATAATGTAGTTTGCTAAGTCTAGTTGCGTCCAAGTCGCATTTGGACTATACCAAACAAGTAAATCCCTTAGGTTTTGATGTTAACAAAGTATACAAGCTTATGAACTTGTCATGGGCCTTTAGTTAGTGTTGACTCGACAATTGGCTTAAGACTTGTGACCATCTTGTACATTTAGCTGAGAACAGTAGCCACCTGGTGTATCATCCTCAACATCATATCATGATTCTCTTTTCCCATTTGTTGCTTAATCATAGCCACCTCTTGGTTGGTAATTCTTGCAGGTGCCACAGTAGAAAGGAAGGGGGTTGGTGGAGAGGAATGACTCAATCTTCCTGAGTAGCTTGTAGAATGGCCTTGCCTTCTTTATAAGCTTTAGGAGGAATCTGGACAGAGACGCGAGTCTATCGTTCAGCTTCTGAACTTCTTAGACATTAATAGGGTTGTGCATTTCAAGTATCGTCGTGCACTTGTCAGGGTTGACTTCTATTCCCCAATGGATAATCATGGAACCCAAGAACTTTCCACCACTGACCCCCAAGGTACATTTTTCAGGATTGGGGTGCATGTCATACTTGCAGATTTCTCTAAACACCTCTTTTAAATCTGCTACGTGTTGGGACACACTATGAGACTTGACGACTATGTCATCCACGTAGACCTCAACATTTTGGCCTATTTTTCATTTGAAGATTTGGTCTATTAGTCTAGTATGTAGCACCAGCATTCTTCAGACCAAACGACATGACTTTGTAACAAAAATTGGTGTCCTCAGTTTATGAAGGCGGTTTTCTCTTCATTTAGGGTGTGCATCCTGATCTAATTGTATCCTAAATAGGCATCCAAGAAGCTCAACAATTGGAACCTGGACGCGCTGTCGACCAATATGTTGATAGTGGGCAAAGGATACACGTCGTTGGGGCATGCTTTGTTGAGGTTGGTGTAGTCAATGCACATACACCATTTGTCGGTGGCCTTTTGACCATGACCACGTTGGCTAGCCTGGTAGAGTATTTGACTTCTCTGATAAACTAAGCCTTTAATAGCTTGTCAACCTCTTCTTTGACCGCCTTGTGCCGCTCTTCTCCCGTCTTTCTCTTCTTATGTGAGACTGGTTTGGCCTGAGAACAGATGGCCAATGCGTGGCATATGATGCTAGGGCGGATACCTGCCATATCAAATGGTTGTCGTGCAAATAAATCCTCATTCCTGCGTAGGACTTCAGTTATACGTTTGTACTCATGGCTAGTAAGGTCCCTGCTGAGTTGTATGCATTGCCCATGTGTTGGACCGAGTTGTAACTTGACAAGTTCTTTGATTGGTTTTGGGTCTTTGTCGATAGTATCATTGCACAAGTCTACATCAAATGCATCATCTTGATCTCCCCTAATTGCTTCGTATACGGTCAGGGTTTGGTTTGAGGATTCTTCGTCCACGCTTATGAGTTGATTGTCGTTGCCACGAGAGGTGGGATGAGGGTTGGCTAGCTCTCTAATGGGAGGATAAAAAACCACCTTTAAGCTTTCAGCATAGCACTGCCAGGCCTGCTTCTAGTCTGCCTTGACATGTACAATTTCTCCCATCAAGGTTGGGAATTTCATCTTGAGATGTGGTGTAGAGACGATGGCTCCAAGCTTGTTTAACTTTTTCCTATCAATCAAAGCAAAATAGGAAGTATCCGTATCAACAATTAAATATCTGACAGTAAAGCTCCTTGAAAGCTTGCCTTAACCGAAGGTGGTCATTAGGTCTACGTAACCTCTAGTGTCTACTCTCTCCCATGCAAAACCAAAGAGTGGTCCATGGCATGGTTAAATCGTATCGGGTGAGATTTCGAGTCTTTGAAATGTCTTCTAGTAAAGTAAATCTATGGAGCTGCCTTGGTCAATAAGGACCTTAGACACCATGAAATTGGCGATAAAAATGGAGATGACCATAATAGGGTCATCCTGGTTGACAGGATTGATGCTTTTGAAATCTCTGTTGGTGAACATTATGGGAGGAAGGCTCCTTGATGACTATATGTCGACGCAATTGATGTCAATATCTTTGATTGCATGTAGATGGCATTTTCGATACTGGCTAGACAGTGCTCCATAGGAAAATTCCCTCACGATGGTATTAATGACTCCTCTAATCTATTGAGGCGGGCTCGTTATCTTGCTCTTGTTGAGGTTGACGTTCGCGTCTTTGTTGGTGATGCCTTTGTCGCTTTCTCTCCTCTATTTTGTCCTTCCTTCTGTCCGTATCTTGGCTTTTGCGATTATCATCTTGGTGACCCTCAGGTGTTGCTCTTGTTGGGTTGTTGTCAGGTTTCTTCACGAATTGAGCTAGGTATCCGACCTGTATGAGTTCCTCAATTTTGTCTTTGAGGACCCAATAGTCTTCGATATTGTGACCATGACTGTGATGCTATCTACAGTGTTTGGTTCTCTTTAACTCGGGTCTGGGAGCTGGTACCAGGGGTAGCTGTATAGGTATCTCCTCATTGAAGGCTTCTTCAAGAATGGTGGCTCGATTTACGGTTAAGGGTGTATAACGCTCATACCTTGGTCTCCTCGAGAGAGGCTAGCACTTGTCCTGTTTGTGCCACTTTTCTAATTTGTGCAAGTCAGTCCTAGTGTCTCCTTCTCTTTTATCATGCTTTTGTCCGACTTCGTTTTTGAACCTCGACATTTCTTCCATATAGCCTTTGACTCGTTCGCACAACTCGTCCATGCTGTTGGGAGGTTTTTTACACAAGTTGTCTACGAACTTGCCAGGTCACAGGGCAAGCAGCATAGAGTGTAATGCCACTTCAAGATTAAGATTTCTGATTAGGAAAACAATTTGATCGAACCTGTCCATGAACTTATGAAATGATTCATCATCCACTTGCTGTAGAAGTCAGGCGGTGTGACTGGCTCGTTGCATACTGAGAGCTAAAATGTTCGACAAGGGTGTCAAAGCTGCCTACTAACTTCAGAGGAGTCCTCCGTACCATGTCAATGCTACCCCTTTAAGGGACGTAGGGAAGACTCGACACAGGATTGTGTTGTCATTGGTTTAGAGATTAGCATGGGTGAGGAATGTGTCTAGGTGGTCATCTGGATCAGTGGTTCCATCATAACGCTCTAGGTTGAGCGGTTTCCAACCTAAGGGCAAGTCGGCCTCCATAATTTAATCGACAAAAGGATGTCGACAAGTCGTCCTTCTCTAATCGCGATGTGCGCGTGAGGTATTGTGGTTAATTTGGGTATTGATGGTTTGTCGAGGGTGTGATTCCCTCTGAGTACATTTGTGTATCGTGTGGGTGGAGTGTTCGTCCCCTTGGGGGCGACTCACACGAGCCTCCAATTCATCATGGTCAGCCTTCAACTTTCTAAGTTTCTCCTCATGGTGTCACTCCATCTCCCCAATACGGGCTTGGAGTTGTTGGAAAGTGTCATTGTCTGTCATGGTTGTTGGGAGAGGATTGGAGCTTCCTAGGGGTGGCTTGCATTTGAGGCCAGACTGTATGCTAACCATTGGTGAAGAGACGATGCGGGGAAAGTTTTACCGCAGCCCTATGGTGGGCGCCAAATGTACTTACTAAAATCTGAAACGGATTGACGTCAGGGTTGACATAGCCAAGATGGGCTTCACGATCTCTCACGTTGGACTAAAGGTACCCTTTACTAGGAAAGCACAAGGGGGGACCAGTAAAGCAAAAGACTTTGACGCTCAAGTAAGTACGTGAGTGAGTTGAGAATGAATCGAAAGGGGGAGATAGAACCTAGTATTTATAGTGTTGAATGGGAGCTTCGAGTCCTTGATTGTAGGAATTGTTACAGTGGCATAACAACTTTTGTAGATAATTCATTTCAAGTAGATAAGTAGGTACTTCCAACTTGATAAGGGAATAATAGCATTATCATTAAAATTCAAATATATATAGATATTGTCATACCCTAATTTCATCTGGGGACTATCGTTCGTTGATCTTTTGATCCTTGCTAGTCGACTTACGGTATTGCCCACCAGTTACAGTGCAAAACAGATGATCATTTAGTGCTTTGATCAAGAATGCAAAAAATACCAAACAAAAGGGGGGCAAAAGGGTCTTTTCCTTGGTTTTCCTAGACCCTAGCTCTCCCAGGCTAGCCTTTGGCTCGCTTGGGCCTTCATGGTGTAGAAACCAGCTCGCCTAGGCGAGCTCACTGCTTCAAGGTTAAGTTTCAGCTCGCCTGGGCGAGCTGCAACTGCCCCAAAGTGATCATTTGCCTATAAATAAGCGTCATAGGGGTGTTTTAAAGGGTTCCAAGGTTCAGAAGTGGAGAGAATTGAGAGAATTAAGAAAGAAGAAGAAGAAAGAAGAGGAAACGAAGCCGAGGCGCTTCCGAATAGCGACCGCGATCATTCCCTACATCATTCCTTGTTCGGTGTTCTTCGTACAACTGTCGGTTAGTTTTGTTTTTAAGATTTGAATGTGATCTACGTACCCTTAGGGGTCCCCCTTGTTATTATGTGTGCATCCATCTTCTTCATCTAGGAGTAAGGGTAGCCCCCTTGTCGACCCCAAAAAAATTAAAAAAAATTAAAAAAGGGAAAATAAATAATATTGAAATCACGTTTTTGCACACTCGATTAAAGGCTGACGTCCCTTGTGACAGGCATGTGGGGTGCTAATACCTTCCCTATGCGTAAACAACTCTCGAACCCTTCTTTTCGAAATTCGCAGACCTCTTTTTGGCTTTTCTAACGTTTTCCTCGAATAAATGTTGGTGGTGACTCCGCTCATTTTCTCCCTTGGAGACGAACGCTTTGGCTTATCGATTTTGCTTTCATCGTTCCGTTGTGAAGTAGGTTGCGACAGATGACGACTCCACTGAGGATTCCTTGTTAGAGAGTTAAGCCATTCGATCAGTGTGCAATGTTTTATCTTGACTTCTTCTTTATTTATGTTCCCTTTTCTTTGTTATCTTTTGTTTTTATCCATATTTGTATATAACCTTTGTTATGTTATTGTGTTTGGTGTGTGTCTGCCTATCTATTATATTCGTAGTTAGAAATATTTTTGTTCTATGCACACATGGAACCTACACCTTTACACACACATTGAGATGTTAGGCCTTATACCTAGGTCTATGTGAGCCATAGGGAGTGGAGGTCGATTTGTGATCATGTCGGGTCTCCGACTCGCTTGATAATAGTGAAACCTCATCTAGAGTTTTCCTCTTTTGGTATGGCATTGTCGTTGGTAGTCCCTACCACCACAATCTTGTTACCTAAAAGGATGATATCTCTAAAAGCCAGTAAAGTTACGTGAAACCATCCTTGAGAGTTGTCATTAGAAATGGACTTTTGGATCCCTTCCATTAGGTTCCTGAATTAGGGACACAGAACAAACTCACCATGTTTTGTTTCCTTGATCAAATTGTGCATATCTTCATAGCATCGTAATGGACATATCATTCATGCATTTGTCATTTATCATATTCATGCATTGCATTTGCATAAATCATTGCATTATCATGCATCTTCATTTAGCATGCTTTTCTTCTGCTAATTGCATACATTCTATTTTTATCATTCGCATGTTATGTTCATTCATGCATGATCTTGACACATAGTTACTCATGCCTTGCATTTTCCAAAACAAAAAAAAAAAAAAAACAAACACAAAAAACAAAAAGAAAGTCACAATAAAGCGTGGAAGTTTACACCACATTCTTAGTTACATGTGTTGGGTACCATGATGATAGCTATAAACAAATCATGTTGGGATTACACACTTATTTCTTGTGAACATGGTACCTAATGCATTTGTTAACTAGGAAAGGATGGTTCTTCGGGCGTCTCATGTCGATCTCATAATTACATTTGTCATGCATAGCATAAGTATGCCCTAGTCATTCATCTCTATGATATGTTGTCGAAGTATTGACAATCAAAATTGCTATTCCTTGGATTATGGGGTCGAACTAGGCACATGCTTTTAAAAAAAGGGTTTCATCAAGTCAACGTCAAGTATGGAAGTAACCAGCTTGCAAAAGTTGGGGCAGAAGATGGATCGAGTTTACATAGCTTCTTTGGCTACTGCCAACACATGATTGAGCTAAATAATTTACAAAATTATGGATTGATGGTGTCCATGTTTTATTTCCAGTTGCACTTTGACTCTAACAAGATGTGATGAACAATGTTGTTTTAATGAAAATCTGAATTGATTTGACCCCATGTTCTACTAAATGTCCTATGTAAAAATTTGCAATACTTCAACAATGTATCATTCACATACATCCATGCTTATTTCTCTTTTCACATTGGTTTCATTGCTCATCATATGCTTTCCTTGGAATTAGAACTATAATCATTGTAATCAAAAGGAAAAAATGCACTTTACGGCACCCTTACCGAACGCGTGCCATAGCTAGAGTGATGAGTGAAATATAGGAGGTACAGGAACAGATGAAGGCCGACATAGAGGCCATGAAAGAGCAAATGTCCACAATGATGGAAGCCATGATGAGTATGAGAAAATGATGTAGGTCAACATGACTACAGTCGTTGCCGTAAGTACCGCCACTGAGGTGGACCCGACTCACCCACCTGGCCTCAATCAAGTAAATCGTCTAGTCTCGGATATGGTAGGTCAGGGAGGCGAAGCGTTGGGAAGTATGGGCGACCCCATTTTGTGCAGGTCCAGAGCCAGCATTCCTTCCCACCATATGGCTTGCCTCCCAACTATACACCAGTGTACCCAATGTTGCCCACGCTACCGATGAGAATGGCGATAACTCTACTCCCATACCCATTGAGAGCCAGCATCCTCAATCTGATCATGCACAGGTCCCTCAACCCATAGGGGAGACACATGAAGTACCCCGAGACCACACTTTAGCCGACTTCGAGCCTCACCTCAGATATGCCACCGAAGGGCAAGCATTTGGTGGCGTACCCCTGCCAAACACTTTGGGGGGCCCTCAGTATCGCCCACAACCACAACATTTGCATTTTGCGGTGGGAAGAGTCCCTCCTGCTATGGTGGAAAGGGAAAAATTTGATCATATAGAGGAAAGGCTAAGGGTCATTGAAGGAGGCGGAAATTATGCCTTTGTTGACATGGCAGAACTGTGCCTAGTGTCCGATGTCGTTATCCCTCCAAAGTTCAAGGTACTGGATTTCGATAAGTACAAGGGGACTACTTGCCCCAAGAATCACCTAAAGATGTACTGCAGGAAAATAGGGGGGTACGGGAAAGATAAAAAACTTATTGATGCATTTCTTCTAGGAAAGTCTTACTGGGGCAGCCATCACCTGGTATACTAATTTGGAACCTTCCCAGGTCCATTCTTGGAAGGACCTAATGGTTGCCTTCATTAGGAAGTATCAGTACAATTCTGATATGGCTCCGAATAGAATGCAACTCTGGAACATGTGTAAGAGGGAGCATGAATCTTTCAAAGAATACGCCCAAAGGTGGAGGGATCTGTCAGCTCAAGTAGCGCCCCCAATGATGGAGAGGAAGATGATAACAATGATAGTAAACACGTTATCGGTGTTCTACTATGAAAAGATGGTGGGTTACATGCCTTCAAGCTTTGTCAATTTAGTGTTCACTGGCGAAAGGATCGAAGTGGGTCTGAGAAGCAACAAATTTGATTATCCTGCTTTGATGAATAGGAAGCCTGGGGCAAATGGAGAGAATAAGAAGGAGGGAGGAACCTATGTTGTGACTGTTGTTCCTACATGGCCAAATTTCCCACCAGCTCAACAATATCAATACTCAGCCAATATCAACCCTTCTCATTACCCATCACCCTATCAGCCAAGAACACCCAATCATCCACAAAGGCCACCCCTAAATCAACCACAAAACCCACTTGATGCACATCTGACACCAAACACCACCCTTAACCCAAATCAAAACACCGACCAGGGAAGGAATTTTCCATAAAAGAAGTCTGTAGAATTCACCTCAATTCTGGTGTCATATGCTAACTCTCCTTTATCTACTTAATAATGCAATAGTAGCCATAAGGTGGGACATGTGCTTATCATGGAAGAGTTTCAGGGCATTCTATTAAGCATTGTATGACCCTGAAACATAAGGTGCAAAGTCTAATTGATGCAGGCTGGCTAAAATTTGAGGAGGACAATTGCTTGTGAATTCTGGCATTGTTAAGCGACACTATGCATGGGGCAATTTGAAGGTTGTTGTTAGATGTCTCCAATGACTCATTAGGATTTTCAAGTTTATGCCATTACTGTAAACAGCAGTCACAATATTAATAATATGGATAAATTTGATGTCCTTGTCTCTTATTCTCTCACAATTACATCTTTGCTTATTTAACTTTCACTGGAATGTGAATGTAAGCCGTTGGTTTGTTTGCTCAAGTGACCTGTGCTACTGAGTTGATCTCCAAGTCTGTTCAATCAGAAATTGCTCATTCTTCACGTTTGGTGAGGGTGTCGTAAACAACGAGTAAAGAAAAAAGTTCAAAGAAAAAATGTTTGATTGAATGTGTTTCAAATCAAAATAAGAAGTACAGACATTCATGTGACCTCATTTTATCATTCTTAAAAGTTTCTTTTTGAGAGAAAAGTGAGTTGTCAAGAACAAGAGTCATTCAACTTAATCTGTCAATTGAAAATCTTTTAAATATTTCTCGAGAACCTACACAGTTTCTTTCATTTTTCCTTGCTACAAGGTCATGACAAAAGACATGAATAGATACCTTAGAGTTCGACCTAAGAGTTGAAAGGAACAAAAGTACAAGCAAGACTCTCAAGGTTCTTACTCAATATAACTCTCAAATACTCTTTGAGCCTCTCTAATTCTTTCTTTCATAGCCCTCTTACCCTTGACCACGTTACAAGCCCAATAAAGCTCATGAGGATCAAGGAATGACTAATTTTGCTTTTAAGTTGGGATTCTGGAATGAAACCTGCACACACTTGTGATTGTTGAATATATATATATATATATAAGAGAGAGAATCCTCGAGGTTTCACACTTGCACATTTGAAAAGAAAACTCATTCGACTAGGAGCTCGTGGAAAATGCCCAAAGACAATTATGATAGTAGGGTATATTTGATGTTAGTCGCTCATGTAGACTCCTTAGGATTCCTTTTGAATCCAAGGGTGGCCTTTTTTGTATAAATTCTTTCGAGATCAATCCATGTCATCAAGTTTTAGTGGGATTGACAAACCCTTGACATCACTCTACGATCATAAATTGGGAAAGTTTCACTTGGTCACATACCAAAGTGGGACAATCCATTGCCATCCTTCAATGGGGTGCACGATTGATCCCAAAGCCTTATGTTTTCTTGTTGTGTAGAATAATCAAAGTTTTTAAAAAGAAAGGGGAAAACCCTAGGATCAATATTTCGGTTGATTGATTAAATGTCAAGCGACTCCGTTGCTGTCACTCCAAAATTGTCAAGTGATTAAATCAAACAAAACATACACTCTGAGGGAGTCCCCGAAGAGATTTGCAAAAAGATAGGATGAGGTCTCATGAGTTATCATGTCTTTCAGAAAGAGACAGTCAATCTATGTTTTCCACAAAAAAAAAACAAAAAAAAATCAAAATCACAAAAATAGGAAAGAATTTCATAAGCATTACACAATTTTCATGATTCAAAACCTTTTGCATTACTAGCATTTCAAGATGAAGGTGGCATGCATCTGCATCCCAAAAATCAATCAAAGTCCTTTGTCATTTACATTTCAAAAACTTCAATGTCTTCAGTCATTTATGCTTTCAAAAGACTACAATGTCTTCATTTACATTTCAAAGACTTCAAAGACTACAATGTCTTCATTTACATTTCAAAGACTTCAATGTCTTCAGTCATTTACGCTTTCAAAAGACTACAATGTCTTCATTTACATTTCAAAGGCTTCAATGTCTTTAGTCATTTATGCTTTCAAAGATTACAATATCTTCAATTACATTTACAAGACTTCAATGTCTTCTATCTTTTACATTTTACAAGACTTCAATGTCTTCTATCTTTTACACTTTATAAGACTTCAATGTCTTCTATCTTTTATAGGACTTAATGTCCTTGTCTTTGTGCTTCTTAAGACTCAACGTCCTCTATTTCTATGCTTTGAAAAAAAACTTCAAATGTCTTCTGCTCTACAGGACTTCAATGTCCTCCATTTTACGTTTTATAAGACTTCAATGTCCTCTTGTTTTTTCGGTTTCACTTCCTTGGTTTTCCCCAATTTCTCGGTCGAATAACAAGGTCGCTTGAACGAAATTAGTGTCCTTATCTTTACTTCCCTTTCATTTCCAATAAAAGATAAGTAAAGAGAGGCAACTATCATACCCTAATTTCATCCGGGAACTATCGTTCGTTGATCTTTTGATCCTTGCTAGTCGACTTATGCTGTTGAAAGCCAATTATAGTGCGAAACATATGATCATTCAGTGCTTTGATCAAGAATGCAAAAAATACCAAAACAAATAGGGCAAAAGGGTATTTTCCTTGGTTTTCCTAGACCCTAGCTCACCCAGGCTAGCCTCTGGCTCGCCTGGGCCACCAAATAGCTTCATGGTGAAGAAACTAGCTCTCCTGGGCTAGCTCACTGCTTCAGGGTTAAGTTTCAGCTCGCCTGGGCAAGCTGTAACTGCCCCAAGGTGACCCTTTGCCTATAAATAGGCGTCCTGGGGGTGTTTTAAAGGGTTCCAAGGTTCAGAAGTGGAGAGAATTAAGAAAAAAGAAAAAGAAAGAAGAGGAAACGAAGCCGAGACACTACCAAATCACAACCGCGATCATTCCCTACATCATTCCTTGTTCGATGTTCTTTGTACAACCGTCGGTTAGTTTTGTTTTTAAGATTTGAATGTGATCTATGTACCCTTAGGAGTCCTCCTTATTATTATGTGCACATCCATCTTCTCCATCTATCATCAGTGATCTTGTTTTTCTTTGTAAAGTTCAATCTTAACCGATCACTAGTGTTGTAAAGTTATCTTTAAAGAGATTGAAAGTTAATAAACAAAACTAAGATAAAACCGACTCATAACTAATTTCTTTTTATCAAATATCACTTGAGATCATTTCAAGGTCTAATGCTTTAATGATTCTCTCTGCTTTTCAAATTTAAAAGATCGTTTCAAGGTCCATCGCCTTAATGATTTTTTCTGCTTTTCAAAATTTAAAACATCGTTTCAAGGTCCAATTACTTAAACAACTTTTTGTTCGCAATTAAAATGAATCTTTAAAAAACATAAAAAAATCAATTTAACACACAAACATTCAAACTTAAAGAACTACGTAGGTCTGAATTCCTCATTGCACCTGAGGATACGTAGGAGCAAGGACAGCCCCCTTGTCGACCCCAAAAAAATAAAAAAGGGAAAATAAATAATATTGAAGTCACATTTTTGCACACTCGATTAAAGCTTGTTGTCCCTTGTGACAAGCACGTGGGGTGCTAATACCTTCCCTATGCGTAAACAACTCCCGAACCCTTTTCTTTTCGAAATTCGCATACCTCTTTTTGGTTTTTCTAATGTTTTCCTCGAATAAATGTTGGTGACAAATCCGCTCATTTTCTCCCTTGGAGACGGGCGCTTTGACTTATCGATTTTGCTTTCGCCGTCCCGTCGTGAGGTAGATTGCGACAGATATTAACAACTTATCGACCCAATAGTCTGACTCTTAAAGGCGTTGTGTCCATTCTCCCGTACTAGGGCTAATGTGCATATTTTAATGCCACATCACTTGCCATGTCAATTTTGTGGACCCGAAACAATATAATTCCCATCCATGTATGCGTTAGGGGCTTATATACTCATACCCGCATCCACGACCCACACTTTACTTATGTATAAAGTTAATAAATCAATAAAATTTAATTAAAACAATTACTACAACTACAAGTGAATTAAAATGCATTCTTAAATTTAGAAAGTATAACATTAAAATCATTCACATATAATATTAAAAATAAGCACGCGTAACATTGATCCATCCAAACTCATGTCATAAATGAACAACATTACAAAGATAATCTTTCAGCACAACGATTCTAAAAGTTTATAATGTTCTAATCGCTTAACAAAAACTCTAATTAAACTTAGACATAATGTGGTGACGATATTCTCTAAGACTTGTCAAAAAAGAATAAACTGAAACTAATTAGCTTATAAATATATATTATAAATTATAAAAGAAAACAAATGGATAAGATTTTGACCTTATTAGAATAAATTTTTTCATATTTTTTGGACATGCTTATCTCCGAAGTCTATATATTATTTTGGTCCATTAATACCAACATAAACTAGAACATGATAATAAGGCTAAGGATTAGACTATCATAAACAATAATTAAACTACCAATAGAAGATTAGTCACAAAATTAAACCACAAATGAAGGATTAGATTTAGGGTTCTGCTGCACTACTCTATGTCTTTGTTGTTACTATTAGAATATTAGTCACAAATTTTTTTTAAAAAATACATAATTTTTTTCAAAAAAAAAATTATATATGTAATATATATTATTTACTTATGTAACATATTATAACTATATATTTGACATGTGTGAGACGAGACGGGATGAGTACTATAATACATGTACTTGTACCCATATCCATGTAAATTTGTGGGTAAATATCTATTCCCATCCCAGTCCCAATATGCAATTAATTAACTTCCTTGCTATGAATATTTTTGCGGGTATCCATAAGATCCAATACATTTTGTCATCCCTATTTGTATGTATATAATAATTAAATGCACTCAAAAGATATCAAATTGAAATAATATTTGACTAATAGAATTAAGGATTTTAATGCTAATATAATATTTTTATTTTAGATTGAAATAAAGTATTGCATTAGCATGAGAAAACATAAACAAAATTAAGACAAAGATAAAAACAATAACTTAAAAAATAAAAAATCATGTATGGTTTAGTTTAATAATTTAATAAACCATGTGAGATAAAAATTAACGTATTTTGTATTTGATAATTCATTAATATAATTATATGATATTGGTTGAGTTGAGTCAATTAGGTTAAAAAAAAATCCATTATCCAATTCCATCGAATCTAAATTGGATTGAATCAGATTTAACCCAAAACACTTAGAAAATCTAACCAATGTAACTAAGTTTGTTTGGATCACATGTACACCAGATATATGAACCCTAGTGATTGCTCAACCATAATTAAGTATTAACTCATCTAATGCAAACAAATTTCTTGGCTTCAAAATGACAAATTTACCCCTACCACAAACAAGTGTCACACAATTATTGATTTTGAATTGAATCAAATTTAATCCAAATATTTAAAAAATTCAATCAATATAATTGAGTCTATTTGAATCAAAGTACACCTAGACCTTGAATGTGGTTCTCAACTATAATTAAGTATTAACTCATTTCAAGCAAACAAATCCTCTGACCTCGAAATGACGAATTTACCCCTATGATGGACACGTGTCACACGGTTGTTGATTTATTCGGTACACCCGCACACTGCGGTGACGCACGAATGACACATATAAACCCCCCAAAACCCTAACTAACTCTTTCACTTCACACACTCTCCTCACTCGCTCGACCTAGTTAGAACTGTGCTAGGGTTTTACGAAACCACCGAAGTTGCAGAAAGAAGAAGAAAAATGGTGGCTGACAGGAGCAAGAAGCCGAAGGTCTCCGACAAGGGCGAAAACCTCGATGAAATCGACGGAGAACTCGTCCTCTCCATCGAGAAGTTGCAGGAGATCCAAGACGAGCTTGAAAAGGTGTACCGATTTTGTTCAATTTTGTTCGGCTTTCAATTTCGCGAAATTCGGATCATCCTTCGGGTTTTCCGAGGTTTTTATGTGATGTTCGAAATGTGACTTTTGCTTTTGGAGCCTCAGAGTTACGCGAGCTCAATTTGTTTGGTTTTGTGTTTGATTATCTGTTTCTGGTCTCAGAACGTGATTTAATTAACCTGTTTTTTTTTTTTTTTTGCTTTTGTGCTCTTTTTTTTGTTTTGTTTGGTTGGGTTATATTATAGATCAACGAGGAAGCCAGTGACAAAGTTCTGGAAATAGAGCAGAAGTACAATGAGATACGGAAGCCCGTTTATGATAAGCGCAATGATATTATCAATGCCATTCCTGATTTCTGGTTAACTGCTGTGAGTTCATACTTCATATGTCTGCGTGATTATGTTAAAACTTTAGTTAATTGAATTATGAAATTGTTAATTTTGATGTTGGAAATGCCTTATTTACTTTAGTAGTTGTTCTTGTGCAGTTTTTGAGTCATCCTGCTCTTGGTGATCTTTTGAACGAGGAAGATCAGAAGGTCTGGACTCTTTTTTCCACATACTAAATTTGGATTGGCTTTTTTTTCCGGCTTGTTTGAGTTTGTCTACCATAATGTGCACTTTTGAAAAGCTGAAACAGTGGTATCAATGGTGAATGGCGGAAGGCTAAAATTCCACCATCTAAACACGCCATTGTGCCTTATGGCACTACCATGGTGGGCCTCGCTTCACAAAATTGTCTATGGTAGTCGGCAAAAAATCTGTTTGCCTCTATTTAACAACACTGAGCTAAAAGCAAAGCAGCTTAGGTGGTGGCTGTTTTGGAATATTTTTGTTTCACTAAAAAGAATTATGTTCCTTTTAATAACTGTGGACTTTATTTCTAAGGTTCCGAGGAAATGCTTCAAATATTGTTGTTTTGGTTACAGATAACTGATGAGTAATTCTAATTTGTTACAGACCCTTATTTTTTATTACTTTGGACCTTGTTTTTAAGGTTATTGTTGATGTTTTGGTTACAGATGCCTGATGAATAATTCTAATTTGTTACTGACCCCCTTATTTGGTAGATATTTAAGTATTTGAGTTCTCTTGAGGTTGAAGATTTTAAAGATGTCAAATCAGGCTACTCAATCACCTTTGTAAGTTGCTTTTCCACTTTCCCTTGGTGTATACCTCATAGAATGTTTTTCAATCACTTGTTGGTTTTAAAAGTTTATGTCTTACTTGAACTGTTCACTTAGTTGAATAATAACCACTTTTGAAATTGTTCTTTTTTCAGAATTTCAATGCCAATCCCTATTTCGAGGATACAAAACTTGTAAAGACTTATACCTTTCTTGAGGAAGGAACAACTAAGGTTACTGCTACACCCATAAAATGGAAAGAGGGCAAAGTAAGGCTATGAACGTCACTTTGGGTGTTCATCTATCAGTTTGTACAGCTTTTATTTTGTTTGTTTCTGAAAACTTAATCCTCAAACATGCAGGGCATACCCAATGGAGTTAATCATGAAAAAAAAGGGAACAAGCGTGCTCCTACTGATGTCAGGTTGGTGCCTAAATATGTTTAAGTATTTTTTTCTAGAAAATATTGAAAACAAAGAAAGCAATGTTTATGCAGGCAATGTTAACCAGCAATTGTTCTGGCTTCCCATTCTTATATATGATTGATTCCAAGACCTGAGTGTCTGAGTTAAAGCAGACCCACATAAGCAAAATGCTTATGCGGGCACTGTTAACCAGCAATTGTTCTGGCTTCCCATTCTTATATATGATTGATTCCCAGACCTGAGTGTCTGAGTTAAAGCAGACTCACATATGAATGGGTTAAATTTTTATTTTTTTGAGTTCACTTGTGATTGTTGGCTCCTTCAGGGAAGCTAAGAAATATGCCTGACATGATCACTATCAGATCTGTTGGCATTACAGATTATTTAATTATCAACTCTCAGTAAATGGTTAACTATAGTGCGTGTGAGACCAATTTTAATTCCGTATGTACTAACAAAAATTTTCTTTTATAAATTGTTCTCTCATAGTTTTGTTCTAATGTTATTCTGTTATAGTTAAAATCTGGAAATTAATTCAATTTGTTGACAATTCACTAATATATGATACCATCTTACTGGAACTTAGTATATTCTAAATTTACAAATGATTTTACTCTATGATGGATTAATAAATAGAACAATTTCTTTATTACTTCATTCTTGTTAAGCAATTGTCAAATAATAATTTATGTAAAAATTATTGTCCAAACTCCTTTTGTAAACACTTCATGAAACCAATAAAATCACTATTTTGATTTTCTTGTGCTAATGTATGCAGCTTCTTTAGTTGGTTTAGTGACACTGAGCAGAAAGATGATATTGATGACATTCATGATGAGGTATATTGTCTGGTTTTGTATAATTAGTTGTGCATCCCTGGTATTGATTTGCCATATCTCTATGATAATAATTGATTTTCTATAGCTTGTGTAAGTTTCACATAAATCCTAATGTGATAATATTTATCTCTAAATAGCAGGTTGCAGAATTGATCAAGGATGATTTATGGCCAAACCCACTTACCTATTTCAACAATGTAAGTTAACCTTCAGTTCTGATATCCTTTTCTCTTTCTCTAGTGACAATTCTGCTTCTAGGTTTTGCATCATCATTCATTTTACTCTCACCATGGTTTCTTTCCTTTTGTCTCTTACAATATTGATTATATTGGAATAGGAAGAACCTGATGAAGAGGAAGGTGATGAGGATGAAGCTGATGATGAGGTAATTTTCTCCTTCTTAGAAAAAGCCTAGGTGATTAGCAAATGCTGTAGAGTTTTGCTTTTATTGTTCTATGGAATGTCTGTTTCTGGTTATATCCTTATTATTTATCGGGCACTACCAGTTAGTGGGTAGTGTGGATATGAATATTAAACTAAAAGAAGCCTAAAATTAAACAGAAAGAGGCAAAATTTAATGGATGGATGATGAGGTTCAGGATCCCAATGAAGTGACTGCTGTAAGTGCCCAATAGTGTAGTAGTTAACTCATGGCCCTAAGATATATAAGGTATATTCAGAAAGCAATACTGACCTTAAAAATAGTGATACAAAAGGAGATAATATTGAACTGAAATTGTGAAAAACAAAGTATATCAGCAGAAAATGAAATCAAGCATAATATTTAAGAAGAGAGGAAGATCACAAGTAGCTGTGGATGGATGCAAACTTCCTGCCAAACCTAAGGCCGATTCCCAATCTCTCATAAACCAAATTATCCCCTTCCTCCCTCAGTCATGACACTGCACTTATAACTGCCTCCCATCTTGTTTCCGGGCCCCACTGAATTTTCACTTTGCATAACACAACCGACTCTCCCCCTACATATCCACATGTCCCATTTTCCCCCTTTGGAATATACCTTCTGCATCTTGGGGCCATGACCTTAACTGCTGCACTAATGTTCCCTTAACACCAGTCACTGCTTTGGGCTGTTGAGCCTTATCAAAGGACGCTTAACTAAATGCATTATTTAATCTTTCCTTTCTCAATCTATGCCATTGGACTGTATCAAAATTCAATAGATGCTACTCATACTTTCTCCTGGATGCATTTGATCATATTATGGTCTTATGATGTATGCTCATTTACCTCAACATTCCTGTCTTAGCTACACATTTAATTATTTATATTTTTAGCACTTGTTGACACTTGCCTAATATTTTACCTACCATTTCTGGGTTGTATGGACAAATTTCCCTTGATTTTTTACACTCACAAAATACACATACAGCATCACTCCATTTCATTAACCTAGCACAAATGTGTGATATCACTGACTATTTTCTTATTGTTTTATAAGACAGATTCAAAATAACTTAGCCGAGCAACTTGTGCTATGATAATTCCCACAATCCCACCATTAAATCAATGCTAACCGTCTTGTTGAATGTCAAGTGCAACATCATTAAAGCATGCAATTGGTTTGGTGCTTCTTGTGAATTTTATGGTTTATCATTTTCTTACTGTTGATCTGTGTGGAAACTTGTGAAGATGTTTATGTGAAGAAAAAGGGAAGACCTCAGCACTAAAATGTAGTAAATGAAATGCTTTTGGAGGCAAAATTGATTTACTAAGAAAGTTACCAAACTTGCTGTTTTTGTCAATTCTTAATTCTCAATTTGACTTGGGTCTTTTGGGTTTTGCATTTGTAGTTACTTTACTACTTTGAAGATAGCATGTACAACTACAAATATTTTTGGTGTATTATAAAGTGCATATTTTCCTTATTAACAGGGAAAGGAGGATGAGTCTGATGATGATGACGACAATCAAGAGGATGACGATGAGGGTGAGGAGGATGCCAAGTGAAAAATACATTATGGTCATATTACTTTTTTTTGGGGTTGTAGGAGTATGTAAGCGTTCTTTAGGGGATGATCATGGCCACCCTTTGTGGTTGTCGTCTTATGTCAGCAGGTGGAGCTACCAAGGCCAGTTATTGGTTCTCTCTCTGACTATAGTCTATTTATTGTCCTATGAAGTTATTTCTGGTTTCATCCCTTGTGTACTTTTTCAGATACTAATGTTTCAGCGGCTTTTTTCCATAACCCTTCGTCGTGGAACTACATGGTAAAATTGCAGTATTTAGTGTATAGCTGTTTCCAGTTTGGTATTTCTTAGCATGCAGGATTACCATGGGAAGCATTTCTACAAACGAGAAATCATTCCCTAGGCAAATGTTTTCAATGTTGTCCAATTTATATCCTCATACCAATGACTGTTGGGATCTTTCACAAAAAGAAAAGAAAAGAAAAGAAAAGTAATGCTACTTGCACCAGTCACATTTACCGACTTTTTTCCGAGATTAGTGGTAATCACTGCTGGGTATTGTAAGATTTAAAATTTACACGAAATTATTATAAAAAAAGATGAAGTATAAAATGCTTATTATAAACATTGTTAAACAAAATACCGATACACCTGACGACACTAGCAAAAACTCCAAAACTTACAGAGCCTGAATCTAAGAAAGCAGCTAGTGACCTCTGCTTACAATAATTCAGACAAGTTATTTTTTTATTTTAAAGAAAAAAAAGCTATAACTAGTCATGCTTCAGATTGAAATTATACATGATATTTTTGTTTTGGTTCAAGGGACAAAGAAAGAAAAGAAAGGCTACAGACGCAAAATCTGGACTCCTATAGCATCAGCCAGGAGACACGACATAATACCCGGAGGCGGAGACTCGAAAGAAACACAAACCTCTCCCTGACCAGCAGCAAACTTTGCCCATACATGATATATGAATTTTTACATAATTTTATAACCTAATAGATTAATAATTTATTTTTAATCATCTATTAAGCAAAATAATTTAATCCATCTAGCCTTTATTTTTTAAAATAGATTAATTAAATCAGACTTAAGCATGGATATACTGTATTGAATATATTGAATTCTTTTTACTCCTAAATCTGATTGTGAAATTCATCTCCATCTTGCCTGATGAATTTTAAATATATCGCAAATAACACTTGACAATTATTATAGAATTCGCTTTAACTCATGAATTTTTATAAAACTTAGATGGTAATTGAGTCGATAAGGATAAGAAATTAAGTCAACAGATTAGTAGTTGAACCTGGTATATAGTTCCCAATCTGATTTCAATGCAAAAAAAAGAAAAGAAATGCTGTTAACCATTTTATTCTAATTTGTGATGCTTATTATAAACGTTGTAATGAAATACCAGTTCAGGTCACTATACACATTGTAAACAAGATGCTTATTAAGAAAAAAGATGCTTACTATAAACCTAGTATGAGTTCAGTTTACTCTATCCCACAAATCAATTATAAATGCTTATTATAAACATTGTTTAATAAAAATCGCAAATACCAATACACATTGATGACACTAGCAAAATTCCAAAACTTACTGACCCTAGGAAAGCAACTAGTAACCTCTGCTTACAATAATTCAGACAGATTTTTTTTTAAAGAAAGAAAACAAAAAAACAGCTCTAACTTCTCATGTTTCAGATTGAAATCATATATGATATGTTGGGTTGGGTGCGAACCACAACACTGCACAAAGATTAGGGTTTACATTTGGGAGGAAGCAAGAAAGAGATGGGTGAGGCGTGCATTCCAACAGTTGATCTCTCTCCTTTCCTGAGAGAGGATGAAGATGGAAAAAAGAGAGCCATAGAAGCAATCACCCAAGCCTGTTCTGAATATGGCTTCTTCCAAATTGTGAACCATGGAGTTTCCCTTGATTTGGTTAAAGAGGCCATGCAGCAATCTAAGACCTTTTTTGATTACTCTGATGAAGAAAAGAGCAAGAGTAGTCCTTCCTCTGATGCACCACTTCCTGCTGGCTACAGTAGGCAGCCTCTGCACTCCCCAGACAAGAATGAATACTTTCTGTTTTTTTCCCCAGGTTCCAGCTTCAATGTCATCCCTCAGATCCCTCCCAAGTTCAGGTTAATTAATTCAATCACTTTTCAATTTCATCAGTTTATTTGTGATCACTCATTATTACCATACTACACTCCTCCAAAAGTAAATAATGTTAATCAACAGATAATGACGGGATGAAGTGAAACTGATTCTTCTTGTTTGTATGGAATCATTAAACAAATTAGTGGAGTTGAATTGGGTTAACTATCTGCCTTTGAACACTTTTGTGAATATGATAAGTCTTGATGTTCAAATTTACATTATCTCCGTCATGTATCGAGATATAAGGTGGATTGAATGGTTAAGGGAGAAGGAAAGAGGGAAAAGATTGCGGTTGGATTCTCTCTGTTAACCAAACTAACATTTTCACAACTAACATGATAAAAAAAATCTCCATCATGCATAGTTAAAAAAAACTTATATAACTCAACAGTTTAAAACCGTATACAAAAGTTTATCTTCAGATTGTTAGCTAGATGTTCTCTTTTTTGGGGTATTACGTTGGATTTAGTATAAGGGCTGCTGGTAGGTTTATGTGTTTTTATCTTTACTTTCTTTGTAAACTTTTTTCTAGTTGAGTATCTCTTTTACAGTGTACTCAACTATTCAATATATTCTCTTCTGATTATAAAAAAAGGTTCATCTTTAGATATTAGTAAAGCTTTTCACACATTAGTCACTTGTTGAATATTCTAGATCTGTGACTGAGGTATGTAAAATATGTGTGCCAAATGTGATAGGGATGTACTTGAAGAAATGTTTGTGCAAATGAGCAAGATGGGTGTGCTGTTGGAGAGCATTATAAACGAGTGTTTGGGTCTCCCTACCAACTTCTTGAAGGAATTCAATCATGATAGAAGTTGGGATTTCCTTGTGGCCTTGCGTTACTTTCCAGCTTCTAACAATGAGAATAATGGAATCACAGAGCATGAAGATGGCAACATAGTTACCTTTGTTGTCCAGGATGGAGTGGGAGGCCTGCAAGTCCTTAAGAATGGAGATTGGGTCCCTGTTGTTCCTGCAGAGGGAACTATTGTGGTCAATGTTGGTGATGTTATACAGGTAACTATGTTTTTAAATGCACCAAAATTGTGGGCTATTTGTTTGTATGATATCCGCACTATCACATAATTCCTAACTAGCGGGGTTTGAGTCTAGCAGAATGAGCTAGTATCCTGCAATGTGGTGAACTGAAGTTTCAATTTCTACTGATAGAAGTGCCCATTTTTAGTACCCAATATTTCATCGAATAGAATTGCCTCTAAAGGAGGATATATGTGGGAAATAATAAAAAATCACAATTCTTATGACATTGCATTTGTGTTTTCGGCTAAGAAATGAGGCAAGTATGCATGAATTTGATTTACTTACATGATTGCCCACCAACCGAAATAAGGTTTAGTATGTTATTGTGTGTTTCATTAATAATAAAGTTAGAACTTAGAAACATGAGATATGATAGCTTATAAGTTTGATCATATGTCGTCTTTGAGTCTAACTGGTTTTGTTGATATTTGGGAAGGTCTTGAGTAACAACAAATTCAAGAGTGCAACTCACCGAGTTGTGAGAGCAGAAGGACGAAGCCGATACTCTTACGTGTTCTTTCATAACTTAAGAGGAGACAAGTGGGTTGAACCACTGCCACAATTTACCTCAGACATTGGGGAGCCACCCAAGTATAGAGGATTCCTATATAAGGAGTATCAGGAACTGAGAATGAGGAACAAGAGCCATCCACCTTCTCGGCCTGAGGATGAGATCCACATTACTCATTATGCCATTGATAACTAGACTCTTGTGTAGATCCATTACTGCCAACAAAAATAATCAATTAATCATGCCTAGTTCTAGTTTCGTAGTAGGGGTTGCTTGGACCTATTTTTGGTTCATTGTTGCTCCCATGTTGGCTTAAGGGATATGGAAGAGGTCTTGATCAAAATTTAAATATCAGAGATTTAGTTGTATTCTGCAAGTGACATGTGTAGGAACTAACACTGTGCTGATCTTGAAGATTATGGGCATGAAAGGGCTCCAAATTCACAATACATTATAATAACTATTGTTCAGAACCTATAATGATAACTATTCTCCATGCATTGATCATTTGATGGGAACCACTATAGATAAGATAAACAATCATGCCATTAGCCTTCAACGTCTGGACTAACTCTTCAATGCCCGAGGAAAGCCTGCATATTAAGAAGTACAATCATAAACATTCAAAATCTGTCTGAACTAAACAGTTCAAGATACTTAATGGAGAAATAAAGATTAGAAGGTTAAGAGAAAGAAAGTATACAATCAATCTTTGGTGATTCAGATACCAACCCTTTATCTCATCAAAGTTTAAGCCGGTCTTAACTAGGGATAAGTCAATAAATCTTAATGTCATTAGAAGTGATAGAGTATCATTTCTTTACACCACTTTCAAATTATAGAGTGTAGAATGTTGTTCTTGTTCATAACTGAATTATCATTTAATAACTATAAGAAATATAATTTGAACAGAGGAATATAATTTTTGGCTCTAGAAACCATGCAGCATTTCTTGTTAGGGGTCAAAAGCTATTATATCTTAATACATGCATTTGGTGATCGAATAAGCTTTAGGTAGGGGAAAGCATACACCTTTTCTCAGATATTTGGTTACTGCTAGAAGTAGAAAGTGCCCACAAGGGTTGTGGTTACAACTTACATTTCCATCCTAGGGGAGAGTGGCTACACTCTCTTTGATTCTGTTTCTGACAGGGATGGATGGATACCTCAAACAGGCACCGAAATCTGGGTTTGATAGCCAATGGAAGACCTTAGTAAAATGCCTAAGGCAAGAATAATTGAGGAATTCACAAGGAATTATCCAGGCACCACTTTTTCACATTTAAAAGCCAAATCAAAAGCATATTACTCATACATTAATCAATCAAGTTTATTGCTTCTCTAGTGGGATAAGATTTTGTTGATGTGGTTGTTGTTGCTCTCATGTTATCTAACATCAATCACTAATTTGGAATTAGCTTAAGAAAAATTGAAAGATGAGTGTTAGCAATTCACTCCTAATGCACTTTTTATTGTTGTTAAAATTTATTAAAAACTATAAAATCACGAGCGAAACTCACTAAGTGAAATTCGTAAAAATTTGTTTTTTAAATAAATTTTAATCAATTATTAAGTGTTCAAAAAATGTATTGGAGAGCGTGTTATTAGTATTTGTCAAATTCAAATATGAGGTGCCCGAGTATGCTAAATGCTTGTTCTTAACTAAGAAATTTCCTTGATTTCTTCAACTCAATCGATGTTCTAGAGGAATTTTAAATAATAATGCTAACAACAAAATCTATCTTCACGATGAATTGAATAAAGTACGAATTCTAATTTGAATGCATAAACAATCGCTATTAAGCATTTTATTATTCTAATCGGTTGTTTTTTATTCTTAATATATAATCGAATTTTGCATTTGTTCTCTAATAAATTTTTTCTTTGCATTTGTTATTTGACATTTGAAAAGTTTTGATTTAGGTCTTTGCTGTCAATTAAGTAATAGCGTATATGCTAAATATTTGATAAAATGATTTTTGGCGGCTCAAAAAACCATCAATATTTGTTTCAAAATTAAAATTAGAAATTCTGGCGATTAAAAACCATTAGAATCAATTAAAGAAAAAATAAAAATTGAGAACCCCCTTCTAAGTCGTCGCACTAGCCCCTTCCCTACCTTCTTTTCTTTCAACCTTTATCTTCCAAAACATATTTCAATTTTTTTTTAAAAAAACAAATCTCAAATCATTTAAGAAAAAAAATCTCACAAACACTCTCATTCTTCTCAACATCCAAGATTTTGTTTCTCCAAACTCACATTCCAAACCTCAACATTCGACGTAAATGCGCAATCATGGAGAGGGATGACGACATTGCACAGTGATTCTGATAGTGCTAGCTAATGCGAAACTTTGGCTCATTGGTGATGAGAGTGACTGCGGTGTCTCTGGTGGCAAATGTCTCTGCTCTCCATCAGAATCAACATCATCCATGACCCCATTGTGCTCTTCCTCGACAAACCAACTTCCGCGATCTAATTCGTGTTGCAACCACCATGTTGCCACCGAACCTCGACCTAAACCCCACCACACCCCAAAACCAACAACATGAAACCTAAATCAACAACAACCTAGATCAGAGATCCAAGTCAACAACAACCTAGATCAGAGATCTAAATCAACAACCGAATCATTTCCTTGATCGCACTCTATTTTGTATTGATCTAGTGCCATTGTAGTTTTGGAGTGGGTTCGTGATTGCAGCTAATGGTAGTTAGGGTAGACTCACGGTGCGTGAAGGGTTGTGCAGTGATGCGGTGGTTTCCTTAGTTTCCATGGAGGAGGAAAAAAGAGAAGATGGTGAAAGAAAGAGAAGTGAAAAAGAAATTTATTTTTGAAAGAAATACTGGTGGTTTTGAGCCACCACAAATCGTATTATCAAATATTTAATGGACATGTCATCACTTAGTTGGCGACAAGAACCTAAAACAAGACTTTTCAAATATTAGGGAGCAAATGCGAAGAAATTTTTTATTAGAGAGAAAATGCAAAATTCGACTATTATTAGAGATAAAAAAAAAAAAACTAGAGTTTCAAGCCAAAAGATAAGGTGCATGCATATTGAGAATTGGATTTTTATCACTAAGGTTTAGGTGGCTTAAATGCAAAGTGGAAGATTACATTTTTCTAGATGAACCTTAGTTGAATGGATGCATTGGAAGTTGTTGGCAATCTTCACTATAAATAGAGAAGAGATTTAGTGGAGAAATAACATATAAAGAGAGAGTGTTTAAGAAGAGTGATTGTGAAACAAAGTCACTCTGTTGAGAGTAAAGTGTCTTTGTGTGAGAGTGTTATCATTTCTTGTAACCATTAAGTGAGGTACTCAGGTTTGTAGAGTGATACACTATTTGGGGTGGGTTACAATCTTGTAATCATTTTTGTGATAGTTAAATACTTTTTGAGACGGTTTCGGGGATGTAGGCAAGAGGTGCCGAACCACGTTAAATTCTTGTGTTTGTTATTATTTTTCCTATGGTGTAATCTTTGTTGTGTTCTCACAATCCTTTCTAGGTGTGGGTAATTTTATTTGAGGGAGTGTTGATTACCCAACAATGGTATTAGAGCTATGGCTAGGAGCACACAAAAGTTATAGATACTGTTGTTTGATGGAAAAATAAGTTTTATGATTTGGCCTACTATTCAAGACCTTTTGGTGCAGTAAGGTCTTGATCAAGCGTTAGAAGATAAAAGGCTAACTTCTATAAATGAAATCGAGTGGACTAAGATCCAAAGGAGGACTATGAGCATAATTCAGTTAGCCTTTCCTCCTGAGATAAAACACAACGTGTTGAAGGAGACAACACCAAAGGCCTTGTGGGAGAAGCTCGAGAATATCTATGTGTCAAAGTCGCTAACCAATCGCCTATGTTTGAAGATGGAGTTGTATCAACTCAAAATGGATATGGAAGGAGATCTCCATGGCCACATCAACAAGTTCAATTAGTTAGTAAGTCAATTGTTGAATGCATATGATAAACTCTTTAATGAGGAGCAGACACTATTGTTGTTGGCCTCACTACCAAGGTCTTTCAAAGCTTTGGTTCAAACATTGCTTGTGGGAAGATCAACTTTGAATTTGGATGAGGTGATCGCCGCTCTTAGAGAAAATGAGAGAATGATGAGAATTGAAAATGTTGATGATGAACATAATGCAATAGCTGTGGTGGAGTTTGAGCGAGGGAGGAATCATTCAAGGAGACATGATGGACAAAGACGAAGATCAAAATCGCAATCACGTCCGCAATGAGATATGAGTAACAATTAATGTTACGATTGTGGTGAGAATGGTCATGTGCAAGTGAGGCGCAAATAAATACAAGAGGACTTGAAGAAATAAGAGATATGAGTAACAATTAATGTTACGATTGTGGTGAGAATGGTCATGTGCAAGTGAGGCGCAAATAAATACAAGAGGACTTGAAGAAATAAGAGATATAAATAAGCTAGTGTAGTAAAAAGTGTTGAAGATGAAGATGATGTGTTTTTGGCAACAAATGATGAGGTTGCTAAAACAAAATGGGTGATGGATTTTGATGCCTCAAAGCACATTTGCAGAGATTGAGAGATGTTTGATACTTTGAAAAATGATGGAGAATTTGGCCATTTCAAGTTAGGGAATGGTGGAAAAATGAAGGTTGAAGGCATAGGGAGTGTGAAGATGAAGCTCCATGATGGTGTTATTCGAACTTTCTCAAATGTGAGGTTTGTACCTTCTTTGTTGTCAATATGATTTCTATGGGGAGATGACATCACAATGGTAAATATGTTGGTTCAAAGTGGGATGCAAGGTGTACAAGGGGAGACACTTGGTGTTGCGAGAAAGAAAAATAAAGGTAACATTTGCTATTTGGATGGTCAAGTCTTGAAGAGGAACCATGATAGCAAAGTGAAGAAGAAAGTGAAGTTTTCTAATGTTGTGGAAGTGTTGGGAGATACTTCCGTTGGAGGGAGAGTTTGTTCACTTTCAAATTGATTGAAGATATTTCTCTTTTGGCTTGAGGGGGAGAATTGTAGAGTTTCAAGCCAAAAGATAAGGTGCATGCATATTGGAATTGAATTTTTATCACTAAGGTTTAGGTGCTTAAATGCAAAGTGAAAATTGCATTTTACTATATGAACCTTAGTTGAATGGATGCATTGGAATTTGTTTTTGTTTCAACTTCCAAGAGAACTTATTTATTATAGTTGTGACAATCTTCACTATAAATAGAGAAGAGAATTAGTGGAGAAACACAACACATGAAGAGAAGTGTGTGAGAAAGAGATTGTGAAACAAAGTCACTTTGTTGAGAGAAAAGTTCTTTGTGTGAGAGTGTTATCATTTCTTGTAACCATTGAGTGGGTACTCGGTTTGTAGAGTGATACACTATTTGGGGTGAGTTACAATCTTGTAATCATTTTGTGATAGTGAAATACTTTTTGAGACAGTTTCATGGACGTAGGCAAGAGGTGCTGAACCCGTTAAATTCTTGTTTGTTATTTTTTTATGGTGTAATCTTTGTTGTGTTCTCATGATCCTTTGTAGGCGTGAGTAATTTTATTTGTGAGAGTGTTGATTATCCAACAAAAACATATTTAAATCATTCTAATTAATGATACTTATCATAAACATTGTAATAAAGCTCGAGTACAAACATTATAAACAAAGTTTGTTTTGAATATGGGTTCTTCAAAATTGTGAACCATTGACTTTTTTTATCACTTTGATGTAGAAAAGGGAAAAAACAGTCCTTCCTCTAATGCACCAATTCCTGTTGGCTACAATAGGTGACCTGTGCATTCCCCAGACCAAAATGAGTACTTGTTGTTTTATCCCCATGATCCAACTTCAGTGTCTTCCTTTAAAAGTCAAAATCCTCCACGGTTCAGGTTTAATACCCCAAGTCCTTATTATTCTACACTCGTCCAAAAGTTAATATTAATCAACAAATGATGATAGTGTCATACTAATTTCTTTTCTTCGTTTTTTTAATATCATATAAATTGTGTTAATGGAATCATTTTAAAAAAGGAATTGAATTAGGTTAACTCTCGGCCTTTGAACACTTTGGTGCATATGATAAGTAGGGCAGATATTGAATTGAACCAACTTGAACATAGTTCGAGACATGATTTGATAATTGACTTATTGAATTTTTGAACTTGAGTTATCTTTTATCGAGTCAAGTTGAACCTAGTTAGCTTGACTTATTTATAGCTCTAGTGATGAGTGTTGATGTTAAAATTACATTGCCTCCTCCATCATACATAACCAAAAAAGAAAATACTCAACTAACTCTAGAATTTAAGACCTTATATACAAAACTTTATCTTTAGATATTAATAGAGTTTTTCACACTAGTCACTTGTTATAAAGTAAATGGTCAATTTAGTCATTGAATTTGTATCTCGACCTCATTTTAGTATTTAAAATTAAGAAAAACTCAAATAAATTTTTGTAATTTTGTAGAGTTTAATTTAAGTATATAATATTATTCCTTTTTTTTTCTTTTCATTTTTATCCCTAAATTTCTGTTATTGGTGACAAATTAAACTCACCATTGACCTGGATCAATGCTTCTAGCTTGGGCTAATTTATTTTTGGAAATTGCTATTTCCACACCCATTTTTACTTGCACACTCCCCTTGCTTTTTTTTTTTCCAAACTACCCTCTTAAAATACACTCACCATCTCCCCTCCCCCCCCCCCCCCGCCTCCTTTATGCCAAAAACAATGCATTCCCCCTTTGCCATGTGCAAGAACCTTCGGATCAAGTGTTGGAATTCAAATATCGCAACCATTGCTGGAAGCACTATAATTGCGCCAAAAATCATAGTTGGTACTCCACATCAAATCTGTATGGTGGAATTTTTTTTGGGGTTTTATTGTTACAGTAGGTTGAATCCAATAGTTCAATCCTTTTAACCCACTACAATAGTTTGGATTGGCCTATTTAACATTCCTGGTATAGACCAAAAACGAGAGAATTTGATCATACCAGGGTCATGCATGTGCCACGAGGAAAACTTGGCATCCGACAACGTGAAGAAAAATCTAGAATCAAAGGAGGAAAGTTTAATAGAAAATTTTGAAATGCATGCCTCAAGGCTCAAGCAACCATTTTAAAGTATATTATGTATCAGTGATGGAACTTGCACTTGGAAATAAATTACTTAAAGCGAGTTTGGCATTTGCTCAATATATTTGACCATTTTCTATAAAACAGACTTAGATTTTGGAATATATATTCACTCCAATCCTGTAGGGGTATTTCCGTAGGCATAGATTTGATCCTATATTGATATTAATTCTTGAAGTTCGACTATTATTCCTTTAAATGAATATAAAATAAAATTTGACATTGTATAGCTTATCTCATAATAATATAATACATACCCAATAATTTAGAACTAGATATAGGAAAGGTGATACATGTGTATGTTGAAGGATAAAAAAAATTGAGGTATCTATTTTCAGATCACGAATCAATATCACCATCATCATCGTAAGAGAAGCTTATGATTATATGAATCTTCAGCGCCGATTTGATCTACACTACATGCATCAACACACTGGTGCCGTGTGTTTTTATATCTTGAAGTGGCATAAATTGAATCTCATGTTGCAGAGTTCACATAGAACTATAAAAAGTGGCAAAAAAGTATCATTTATTTTCTGCAAAGGTAGCAGCTCTAGTCTAACAATGTTTTTATTAGTATATATATATATATATATATATATATATATAAAAGTTATGTTAAGTTAAAAGACATTTGTGTCTTAAGACAAATCAGAACTCTTAATTATTTTGATTATATGTAAAAAACACAAAGTTTAAAGTTGTGTCTTTTGCAATATCAGAACATGCTTCGTGAGTCTGAGTCTGATGTTTCATATGATAGCAAGCTAGAATCATGATTTGATACAACATTAAAAGATGACATTTAAGACTCTATTTAATACTCGATGTCTGAGATTTGTTTTGCACAAATATTCTCCTATGATCTATCGAATCATATGAAGAATAAATGGATTTCAACTTCTAAAAGTTGCCACATCAAAAGAAGTGTTCTGCTATGTAGACCTGTTTTGATGCAAAAGGAAGTGGTTTCTTAGTGGAGTGCTCAACACAATAGCTAAAGAGTGATTTTCCAACATGAAGAAGTACATGCAATTAATGCAAGCATTAAATGCTCCAACAGACACAATCTTCATACTGAAGCTCAAGTGAAGAGATCTATCGTTTAGAGACAACAAACACTTATTAAATAAGACCTATATATATATAAGAAGTTTTGAAGACATGACACAAAAACCTAGGTGTTCATATTCAAATTCTTTCTATAATTTTTTTTTTTGTATATTCCTTTAAATTCTCAAAATCCTCTCAAAGCACCTTGAACACCTTGAGAGAAAAGACTAAATGTTGAGATTGAATATTCGTCTTTAAGATGGTTGAGTGTTAGTCAGTGTGCAAGCTAAACAATAAATATTTTGATTTGTATTAGACCCAACAGTGGCTTGGTAGGACAAAGAATACTCGTTGTAACAAGCCTAGTCTAAAGCTTGGTTGTAGAGCCAGAAGTGGTAGAGATTAATACTTGTAACTTGTTGAAGTTAGTGGAACTTGATGGTTTGCCAAGAACTAGACGTAGTCTCGGTGGCTAAGGTGAACCAGAATAACCTTCCGTGTCTTATCTTATTTGTTTTCTCTTTTGTGCTTTAAACTGACTTAGGGTTCAAAGTTGATTTTTGTATTTGAAAATTTTGTTTGTTTTACAAGATTTGGGTCTACCGTTAGAACCCATTTGCAAAAATCTAATATTTGTTTTTACGTGCTTTATCATCATGCAATAACGTTTATGTTCAAGGAAAAAAGTTTTTAAAAATTTCTAAAATCAAAATCCAACCACCCGTCTTTTGATATTTGCCTTTATAATTTGGTATCAGAGCTGAGCCTATAAAGGTTAAACACCAAACAATGTCTAAAGGAAAAGATCCTGATGGAAGATAACAACAACAACCAATTCGTTGTTGAGGTAGCATCTGTCATGAGGTCACCATGCTTCACAGGAGAGGATTATCCATACTAGAAGGACAAATTGGAGATGTACATCATGTCCACTCAGTATAATCTCTGGCTTATTATCGGGAAAAGAGACATACCCATTCTAGCCCTAAAGTATAATGGACAAATGCAAACCTTGCTATAATGAAGCTTAACACAAAAGCTCATTAAACTTTGATATGTGCATTGTCCAGGAATGAGTACAACAAGATTTATAGATTGAAAACAACCAAAGAAACATGTGACTCATTAAGAATCAACTGTAAAGGAACAAAATATTTCAACTATGAAAAACTGCCACTTTGACAAGGAATTATGGGAGTTTCTCCATGATAAATATTGTGTATAGGTATATTCTGTAATTAAGTCATATCAAAATTGTCGGATTCTTCTCTTTTATTGCTTCTTTCTGTGTGAATCGTTAAGATTTTGGCACCATTTGAAATTGTGTCTAATAAGTGCTTGAACTGGTAAATTTATACTGTTTTGGTGGTGTATTTTTTTTTTGTAGAAATACAGAATAAAGCTTGGAAGAGAAGTTGAATATTTGGAGATTCTCGCTCAGCGCACTATACGCACTCAGCGCGACACAGTCGCTCAGTGGACAACACTCGCTTAGCGCGAACAAGTCACATGGAGAGCCTAATATCACGTGAAGGAGCGCTTAGCGTGTGACCACTTACTCCTTGCTCAGTGTGAGGTCGCGAAAAAATAATAAAATAGAGCTGTGTTTTTAAGGGAGAAAAGGAAGGGGGAATGATTATTCAGTTTTTTCATGAAATTATTCAGAACCCATAGAGAGAAAAAGGCTAGGGGTCATGATGTAAGCTCCATTGGAGCTTGTAGGCCTAGGATCTTCTTCATCAATGGATTCCTTTGCTTCTTGGAAGATGAATGGCAACAGAATGGAGAAGGAAGAGAGAAAGGAGACACCACTTCAAGGAGAAGATGAGTCTAGAAGAAGCTCACCACCATAGGAGGCCATGGATAAGAGCTTGGGGGAAGAAGGAAATGAATGAAGGGAGAGGAAGAGAAGAGCATGAAATTTTGTGCTCTAAATGAGCTTTGAAATCTGAAGTTTAATATTCAATTGATCAAAGTTAAAAAAATGCACACACATGACCTCTATTTATAGCCTAAGCGTCACACAAAATTAGAGGGAAATTTGAATTTCAATTCAAATTTTACTTGAATTTGAAATTGAATTTGTGGAGACAAACTTTGGAGCCACAATTTCACTAATTATGATTAGTGAATTTTAGTTATGGTTCAGCCCACTAATCCAAGATCAATTCCAAGATTCTCCACTAAGTGTGCTTAGGTGTCATGAGGCATGTAAAGCATGAAGGACATGCACAAAGTGTGACTATATGATGTGGCAATGGGGTGTAGTAAGCAAATGCTCACCCCCCTCTAAAATTTAATTGGATTGAGATTCTACCAATTCAATTAAATTTATTTCCCAACACACATCAAATATTCACTTAGTGCATGTGAAATTACAAAACTACCCCTAATACAAAAACTAGTATAGGTGCCCTAAAATACAAGAGCTGAAAAATCCTATATTTCTAGGGTACCCTACCTACATTATGGAGCCCTAAATACAAGGCCAAAAAATAATGAAACCTTAATCTAATATTTACAAAGATAAGTGGGCTCGTACTTAGTCCATGGGCCCAAAATCTACCCTAAGGCTCATAAGAACCCTAGGGCCTTCTCTTGCATCTCTGGCCCAATCTACTTTGAGTTTTCTATCCAATGCCCTTGCGGGGTAGGATTGCATCATTCCCTCCCCCTTGAAAAGGATTTGACCTCAAATCTCGAGGTTCTTGAAACTCTGGGCTTTTTTCCTCAACACCTGTAAAAAGAACAAAAACATATGTATTAGTGGTGTTTAGTATGTTAAAGTAAGGTAAGGTATGAAAACTCATTTCCTAGGAATCTTCCCATGAAGGAACATGGTTCCTCACCAACTCAATGAGTGGTGCTACAAGTATAGAAAAATATAGGGCAAACCTTTTGTAAAAGTTTGTTAAGTCATGGAAGCCCCAAATTTTTCTTACACTTGGTGGAGCGGACCACTCAGGAAGGACCTTTATTCTCTTAGGGTTCATGGGAACCCCTTGATCACAATTTAAAAAATTAACAAAAGTAACGCAATAGAACATACCTTTTTTTCTGTATTTTCATGTTGATTATTCCTACCAAAAAGTATGAAAAACCTAAGGTGTCCCATATGAGTACCTAAGTTTGTATTGAAACTAAAAATAAGAACAAACCCACCTAATGAGTCCCTATGTACACAAATCATGAAGATGTTGGGTGCATGAGTGATTTTACAAAAGAGTGTTGCACCACCCAAAGCATTCATCATACCACCTATTTTAGGGATTTGGTGCCTAATAATACCTATTTTGGGCACCAACAAAGCACAAGGATTTAAGCTCTTTCGAACCAAACCCTCATCCAACAACTCCTTTACTTGAGGAATAAACTCAAGCCTAAGAGGTGTGACAATGCTAACAAGTGTCTTTTTACAAAGGAGAAAAATGTGGAGGTTGTTTAAGAGGGGAAATTTCTTTAATATTTGTCTTTATTTCAAAATGTCTTTCCTTCTTAGCTAACCTCTTGGAGGAGACACTTACCTCCTTACACTCCTTCTTAACCATTAAAGGTTTTCCTGCTTCTTGGGGGTAGATTTCTTCACTAGATTCTTCCTCTTTTGCTTCTTCACTTTCACTAGAGGAAGGTGAAGTAGTAGCCTTATCTTGGCTACTATAAATGTCTTGGCTCCTCATAATCATGGTTTTCTTGGTGGAGCATTGAGAAGTAATGTGTCATCTTCCAAGACATTTAAAACACTTTATGGAGCTAGTCTTTTCTTGCATACTAGCCTTAGGGGGTTGTTTTTCTATTGTCTTCCCCTTATCATCATTGGGCTTAGAAGGTGTTGCCCCTAAGATGCCTAGACCTTGGTCTTTCTTTGGATAAGAATGATAGCCATAAGATTTTAAAGTAGGCTTTCTTTTAAGTTTTTGCTCTACCCTTATTTCCCAATCTAACTAAGCCTCTACATTGTCCTTCCCATGGAAGTATGGGAGTTTAATGTTAACCTCTTGAGGCTTTCTTTCATTTTCTCTCCTATGGGAGTGAGGTCTAAGATGTGACCTATGCCTTCCTTCATAATAGTCACGAAGTTCTTCACTTAGGCTCTTGCAAGAGTTATGACTACTATAGGAGGCATGTTTTTCTCTTTTCATTTCTTTCCTTATTTTTCTTCTTTCTTCTTCTCTTATTTTCTCTCTTTCATCTTGACTTATTTCTTCCACTCTTTTTTTTCCTTTTTCTTTTCTCTCTTGTTTTTCTTTCCACAAGTTAAGGGATCTCAACTCATCTAATATCTTGTACAAGGGGTCCTTAGGAGTAGAACCCTCACCATTAACACTAGATGAAGAATGAAGACTCATGTTATTGGTTCCCAAGTTATGGTTCTTTCTTGTTGGGGGTTTAAAAAAAAAAGGTAAAAGAAACTATGGTTGAAACTAGCCAAAATAAACACTAAAAGAGGTGTGAAAGATAAGGTAAAAACTAATTGGTAAAAGGCAAGCTATCTAGGCGGTTTGACAATGGAGGGTAAAGGAAATAAGCTATGAAAATAAGCAAGAAATTAAAGTGCAAGAAATGCAAACTAGGCATATCCTAAGAGTGTTTGGATGACCTCATTGAAGGTTCCCAACAAAACACTCACTATCCTAAGGGGAAATTGCCTAAAATTATTACACACAAATAGAAGTAGGGTGACCTAGCGGAGGCTCCCAACTTACTCCCAATCTAGCATGTGAAATTACAAAACTACCCCTAATACAAAAACTAGTCTAGGTGCCCTAAAATACAAGGGCTGAAAAATCCTATATTTCTAGGGTACCCTACCTACATTATGGAGCCCTAAATACAAGGCCCATAAATAATGAAACCTTAATCTAATATTTACAAAGATAAGTGGGCTCGTACTTAGTCCATGGGCCTGAAATCTACCCTAAGGCTCATAAGAACCCTAGGGCCTTCTCTTGCATCTCTGGCCCAATCTACTTGGAGTTTTCTATCCAATGCCCTTGCGGGGTAGGATTGCATCAGTTCATGCAAGAAGAAGAGAATTAGCCATTAGGAGCCATTTTGTCTCTTTCATCTCCATTCGTCTCCCCTTCCTTCACTCATCTTCACCCTTTTTGTAATTGTAAGCATTTCATGACAATGAGAGGCTAAATCACCCATTGTTGGGAGTTTAGCAACCAAACACTCTTAATGTAATGACTCTTACTATCTATTTAATGATATTTCAGTTTTATTGTCTCTTTCTTGTGCTTATTTTCATGCTTGTGGCTTGATCACCCATATTCATGCTATGTTTTAGGGTTTAGGACTTGGAAAATGCTTATGTCTTAAGAACTGGGAAAGTGCATCTAAATAATTCATTTCTAGAGATAAAATGGTGTTATTGATCCTGTTGTATGCATCTCCATTAATAGTGCAATTTGACTAGTTTCTCTCTTAAGGGATTAGGGGAGGAATTAGGTAAATCTGACTCTTTCATGTGAGGAATCATGACTAGGGTATATGAGTAGATGTAGGTGATAATTGGAATAATATTAAATAGAGAAAAATCATTAACATTGGATTAAGAGTAGTTTTGGTAGGCTAAGCCCCAACATATCCGTATTATAATCAGATTTTAGTGGACCCCAATGACCAAGAGAAGACTGCTTTCACATGCCATTTTGGTGTCTTTGCTTACAAAAGGATGCCATTCAGATTATGTAATGCACCAACAACATTTCAGGGGTGTATACTAGCCATTTTTACTGACATGGTAGAAAAATGCATCAAAGTGTTTATGGATGATTTCTTAGTATTTTGTCTTTCCTTTGACTACTGCCTAACCAATCTAGAGCTAGTGCTGAAGCATATGTTGAAGCGAATCTTGTGCTAAACTGGGAGAAGAGCCACTTCATGGTCCTGGAAGGGATAGTGTTGGGCCATAAGATCTCAGCTCGGGGGATCGAGGTGGACATAGAAAAAATTGATGTCATTGAGAAGCTACCTCCACCAATCAATGTAAAAGGCATCAGGAGTTTCCTTGGACATGTCGACTTCTATTGGCGGTTCATAAAGGATTTCTCAAAGATTGCCAAGCCATTAACCAATTTTCTCAACAAGGATGCAACGTTTAAACTTGATGAAGAATTCCTGGTAGTTTTTCAGACTCTGAAGGATAGACTTGTGTCTGCACCAGTGATGGTGGCCCTTGATTGGAGTAAAGAATTAGAGCTCATGCGTGATGCTAGTGATTATGCAGTTGGTGTAGTTCTAGGACAACAGAGGGATAAGATATTTCGTACCATCTGTTATGCCGCAAGGTCCTGAATGATGCACAACTGAATTATGCAACCACTAAGAAGGAGATGCTGGCCATTGTTTACGCATTAGAGAAGTTACGGTCATACTTCGTGGGATCCAAAGTCATTATTTTTACTTATCATGCAGTGATCAAATATCTTCTCACAAAGGTAGATTAGAAGCCAAGGTTGATTAGATGGGTACTTTTTATCTAAGAGTTTGATATAGTCATTAAAGACAAGAAGGGATCCAAAAACTAGGTGGCTGATCACCTATCTAGGTTGGTCAATGAAGAAGTCACTCAACAGGAGCTAGAAATCCGGGATGAATTTCCTAATGAATCCTTACTATCTGTGGGTGAAAGACCTTGGTTTGCAAATATTGCCAACTACAAAGCTACCGGTATCATTCCATATGATCTCAATTGGAAGAAGTTTCTCCATGATCCACGTTTCTATGTCTGGGATGATCTGTATTTGTTCAAAATTGGAGTGGATAATATGTTGAGAAGGTGTGTTACCAAAGAGGAAGCCAGAAGTATATTGTGGCATTGTCACAATTTCCCTTATGGTAGACACTACAGTAGTGATTGGATAACTACGAAAGTGTTACAAGCTAGATTCTTTTGGCCTTCAATCTTCAAGGACGCCCATGATCACGTGATTCATTATGATCAATGTCAGTGGATTGGAGGAATTTCTTGGAGGAATGAAATGCCATTGTAGAACATAATTGAAATGGAAGTATTTGACTGTTGGGGTATTGATTTTGTGGGCCCTTTACCATCCTTTTATGGAAATGAGTACATCTTGGTAGCTGTTGATTATGTGTCCAAATGGGTAGAAGTTGTGGCTGCACCAAAGAATGATGCCAAGATTGTCATCAAGTTCCTGAAGAAAAACATTTTCTCTCGCTTTAGGTTCCCAGAGTGCTAATTAGTGATGGGGCTTCACATTTCTACATTAGGTATTGGGGCATTATAATGTCAAACATAAGGTGGCTTCACCGTATCATCCCCAGACAAATGGCCAGGCAAAGGTGTCTAATAGAGAGCTAAAGAGAATTCTAGAGAAGATTGTTGCATCCTCAAGGAAAGATTGGACTGTGAAGCTAGATTACGCCTTATGGGCTTACAAGACTGCTTTCAAGACTCCCATTGGACTATCACCATTTCAGATGGTCTATGGGAAAGCTTGTCACTTGCCGGTAGAGATGGAGCACAAGGCTTATTGGGCTCTCAGATTTCTAAATTTTGATGACTCTCTATCCAGTGAGAAGTGGAAATTGTAGCTATTAGAGCTAAAAGAAATGAGACTCAATCCTCCATAATTTATAAGCAGAAGATGAAGGTGTACCATAATCAAAAGCTGCTAAAGAGGAACTTTCAGCCAAGATAGTAGGTGTTGTTGTTCAATTCCTGATTGAAGCTCTTTTCAAGAAAACTTAAGCCCAAATGGTCCGGCCTCTTCAAAATCAAAGATGTGAAGCCCTATAGAGCGGTTGAGCTGATGGATCCTACCTCAACTGACCTTGAGCGGAGTTGGATTGCCAATGGTCAAAGGTTGAAGATCTATAATGGTGGCAACATTGAGAGATTGACCACCATCATCCACCCCCAGGACTCATGAGGGCACCTTACGTCAAGCTAGTGACTTTAAAGAAGCGCTTACTGGGAGGCAATCCAAGATTTCTTACCTTAATTTTCTTTTCTTTGATTGCATAGTATGATTTTCTGTTATTTTTTAGGATAGTTGTGTTTTAATTTTCAATAATAACGTGTGGTTTTTGTAGCTCTAGGGGGTTGTGAAAATCTTAGTAATGTTTGCATGAGTGTGATTGATGAAGTGTTGGTGTAGGATCATTGATGTCTTTCTGAAAGAGTCACATGTGCTAAAGGCGCAAACTCGTGCTAAGTGTAACGACTCGCCTCATCGCTACGATATAACCATTCTAAATACCTCGAGAAATTCAATTTTTTTTAAAACTCCCTTAATTTGCTTATGAAAATAGAAGTAATTTTTGTCTTGACATACATTCACCAAACAAGACACCATCACTTGAGTGAACATATATATATATATATATGAATAGTAACTCAATACACGTTATACACATAATGGAAAGTAAATTTGTTCATACATATAATTAAAAATCTAAGCTTTACATCTTTAGTTGAACAAAAGGAATCATGAACCAACTATACAGGAGTTGATTAACAAAACACAACTCTCTCTCAAAATAATCCCAACGTCATCACGTCGGCTCAGCGGCTCCTCAACAGAATCTCACTTCCTGCACCCTACTGCTGTCATTTTGCTCCCACGAACAAGGTTCGCGATCATCACAGGTATCAACCACACGATACAAAATTGCAAGGGTGAGTTCATTATAAAAAGAACCAATACTAAATCCAAATAACCACAATTAGTAAGAGAACATAAACAAACATCATGAGCTCACACAATATTCATTAATCAACACACACATCCAACAATTATTCATCATCCATCCATGGATCCAATCAATTATGCTCAGAATGATGCATGCACCTGACCTTCACTCTCAGATGCAATGTGGTACGTACCATCCCCAAGGAAATAGCCTAAGCGTGTCCACACGACACCTCACTTAGGAAAACTATGCAGTAAGTGTCGAGGCCACCCTGTTGTGCATTGTAACCCCCCCCCCCCCAATGGTGATCAGCCTGGGCCAAAGGGAGTTCCCAAATCGAGTGACACACCCCTAGTATAAGTAGTCCTCCTCACAAGGAACTACAAGTACATACTACCATAGTTTATACTATTTCCCGTGTCATATAAGGCATGGAACATGGGCACCATCAAGTGCAAGGACCATGGATGAATTCAAGATCCTAAACATCCCCTCAGAGATGTTTAAACTTTTTAACCACTCTATTTTCCCCCACCAAGGACACCCGACAAGGTCAATGCACCCCCCATGAACATACACAACATACGATGTATGAACGTGAGCACCATCAAGAACAAAGACCATTGATGAATTAAAGATCCTAAACATCCCCTCAGAGATGTTTAAACTCTTTAACCACTCTATTTTCCCCCACCAGGGACATCCAACAAGGTCAATGCACCCCCCCACGAACATACACAACATCCAACGTATGAAACATGGGCACCATCAAGTACACTGACCACGGATGAATTAAAGATCCTAAGACATCCCCTCAGGGATGCTTAAACTCTTTAATCACTCTATTTTCCCCCACCAGGGACATCCAACAAGGTCAATGCACCCCCCTCATGAACATACACAACATGCATCATCTCAATGCATTTCCAACATCATCAACATTTCATTTCCATATCATTCTCAACATAAACATCGTCTCATCTCAATGACATTATCAACAACAACAACCTTATTCCATATCAACGTAATAATCAATAATAACATCAATTCATGTTGACCTGATAATCACTAACAACGTTGTCTCAAATCAATATCATCATAAATATCAACATCACCACATATCAATTTAAGTCATCAATAGAAACATCAACAGTAAGTTGCATTCCACATATACATATATCTTTCATGCCTGGGATTCACACTCCCCAGGTCTTCAGACAACACAAGTCTAATAAAGACAATAACGTTATTCATCAAAAATAAATATATCGCATCCCATTCGTCAAAAACATTGTTTTCTACAAACAAAAATAACATGCAACAGGGACAGACATATATTCCCATAGTTAGGTTCCCTGACCCTAACCGTGGCATCAAAACAGTAAATTTATAATAAACTCTCTTCACCTATTGTAAGCTCTCCTTCAGTTCTTCTTTGCGTCACTCAAAGGTCTCTCTCGTTCACGCTCGTCAGCCCAAATGCAAGTCTCTATATGTCAAATTGAAGGAAATTCAATATAGATTTCAAAAGCAAGGTTAATGACAACATTCGGGGTCAAATACCCCTGTCAAAACATAAAGGGATGAGGGGTATTTCGGATTCTACAAAAAGCAAACATCATTTTAAAATTCTGATCACGCCAATGTGACCAGGGTTCAGTGAATGTCACAAAAATAACCTCAATGTTATAAAAAGATAGCTTTTACAATGTCTCATTCTCTAGGGTTTTTCAAAGGAAGTGTAAAAACACCCTATTAAAGTACCCAACACATAAGGGACACTAAGAGGAAATCAAACTAACTAGGAGAAGCTTTAGAAGTCAAGATTACCTCAGAGAAACTTTGAAATTGAGGATTGGGGGATTTTCTCCACCGAATCCTCGAGGAGGATTCTGAGGATTCAGCTCTGATTAAAGTGTTCCTCTTGGTGTGGGGGTTCAACGGCAAGCAATGACAACTTACGGCGGTCACCGATGGTCTTGGGTGGTGGAAAATGAGGTTTTAGGGTTTGGGTGGCATTTTGGATAAGAGAAGAGTGAAAAATCATGTTTTTCACATTGAAAATGTATTTATAACTTGCAAATCTCTCTTAGCAAGCTCATCTTGCTAATCCGGAGTCCACTTTTCATGCTTAGTGCGAGAATTTGTGATTAGCACAACTTCCACTACACTATGGCTTGCTTAGCGCGCTCCTGCTCGCTCAACAAAATTCCCTCTCGGGTTGGAATTGCGCTTAGCATGCCATGCTCGCTTATCGAGAGACCAAACTTTGTTATTTTCAAAATCCCAATGGTCAAGCTGTGGAAAATTGTCTTAGGAAACTCAAGACAAAATTTGAAGATGATCCAGCGGTTAACGAATCCGAGATTGCGATTTTATTGAACTAGGTTTAGGTAAAATCTAAAATCTCATAATTTCAACTTAGCTCAACAAAACACCACATAACTCAACATCCACATCAAGAAATTCACACATAACTAATTCAAGGCATAATTCAACTCATTCAAGTCAACCATATAGTTAAATAACACAATAAATACAATTAAACATTGATTTATAACTTGTAATATTTCAGGGTGTTACACTAAACGCGTGCATCATGTTGCGAAAATCGTGCTTAGCGCATGACAACTCGCTAAGCATCAACCTCTCGCAAAGCGTGCCTAGTCATTCTAAGCCCAAATTCTTCTCTGTCTGAAGTTATTCTCCAGTTGGGCTAAGAGCACCTCCACCAGCACGCTAAGTGCGACTGACGTGCTAAGCCACTGCACGATTCTACAACTTACACCATTTAATTCGCTAAGCGCTACATCTCACGCTAAGCGAGCCTCCTATGCTCACCAAGCACGTGATAGCTCGCTAAGCGAAAGTTGCAGGTTAATTTCACATCAACTCTTGCTAAGCGGACCCATTAGCGTTAAGCCTAAAACCCTCTCGGGTTTAGAATTTCATGAATTGGGCTTAGCGAGCACACTCGCACTAAGCGCGAGCTCATTGTTAAAAAAAATTGGAAATTCAAAATAAAAATTGAAAGGGAAGACCATAGGATGTCATCCATGGTGCGCTAAGACAGCCACGCTTGCTAAGCGCGGGGACCATTAAAGCCACTAAAACTATCAGGTCGCACACTAAGCGAGTCATGCTCGCTAAGCGCGAGAGCCATAAGTGCACACAGTTCAAAAATTGCCCTAAACCCATTAACCCATTCCCCTTCCAGCTTCCTTTTCTTTTCTTTCGTGCAAACCCTTTGCAAACCTCCCTCCCTCACTTGACCAAATTCTTTTCCTCCCTCAACCTTCATTTTCTTTTTCATTCATGCATTCCCTCTTTAGCCTTCACCTACAAACTCTTCTTTTTATTAATTTAGCTTTTCGTTGCATTAGGTATTGATTAGTTTTTTTTTTAGTTATTCATTTTGTGTTTCAGTTATGGTTTCCATTTTTATTGTTCATTCTGCATTTGTATGCATGTATACATTATGCATTCCATTTATGTTCAATGTGTTGAGCTCGCTAAGCCATAGAGGTGGGCTTAGCGAGTTCATACGATCTAGGGAATCCCTTGCATTTCTAGGTTTTTTGATGAAATCGCTAAGTCGTCATCGCGTGCTTAGCGAGTTCATGCCATTCTGGATTACTCGCATGCATTTTTGGGTTTTGCGTTGAACTCGCTAAGCCAGCATGCAACGCTTAGCGAGTTCATGTGTTTTGTGCATATGTTCTTGAATTTCTGGGTCTTTGTTACATGTCATGCCTGAGCTTAGCACCAGTTGTGCGCTAAGCCCTAGTGTCTTTTCAGTACATCATACATGGGTTGTGCGCTAAGCCCCAGTGTCGTTTTGCATCCTGTATGTCTTTTTGTTTTTCTGCATGGGCTTAGCATGCACTCTCGCGCTAAGCCCTAGTGCCTTCTGATGTGTTGGTGCATAGGCTTAGCGCCCATCACGCGCTAAGCACCACACCTCAGAAGCTTGTGCTTGTTTTGCCTAGGGTTAGCATGCCACCACGCGCTAAGCTCAATTCTTTCTCTTTTCACAATTAGGCTTAGCGAGCACCTCACGCTAAGCCCAAAACACTCATTGTCTCACATTGGGCTTAGTGCACAACCTCGTGCTAAGCCCAACCCTATGTTTATGGCACTAGTGCTAAGTGCCCACATGGCGGCTTAGCGCCCACCATAATTTTGTTGAACTGGCGCTACGCGCCCCCATCCTATATTTTGATTTTCTTTTGCTTTCTTTCACTTGCTTTAATTAATTTTACTTATATTCTTATTGGTCCTGTTTTGTATTGTTTTTGCAGATGGCCTCAAAGAAGCGTCATGCGGGTCTCGATCGACCTCAAAGGGGGAGCTTGCATGGGACTCCTCCCGATTTGTGTTAGAGATTCCCTGGCTCCGCTACCAAGACAACATTCACCTTCAGAACATTCTTCTAGAGAGGAACGTGGATCTCACACCCACATTATATGATGAATTTTATTACGAGTTGTAGAGGAGGCAATGGTACCGACAACTCACCCTCCTGCTGGAGAAGCAGATTGATGTGGCATTTGTGAAGAAGTTCTACTCTAACATCTATGACCCGGATGACGGCTCTTCGAAGCAGTGCCGGGTACAAGGGAAGATCATTAAATTTGACACTTAGACATTGAATGCCTTCTTGGAGACCCCCGTCATCATCCTAGAGGGGGAGCAATTGACCACTTACTCCTAGTACCTCCACACCTACCTGGACCACCAGGCCATCGCGGCGAAGCTGTGCACGCCGAGTGGTTAGTTTATTCTGAATGCTAAGGGGGCTCCGTGGAAGATTCTACAAAAGGACTTGATCACCCTGGCATAGACATGAATTGGCTGGTGATGAAAATGGACCTGGATCTGGGCAGCCTCATTTCCTTCCAGATTACATAGAGCACCCAGTCCAGTTCATCGTGGCTAGGCTTCCCCGCCCTGATCACAGCTCTTTGCGACGCAAATGGGGTCACTTCTGACTCTCTGACCATTGATTCGTTAAGGCACGTGATCAACCTGGCCTATATTCAGAAGAACTACTAGAATCCAATAAACCCTTCCATTATCTTCCTGGGTCCACGGCGAGTCAGGGCTTGAGCCGCGCCAGATGCTCTACCAGCGGTCCCTCCTCCAGTCGTCTCTTCTTCTCTCACCAGCCAGCCTTTTTTTCCTTCGTCCCAACTGGACCAACTCATTCTAATGATGTAGAGCCTCCACCATGAGAAGTAGCTAGTCATTTAGAGCCTTCACCAGCTCTCCATTCAGCTTTCCCTCTAGTCGCCACTGATGACGCCAAAGGCCTTCTTGGAGTAGGTTGCTTGGTCAGGGGTCCAGCTTCCCTCTATCGGGGAGGAGGGGGGTGACACCTCTAGCGCTAGAGATGATGTTGAGGGCGGTAATGCTGATGCCGTAGATGCCGGTGCTGATGATGATTATGTTGCAGACAACACTACCTCCCAAGGAGCTTGGGATTCTTGGCCCACTCAGGACTGAGGCTCATTTTTTATTAGGACTTTTATTTATTTTTCTTATCCATTTCAATTTTTCTTTATTTTATTTTCTTTCATTTATGACAATTTAATTTCAATTATTTAATAATTTTAATTTAGTTCGATGCATGATACATACTTAGGTAATGGTTGATTGGTTGTGACATGTTTGGTTGAATCGACTGCATGAGTGAGATGAACTACGTATTGATGAATATTGTTGTGAAATTTCTGATTCTCATGTGAGCATGTGTCATTGTGAGTGATCAAGTGTGAATTAATATGCATGAGTGAAGTGGTTAGCATGTCTGATAGGAAATCATGGAATGATAAACTAAATGCTTCATATTATCAGGTGAGTTGTGTGAACCTTAACTGTGAGAGAACGACTGGTTTTAATTTCTCGATTTCGCATGATTCTTGGATTGTTGGAATGCATACATGATGTGGAGATGATCAAGGCCCTATTGTAGAAATACAAAATAAAGCTTGGAAGAGAAGTTGAAGATTTGGAGACGCTCACCCAGCACACAATACGTGCTCAGCGCAACGTAGTCGCTTAGTAGGTAGCACTCGCTTAGCGCAAACAAGTCACATGGAGAGCTTGATATCACGTAAAGGCGCGCTTAGCATGTGACCACTTACTCTTCGCTCAATACGGAGAAGTCGCGCTTAGCGCGCGGTTGCGAAAAAAGAACATAACAAAGTTGCATTTTTAGTGGAAAAAAGGAAGGGGGAATGTTTATTCAGTTTTTCACAAAATTATTCAGATCCCACAGAGAAAAAAAGGCTAGGATTTGTGCAAGAAGAGGAGAATCAGCCATTAGGAGCCATTCCGTCTCTTTCATCTCCATTCGTCTCCCCTTCCTTCACTCATCTTCACCTTGTTTGCAATTGTAAGTCTCTTGTGACAATGAAAGGCTAAATCACCCATTGTTGGGAGTTTAGAAACCAAAAACTCTTAATGTAATGAATCTTACTATCTATTAAATGGTATTTCAATTTCATTGTCTCTTTCCTATGCTTATTTTCATGCTTGTGGCTTGATCACCAATATTCATGCTATGTTTTAGGGTTTAGACATTGGAAAATGTTTATCTCTTAAGAACTAGGAAAGGGCATCTAAGTAATTCATCTCTAGGGATAGAATGGTGTTATTTAGCCTATTATATGCATCTCCGTTAATTATGCAATTTGACTAGTTTATCTCTTAAGGGATTAAGAGAGGAATTAAGTAAATCAGGATCTTTCATGTGAGGAATCATGGCTATGGTATATGAGTAGATGTAGGTGGTAATTGAAATAATATTAAATAGAGAAAAATCATTAACATTGCATCAAGAGTAGTTTTGGTAGGCTAAGCTCCAACATATCCGTATTCTGAATCAATCGTCGCTTCATCGCTCTGAGTGTTTGCTTTTCTCACCTTGCACGTGTTGTATAATTAGTTTAATTTTATGTCAATTTACTTTTAATGTTCCGTATCTCAAATATTTAAATCCATTTATTAATTGCTTGAACATTGGATAGACACAACTTTGAATACAAACAAAGTCCATGTGGACTCGACATTCGGACTTCCATTTTACTTCACTACTTGGACAAATTGGTGCACTTGCCAAAGAGTTAACACTCCATGAAAGAAGGAAAATTTGTGGACGACATGTTTGGAAGCTCTAGGACACACGTTCACCATAGCTCAAATAAATCTACAGATTCTAGACAACTTTCCCAAGCTGTGAGAACCAAAAATAAGAGTCATCCAAGAAGCTATCTAAAAACACTAGCATGGGATGAATTGTTAGGTATCCTAAGAGTTCATGAAGTTCACCTTCAGAACTAAGATCATCTTCCAAAGAGATATTTTGTTGCCCCAAGGCTAGAGAAACTAGCTCTAGAAGAGGAGAAAAGAAGAGCTCTTATAAGGCTCTAAAAGTGCAGATGGCTCAGATAATAGTTATGGAAGATCCACAGATGATGAACCCTTATGTCCAGAAAGTTCAAACAAATGCTAAAAAAGAAAGGAAAATTTCAACATTCTTGTAAACGAAAAGATACCATATTAAAAAATAAACACAAAGAGGAAAGCAACGAGATCATCTGTTTCAAATGCAGAAAGCTAGGACACATGAAGGCTGGGTGACCTTAGCTAAAGAAGAGAAGATACTTTGGTGGCAAGAAAAAGAAAAGTCTGATGGTCACCTAGGATGTCTCAGACAGTGAGAAGAGTAGTTATTCAAATGATGAGCAAGCCAACATTTTTTAGATGGCAAATATAGACAAAAAAGTTGAGATAAAAACTTGCTCTGAATATGATACTTCTTCCTATGGTTTATCGAACAATGAAGAAGATATGCCTCATGATGTTCTTCTTCAAAACAGTCATATGATTTCTCTTCAGTGCTTAAAGTATAAAGAAAAATATAAATCATCTATTTTTGAAAACACTGAACTGAAGAAATCAAATGGAGTTCTAAGAAGAAAGAACCAACAAACTCTAGAGGAGAGTCTAAGTGAGGCCAGTAAGACTGATGAATCCTCCATAATTGAAAAACTAAGAGAGGAAGTTGCATGTCCTACGAAAGACTTTGGGAAGTTTTTGGAAAGTTCAAATACTAATTCTATCAACATACTTCTGACAAGTCTAACCTAAGTCTAGAAAAAGAGGAATCATCCTCCAAGTCATAGTCTAATTCATACAAATGTGACTTCTTTAGTAAGTCTGAACATTCCAAGTTCAGATGCATCCATAAGAAGAAACATATGTCTAAGGGTACTAATGCGAATTGACCCAAAAATATTTGGGTACTAAAATCTCATATTGTTCCTATTGCATATATCCTTGGTAGGAAAAGGTCAGGGTTTAAGCTGGTACCTGAATAGTGGCTGATCACGACATCTGATGGGGGAAATGTCTATGTTCCTCGATCTAAAGCCAATTAAAGGAGGAATGGTTACCTTTGGATGCATGGGTAAGGGGAAGATCATTGGTATAGGTAAAATTGTTCTTCCCTCTTCAACTCCCACAGACAATGTCTTATATATTGAAAGTCTGAAGTATAACTTGTTAAGCATAAGCCAATTTTACGATAGTGGTTATATTGTTTCCTTCAACAAAGACCAATGTATAATCAAGATAGAAGGCGGCAAGTCCTTCTTTTCTATAAAATGACAAAACAATTTATATGAGATTGACCAAAAAACTCAGACATGTTGATTTGAATGTAACATGTCTTCTTTCTAGAGAAGATAAGAGATGAATTTGGCACAAAAAACTCAAACATGTTGATCTGAAACACATTTCAAAACTATCTAAAAAATGATTTAGTAAAAGGAACGCCTAATATTTTTTTTTTGGAAAACTCATTTTCTATGAAACATGTCAACAAGGGAAATAGATAAAAAAATTCTTTTAAATCTAAAGATGTTGAGTTTAAATAATTATGTGAAAGAAATGGTATCTTCCACAACTTCACCGAGAACACCTCAAAAAAATGGTATAGTTCAAAGGAAAAATAGAACTCTACAGCAAATGGCCAGGACCGTGCTTTATGAAAAATCACTTCCTAAATACTTATGGGAAAAAGTGATTCAATCCTACCCCCAAGAGCATTGGATAGAAGAGTCCAAGAAGATTGGACTAAAGAAGCAGGAGAAAGCCCTAGGGTTCTCATGAGCCTTAGGGTAGATTTTGGGCCCATGGGCTAAGTATGAGCCCACTTTTTGTTGTAACTATTAGAATAGGTTGTCCTTCTTTTGAGCCTTGTATTTTGGCCATTTTAGGTTTGTAGGGTACACTACAAATTAAGGGCACCCTACCCCACAAGTTAAGGGTACCATAATAGTATAGGATTTTAGCCTTGTATTTCAAGGTGTCATACCCTAATTTCGTCCGGGGATTATTACTTGATGACATGCAACATTTGGTTAGCCGCTTTGAGATACTTGGCGTCCTTTGTTGCACAATAAATGAAGTCCTGAGACGTCTCAGAAATCAAAAGGAAGCAGGCTTGCGCGATCCGTGAAATTCCGTAATGTGGCGGTAGTCGAAAAGAGGTGTTTTTGCGCAATTCGTGAGTTTCCGTAACTTCTTCGAAAGCTAAAAAAGAGTAAATACATAATCCGTAACGATTCGTAACCTTGCGGAAGGAAAATAAGTATTGTTACGAAATTCGTAAAGTTTCGTAACGTTACGAAAAAAGAATTACAAAAAAATGGAAAGGGGGGTGCACTTAGTAAACAGGGGGGTGCAAATAGCAATCTGGCCCACTTGGGCCCTCCAGAAGATTCCTCCAGAAGGCTGTTGCTTCTGGAGGAAGCAACCTGGCTCGCCCGGGCGAGCTGAGCTCGCCTGGGCGAGCTGGGCGGCAAGCTTCTCCCCTATTTTGCTATAAATAGGGGAAGAAGTGAAGAAGAAAAGGGTTCAGCCCCTTAGGCACTTCTCTCTCTTTCGAATTTGCTTAGGAAAATTGTTTCCGTGAATAAAATCCAAGCCGAGGCGCTTCCGTAACGTTTCCGTAACGTTTCCGTGAGTAATTACGCGAAGATTCATCGTTCGTTCTTCATTTTCTTCAGTCTTCAACGGGTAAGTACCTCAAACCAAGCTTTTCAATTCATTATATGTACCCGTGGTGGTCCACATTTTGTTTCATGTATTTTCATTCTCATTTTCATTTACTTTTTATACCCCTTTTGACGTGCTTAAGCCATTTATTTAAGTCATTTCTCGCTTAATCTAAAAATAAAATAAATTTCCACCGATCGTTTGAATTGTATCATCCGTCATTTTCGTTTGAAATGAATTCCGACCATTCGATCGTGCCGTAACCACGTTGGAAATCAAAAAAGAGGTAAAATAATAATATAATAATAAAAAATACCTTTTAGTAAAGTAAAGCGAAAAATCAATCGCACGTTTTCTCTTTGGGATTTCTCATTCTTAATTGAATTGACTAATAACTAAAGTGAAACTAAGGCTAAAATCAAACTCGCCTAGTCAAGCTCGTCCACAAAAATAGGTTTTTGGAAGTTTATCATTTCAGTTTCTTACTAAGTAAAAAGGATCATTTTTAAGGTCCAACGCCTTAAAATGATCACCCCTCAAGTAAAAAGAATCACTTGATCCATGCATAAGAAAGAACTACGTAGGTCTGATTTCCTCTCCAAAGGAGGGTACGTAGGAGCAAAAGCCCCGCTTTTGTCGACCTCAAGAAATAAAAAGAAATTAAGATAACACAATTCCACAAATCTAAAAGATAGGCTGTTGTCCTTCGAGACAAACGTAAGAGGTGTTAATACCTTCCTCAAGCGTAAATAGAACTCCCGAACTTAGAATTTTCATTTTGACCGGTTTCCTTCGGTTTTTCTGACGTTTTCCACAAATAAACGTTGGTGGCGACTCCGCGCACCTTTCCTCCTTTGGAAAGCGCACCCGTGAGCCTCGCCCTCGCTCGCCCGCAAAGGGCACGTTGCGACACAAGGCATTTTAAGTAGTCTTTGTAGTAGGGACTTTTTTTATTTTCATGTATTTTAGGGGGGTGAGCTTAGCTATTGGAGGGGTGTAACACTTGCTCCCCAAGGAAGCTTCTCAAGGAAGCTTTCTTCCTTCATGTATTTTGTCATGGGGGTGAGCTTAGCTATTGGAGGCGTATAACACTAGCTTCTTAAGGAAGCTTCCATCAAGGAAGCTTCTCAAGAAAGCTACCTAGGCTATAAATAGAAGCATGTGTAACACTTGTGATAACTTTGATAAATGAGAGTCTTCTGAGACACACTTCAAAGTTCAACTTCTCTCCCTATCTTTCCTTCATTCTCACGCCACTCTCTCTCTTTCTCTCTCTCTCTCTCTCTCTCTCATTCTCTTCCTTCATTGAAGCTTCCTCTCTAAGCTTTTTATTCAAGACACTCTCTTGGTGGTGAAGCTTCTTCTTCCATGACTTATTCCCTAGTGGACGACGCCTCCTTTCACATGTTCTCCTTTATCTTCCGCTGCAACTCCATGGCTAAAAATAACCATTGAAGGACCTCTATAGAAGCTTCTCGAGCAAGCTTCCATCAAGTGGTATCAGAGCACAAGAGCTTCAAGTAGGTTCTCTTTAAACATCCATTAATTTTCAGGTTTACCTTCTCCTCCATTGTTGTTTCTTCATTTTTTTTCTCCATGTATTTCCTCACATGTCTTGTGTTGAATGTTGTTAACATGATTCTTTAGAGTTTCCACCAATTAAACTTTCTATAGAAGCTAGATTTGATTTTCTATGGTTCAAATTTCTTGTTCTTGTTCTTGAACCATGAATTGTGTTGAGTTTAGGTTCCTTTGAGTTTTGTCTTGCTATTTTTGTGGCGGAAACCTAAACCATAAAATTCTAACAAAAACATTAAAGTAGAAGAAAACATTAAAAATCTAGAGTGAGATATTCACTCATTGTAGTTTTGTCATAGAAGTCATGTCTAGTCATGAAACTTGTCACATAAGATTCCTTATGTTGTGCTTAATTTCATTTTCTTGTTTCGTTGTCTAACTCATTTATTCATGAGTGTATGAAATTTCTTTAGCCTATTATTTGAGTTGAGTAAAATCTTGCATGTTAATTATTCCTTAACATGTTCGTGAATAATTCTTAGAGAGTCTTTGATTGTGAAATTTTGATCCTAGGTGAATGTTGAACTCCTAAAACCGTGGTAAACAATCCTAGTGAGTTTAACATACATAGGAAAGTTGAAAGTAAGCCTAAGGCAATCAATATACCATGCCTAAAAAAATTTGAAGTCTGAAATTGCTGGTGCTGGCAGCTTGAACATATAAACTTGTAAAAATTACTAGGAATTGGTCACTGCTAATTTTGAGCTGAAACTTTTACTGAATTTTCTAGACATCTGGAAAAAAATAGAAAAAAGAAACAAGTGATTTGGATAAAAGGAAAAAATAAGAAAAATCATACAAGTTGGCAGAAAAATCAGTGTCTAGGAAAAATAAAGAAAAAAGTGAAAGGGAAGTGTGTTTGTTGTTTTGGCTCAAAATTTGTTCTATAATTAGTTCTTATTATGGACCAATCTTAGTTCTTAAGTTTCAATTGAAAAGTAGTGTGAAAAAAAGTGTCAAAAATAGAGGTTTCTTGAGTCTTTTTTTTTATATAGTTTTGTTTACTCTACTCTAGAGCCATTCTAAGTTTCTCTTTGAGTCCTAGCTTGCTTTTATGTGTTTTTCATTGCTTTAATTTTTGAATAATCCTTGAAAATATGTCTTGTTAAAACTCTATTGGTTTAGCTTTCATTTTATTTTTGGTCTTTGTTTATTGTTTGTTTCTTTGTTTCCTTGTTTATGAGTTGCCATATAGGGAATTGGAAAGGAGGATTAGTGTCATCCATTGAAGAATTGAGTCAAAAAGCAAGGGGCCAACCACCTTAAGAGCTATTGGACTAAGAAGCACTCCAAATTGAGTGAAACACCAAAGAGAGAATAGCCACCAAAATTGAGGACCTTTTTTATGTAATTTTGCAATTGGTAATTTACTTGTAATTGGACACTTGTACGTTTACCTTCATTGCTTTCAAATTTTGTAACAAAAAGACCTTTCATTGGAAGCAAGTTGGGAGCCTCCAATAGGTCACCCTACTTCCATTTGTGTGTAATAATTCTAGGCAATTTTCCCTTGTGATAGTGAGTGTTTTGTTGGGAACCTTAAATGAGGTCATCCAAACACTCTTAGGATCCGCCTAGTTTCCATTTCTTGCACTTTAATTTCTTGTTTACTTTCATAGCTTATTTTTTTTTACTAGTCACGCCTATTTTATATTGTTATTGCATAATAATTTCTTTTTGCTTATCACGCTTATCTTGAGTTTTTTTTAATGCTAGCTTTTACCTTTTCCAAACCCCCTACAAGAAAGAACCACAACTTAGGAACCAACATGAGTCATCATTCATCTAGTGTTAATGGTGAGGGTACTAGTCATAAGGACCCTCTATCTAGAATATTAGATGAGTTGAGTTTCCTCAAGTTATGGAAAGAAAAGCTAGAAAGAAAAGAAAAAGAAAAAGAGATGGTAGAAATAAGTCAAGATGAAAGGGAACAAATAAGGGAAGAAGAAAGAAAGAAAATACTAAAAGAGTTAAGAAAAGAAAAGCATGCCTCCTATAGTAGTCATGACTCCTGCAAGAGGCTAAGTGAAGAACTTAGTGACTATTATAGAGGAAGACATAGGTCACATCCTAGACCTCACTCCCATAGGAGAGAAAAGGAAAGAAAGCCTCAAGAGGCTAACATTAACATCTCATACTTCCATGGAAAGGACAATGTAGAGGCTTATTTAGATTGGAAAATGAGGGTTGAACAACTTTTTGGTTGCCATCATACAAGCAAGGAAAGGAAAGTTCCTTTGGCTTCCCTTAGCTTCCAAGGGTATGCCCTCTATTGGTGGACTTCCCTAGTTAGGGAAAGAAGGATTCATGGGGATCCTCCAATAGAGTATTGGAATGACTTGAAAAGTTCCCTTAGGAAGAGGCATATCCCCTCCTACTATAAAAGGGAGCTAATGGACAAGCTCCAAAGGCTTAGACAAGGGAGTATGAGTGTTGAATAGTATAGGCAATAAATGGAACTACTCCTTTTGAGAGCTGGGCTTAGGGAGGAAGAAAGATCAAGTATTGTTAGGTTCCTTAGTGGACTTAATATGGAAGTGAGGGACAAGGTTGAGCTCCTTCCATATAGGGACCTAGATGACCTAGTCCAACTTTGCATATGGGTAGAGCAACAACTTAAAAGGAAGCCTAGTTCAAAATCTTATGGCTCTCACTCTTAGTGGTTGCACCTTCTAAACCTAAAGATGATAAAAGGGATGAGGAAGAAAAACTAGAAAAACAAAAGAAAAAGAAGGATAGTAAGGCCTTGTCTTCAAAGGCCAAGGGGGAGGAAAAAGAGAAAAAGGATTCCTCCAAGAAGATTTTTAAGAAGGAAAATCATTTTGCAACTAAAGGTGATATCAAAAGAGCACTTTTTCTTAAACAATCCTTCTACTTTCTCCTATCAAGGGAAACATCCCTTAACACTGCCATACCTCAAGAGCTTGAGGTTAATCCTCAATTAAAGGAGTTGTTAGATGAGGGTTTGGTTTGTAAGAGCTTAAATCCTTGTGCTTTGTTGGTGCCCAAAATAGGTATTATGAGGCACCAAATCCCTATGATAGGTGGTATGATGAATATGTTGAGTGGTGCAACCCACTTTTGTAAAATCACCCATGCATTCAACATCTTCATGATTCACATACATGAGGACTCATTAGGTAGGTTTGTTCTTATTTTTGGTTTCAATACAAACCTAGGTGCTAATGTGGGACACCTTAGGTTTTCCATACTTTTTGGTAGGATTAATCAACATAAAAATATAGAAAAAAATATGTTTTATTGCATTACTTTCCTTAATTTTTTAAATAGCGATCAAGGGGTTCCCACGAACCCTAAGAGAATAAAGGTCATTCCTGGGTGGCCCACTCCACCAAGTATAAGGGAAATTTGGGGCTTCCATGACTTAACAAACTTTTACAAAAGGTTTGTCTCATATTTTTCTATACTTGTAGCACCACTCATTGAGTTGGTGAGAAACCATGTTCCCTTATAGAAAGATACCTAGGAAAGGGGTTTTCAGACCTTATCCTACTCTAACATACCTAAAACCACGAATATATATGTTTTTATTCTTTTTACAGGTGTCGAGGGAAGAAGCCCAGAGTTTCGAGAACCACTGGATTTGAGGTCAAATCCTTTTCAAGGGGGAGGGGATAACGCAATCCTACCCCCCAGGGCATTGGATAGAAGACTCCAAGAAGATTGGGTAGAGATGTAGGAGAAGGCCCTAGGGTTCTCATGAGCCTTAGGGTAGATTTTGGTCTCATAGGCTAAGTTTGAGCCCCAAGGAGTGTAACACTTGTTCCCCAAGGAAATTTCTCAAGGAAGCTTTCTTCCTTCATGTATTTTGGCATGGGGGTGAGCTTAGCTATTGGAGGGGTGTAACACTAGCTTCTCAAGGAAGCTAAATAGGCTATAAATAAAAGCATGTGTAACACTTATGGTAACTTTGATGAATGAGAATCTTCTGAGACACACTACAAAGTTCAACTTCTCTCCCTATCTTTCCTTCATTCCCATGTCACTTTTTCTCTCTCTATCTCTTTCATTCTCTTCCTCCATTGAAGCTTCCTCTCTAAGCTTCTCATCCGAGACACTCTCTTGGTGGTGAAACTTCTTCTTCAATGGCTTATTCCCTAATAGATGGTGTCTCATCTCACCTTTTCTCCTTTATCTTACGTTACAACTTCATGGCTGAAAATCACCATTGAAGGACCTCACTGAAGCTCAAAGATTCAGCCTCCATAGAATCTTCTCAAGCAAGCTTCCATCAAAAAGTACTGAACACAACTTGCTATGTTCAAAACAGAATATTGATAAGACCATTGATAAAAAAAACTCCTTATGAACTATAGAGTGGAAGAAGACCTAATATTTCATACTTTCATCGATTTGGATGTGAGTATTTTATACTGAACACTAGATATCAACTTGCAAAGTTTGGTTCAAAGGTGGATAAAATAATCTTCCTCGAATGCTCTAACACATCTAAAGCATACAAAGTGTTTAACTCAAGAACTTTAGCTGTAGAAGAATATATCCATGTTAAGTTCAATAACGGTCGAACGAATGATAGGAAGCTAGCTATCATATCTTAAGGATGATTTTGCAAATATAGAGTTTAGTCTGTTTGTTGCACCTAATGAAGATGTAGTAATAAATTCTAAAGAAATTCTTCCTCGGACTGGTGAACCATCTAATCAACAACTTCAAATGTGTAGAAGCAAGCTTCATTGCTTTATGATGATGAATCAAGATTGATTCATGATGATGAATCAAGATTGATTCAAGGTGTTTTGATGATAACAAAGATGATGACAAAAAGCCCATGAGAATGATTTCAAGATTGAGTCAAGAACAATTCAAGAATCAAGAGAAAGATTCAAGAGAAGTTTCAAGTTTCGAGTTTTCAAGAATCAAGAATAATCAAGATCAAGATTCAAGACTCAAGATTCAAGAATCAAGAAAAGGCTCAATCAAGATAAGTACAAAAAAGTTTTTCAAAACATTGAGTAGCACATGAAGTTTTCACAAAAGATTTTACCAAAGAGTTTTTACTCTCTGGTAATCGATTACCAGTTTTTGTTTTCAAAAAGCTTTCAACTGAATTTACAACGTTCCAATCAATTTCAAAATGGTGTAATCGATTACAATATATTGGTAATCAATTACCAGTGTGTTTGAACGTTGAAATTCAAATTCAAATGTGAAGAGTCACATCCTTTCACAAAAATGCTTTGTGTAATCAATTACAATGATTTGGTAATCGATTATCAGTGATAAGTTTTGAACAAAAATCAAAAGATGTAACTCTTCCAATGGTTTTCAAGTTTTTCTAAAGGTTATAACTCTTCTAATGGTTTTCTTGACCAAACATGAAGAGTCTATAAAAGCAAGTCCTTAACTTGCATTTTTAAGACATTGATTACAATCTTTTACATCCTTAGAATCTCTTTGAACATCCTCTTGAATTTCTTCTTCTTCTTCCTTTTCCAAAAGCTTTCTAAAGTTTTCTGGTTTTCTAAAACTTGAAAACAAAAGTGTGCTATTCATCTTTTTCATTCTCTTCTCCCTTTGCCAAAAAGAATTCTCTAAGGACTAACCGCCTGAATTCTTTTTGTGTCTCTCTTCTCCCTTTTCCAAAAGAACGAAGGACTAACCGCCTGAATTCTTTTGTGTCTCCCTTCTCCCTTGTCAAAGAATTCAAAATGACACAGTCTGAGAATTCTTTTGATTCTTCCCTTTCCCATAAACAAAAGATTTCAAAGGACTAACCGTCTGAGAATTCTTTTGTTTCCCCATTCACAAAGTTTCAAAGGACTAACCGCCTGAGAACTTTGTCTTAACACATTGGAGGGTACATCCTTTGTGGTACAAGTAGAGGGTACATCTACTTGGGTTGTTGTGACTGAGAACAAGAGAGGGTACATCTCTTGTGGATCAGTTCTAGTGGAGGGTACATCCACTAGGTTGTTCAAAGAGAACAAGGGAGGGTACATCCCTTGTGGATCTTTGCTTGTAAAGGAATTTACAAGGTTGAAAAGAAATCTCAAGGACTGCAGGTTGCTTGGGGAATGGATGTAGGCACAGGTTGTTTCCGAACTAGTATAAAACTCTTGTGTTTGTTTTCTTCTTCCCTACACTTTTAATTTCCACTGTGCAATTTAATTATCGCTTTTACTTTTGGTTAAGTTTCTATTTCTGTTCTTTACTTTCTTAACATTATAGTAAAAGCCTAATTGAATTTAGTAACATTAAGAACGATAGATTTTTAATTAGTAAAGGTTCATTAATAATTAATTCAACCCCCATTCTTAATTATTCTGAGGCCACTTGATCCAACAAAATGAAGGACTGAAAATTCATTAACTATCAACCTCAAGATTAGATCATTGAAGATCAAACTGAAAAAATTAGAACCACATTATCATTTAAAGATCTTGCGTCTTATGCCCTTGTGTCAGAAATAAAACCTAAGCAAATAGCTAAAGCTCTAACAGATGATGAATGGATCATTTCCATAGAAGAAGAACTCCACCAATTCACCATAAGTGATGTATACACACTTGTCCCTAAGCCTGAGAACAAAAGTATCATTGAAATAAGATGGATATTCAGAAGTTGGATGGACAAGGTAAGGTGGTAAGCAACAAAGCTAGGTTGGTAGCTCAAGGCTATAACCAATAAGAAGGTATAGATTTCACATGAACCATTTCTCTTGTTCCTATGCTTGAAGCTATTAGAATCATGCTTGCCTTTACTGCTCATAAAAACATAAAGCTTTTTCAAAATTATGTTAAAAGTATTTTTTTTTTAAATGGCTTTATTGAAGAGGAAGTATATGACAAACAACATTTTGGTTTTGAAGATCATAACTTTCCAGACCATGTTTTTAAACTTAAAAAGGCTTTGTATGGTCTGAAAAAGGCACATTGTGCTTGGTATGCAAATTGAGTTCTTTTCTTTTAAAAAATGATTTTGTGGGAGGTAAAATGGATACAAGTCTTTGTAAAAGAGAAGTTGGCAAGGATTTGATTATAGTTGAAATCTATATGGATGATATTATCTTTGGAGCTACTAATGAATCTATGTGGAAGGATTTCTATGATCTGATGAAAAATAAGTTTGAAAGACAACAAAGGTATACATATTCATCAATAGAAATACATTAAAGAACTTCCAAAGAAGTTCAAGATGGAAGGTGTCAAACCAATTAAAAAACTTATGCATGCTTCCAATCCTCTAAGCAAAGACGAATAATGTAAACCAATAGATCAGACGATCTATAGAGGAATGATTGACACATTTTTGTATCTGAATGTTAGTAGACCTGATATTATGCATAATGTATATCTGTGTGCTAGATTTTAGTCTGATCCTCGAGATTCATATCTGAAAGTTGTTAAGAGGATTTTATGCTATCTAATAGGTATTACTAACCAAAGTTTTTTCTATATGAAAATCAAGATTTCAAGTTAGTAGGATACTATGATGCAAACTATGCAAGAGACAGTGGAACGAAAAAGCAGAAGTGGTAGGTGTCACTATGTTAGACTTGTCTGATATCTTGGGCCAACAGGAAGCAAAATTTCATCACTCCGTCTATAACAAAAGTTAAATATGTGTATGTTGCATGTTGTTGCTCATAATTGCTATGGGTAAAGTGTCAGTTAGAAGATTACTCTAGTTTTGAGAATAATATACATGTATATTGTGACAACACTAGTGCAATCAATCCGTCTAAAAATCCCATACAACATTCAAAGGCTAAGCATATTGAGATCAAATATAATTTTATAAGTGATTATGTGCAAAAAGTTGTTTTTGATACGAAGTTTGTAGACATAGATCACTAATGGGTTGATGTCTTCACTAAGCCTCTGTCTAAAGATCATTTTGCTTATATTAGGGAACATATAAATATGGTTGGTCTTTGAGATTAATGATGCATGCTTTTATCTATCAGATGATTGTATCATCTTATATGTCTTCATTTAATCTGTTTGGACTAATCTTCGCTCAAGTATACAGATGGAAGAAGAAACATGTTCCTAAAGATTGAAACTGAAAAGTTTTTTCTTAAAAGACATGTGCCGCCCTTATCACCATGATTAAGAAACTGTTTTCAAAAAGTTTTTTTAATGAGATTTGAACTATTGTTGTTCATTTCTCTCTTTTCGTTTTCAAAATATGTAAAAGGCAAGGCATTTGTTAGAGAGACTACTTTGAATTCTCAAAACTCTTTGTGTTGTTCTATTTGCGTTTGAGAAGTCAAGATTCAAAAATCTCATGTTTTCACTTAAAAAGTTTCAATCTTTGTGAACAATGACACCCACGAGGAATAAAGTTGTTGTGATTCCAACAATCAATAATGAAGAGGATGCTAAGAATGTATTTCTAGAAGAATCTTTCATCCCTGGTCGATGGGTGAACTTCTAAAGTCTTGAAGAAGAGATTTTTCCTATTAAGTGTGTCTTTGATCGTGTTGGTTGGATGAGCTTTTTGCAAAAGTTTAGTGCTTGGCACTATGGTCCCTACATTTTATTTTGGGGGATTTCTTGTCAAGACAGAGTTAACATTTGGGGCACCGTCAAAAGAACAAAGGTAGTGATCTCTCCAGCAAAAATCGCACTACGTTTGGATGTCTTGAATAAGGCATTGTTTTTTACAAAGACTGGGAGGAGGATATCTCTTAGAAATCTACCGATTTGATGTTATATGGTAGACCGAGGCCAAAAACAAATGATAGGAAGGATATGATCAAATTCCTAAGGAAAGCAAACTTGACCTATAGGTGCAAACTTATCCATAACTTTTTGTTCAACATGGTCAAGCCCAAACTAGGGTCCAAAGATTTTGTTAGTGACATGGATAGATTTTGCATGTATAAATGTGATGGTGGGTGAGAAGGTGAATCTGCCTGAAGTCATTTTCTACTACTAGATGCAAGCGTTCAAAGAAAAATTCAACCCCAAAGTGAAGAATAACCATGTCCCTTATGGTATGTTTTTCACTCAGATTATAAGGAATATTGGTGTTGATGTGTCTGGTATGGCACTATTTGGAAAGGCAGTACAACTTAAAAGGATGGCCTTTTTAAAAATGAGGATTACTGATAATTTCCCAGAGTATGCTCAAAAGCATATAAAGAGAAAGGTCAAGAATGAGCCAAAAGGAGGAACCCCAGACTATGGTTAGTCAGACGATGGACACTCAGGATCAAAATGTTGATCTTAAGTCTAGATCTGCATCTCAACAAACACAGAGAAAGCAACCCCAACCTAAACCTAGTCAACCCAGACCCTAACTACCCATAAAAAGAAAATACCATCACCTTCTTTTAAATCCAAATCATCAGACCAAGCCAAAAAGCCAAAGAAACAACCACCTTCAAACCATAAACCCTCAGACCCTAGAACAACCCAAAAAAGAAAGGAACAAACTTTAAGTTTGAACCTGAATCTCTCAACCAGCTATCAAATGGCCAACCATCAAAACCAAACACCCCCAACCTCAACCTACACCTCCATCACCACCCAAACTGTAAGAATTCGCATCTCAAATTCTTGTATCTCCAAACCTTAATCATCCATACTCCTAAAGGATCAAGAATTTGATGTTGAGATTCTTGATACTCCTACTCCTCAACCCTCACCCTCTTTCACTCTTCCACTCCAGTCTCCACCTCATTCATAGCTAAGAAGAAGTCCTTGGCTGAAGCATGCAAGAAGGACAATTTGGATGAGACTCTTGAAAGAAATGAGGCTTTGGAGTTGGAAGAAGTTGTACATGCATCTATCAGAGCTCTATTAGTTAAGGAGCACAATAGGAAGTTGGCTAATGATGCAAATATTTTTGCCTTGGCAGGCAAGTTATTTGAAGAAATTTCAACTAAAGTTATTCTAGAATCTCTAAACACACTATTGTTGAAGAAGTTCAGAGGCAGACTACTGAAAAAGCTACCATGATGGATATAGATGGTGAGTCAGTGCCTGAAGCTATTATTATTGAGTCAATACAAGCAGAGTCTAAACAAGAGATGAAGAAAAATGAGATGGATGAACTGGAAAGAGTCCAATCTACAGTAAAACTTAGAGCTAAGATCATGTCTTTCGATGCAACTCAAAGACAAGTAAAAATGGAAGCCACCATTGTTGCTAAAGACATGGATCCCGTAGAGAAGAAAGCTCTTGAAGAGACCATGCTTCAATTTGTTATTGAAGCTTCTCTTAGAGAGCAGAAGATGACATTGTTGAAATAGGCCCTAAAACTGCACCAGTAATCCTAAGGCCAATGTCGGATGCTGATGAACAACTCATTGATGTTGCTCAGTCTGATACAATAGACATTGAAAGACTCAGACACTTAGAAGAGATAAATGAAGCATCAAAATTTGTCTCCATAGGGGTCATAACTAAGCGTCTAGAGCAAAAAAAGATCACGATGTTGGCTGAAGAGCCTATCAGAGTGATAGAACTCTTCACTATGCTTGACAGAAGACTGATGAGGCCCGATCTACAATGAGCAATAGAATGGATCTTACCTTCAAGACCATCTATTTAGAAGCAACTAGACGTAACTATTCATCCTAATCTCCACATCAGATTGTATCATGGGTTTAGAGGCTACAAAGCCTTAGAGTGGTCGACATGAAATAAAGTCTAGAAAGAGAAAGGTGAAATTGGCTTTTATATTCTTCTTCTAGAGATGCAACAAGTGGAACTTGACAAGCTTAATCTTACAAAGCTATGGAAGGAAGGTTTTCCAAGTATTGATCCTTTCAACTGTCCATCTTAGGATACTTTTCCTGAGGAGGAAGACCAATGCTCAAATACTTTCCTATCAGACACATTATTGCTCCCAACCCCAATGGTATGATCTTTGAGCAACTCTTAGGCCAACTACAAGAAATGTCTATCCCCCTGGTGCCACTATCTGGAGAAGCAAAACCTTTTGAGATGCCTTTCTCCACTCCACTAAATCTTTAGCAACTCATAAGTTTGATGTGGATGATGAATGTGCTGCTGCCAATGGATCACACATGCTTAGGTGGGATCTTTTAGATTGAGGGCATCACTTTAAAAGAACCTGAAGCCAGCCCAAGTTTCCAAGACTAGGAGAAATCAAATTATGGCCTTAAGCTCATAATAAAGTTGTTTGCCTGTAGAGGAAAGATTTGATCAAGACAAACCTCATTCAAATGGATTAAAAGGCTCAATGTTCACATGTCTTTCATGATTAGGTCATAATTCTCATGTCTTGCCACCTCCAACACACACTTTTAGATAATAGTAGATAAGCTTATGTTGTATTAAAAGGCTAACTGCTGCAAGGGAAGGAGATTCTCATTGAAGATGATAAGGATACTCCTCCAACTAGATATGTGAAAGCTCATCCTGGAAGGCTATTCTAACATGAGCTTGAGGCTCTTAAGTGCAAAAATGAGCATACCAGTCTGGATTGGTATGTTATAAAAAGGTTATATAGACTGAAAACTCACTATTCAGGTCTGGAACCAAAAAATAAGCCATTTGCAGAAGGCTTTCATCATGAAGTAGGGCATTACTATCAGACTTTGAACCATTCATGCTTCACTGAGGAGACTCCTTTCAACATGGTTTGTTCCTGGAAAGGGGATTTCTATGTTGTGTTTGATCATAATTTCTTGTTCGTTTTGCATTTGCCTCATTCCAGATTCACTTCCACTTATCATGTACAATCTATCATAGAAGAAGTGGATTCTGATGTTGAAGTTGATGTTGATCTAGATGCCATGGTTGTTCAAGTGTATGATCATCCGCCCTTAACAGAGTATGTTTGTTTGGTAGATGTTGAGCTATTAAAGATGAAGGAAGCACTTGCTCAAGATTTGGAAAGTCGTGCTTGAGTTGAGAAAGATGCTAAAAAGTAAATTTTATTGGGGATTACTTTTATAAGAAGATCATTGAAATGGAACCTCTAAGAACCCCTATGCCTCCAAGCAGTCCTATCTTTCATATTAATCCCTCATCAGATTCTGATGACTCTGGAGATGAGTTTATAAGGAAACTTTATAAGGAAACTAATGTCATCATTTGAGGGGGAGCCAAAGTCTAAAGAAAGCATCGATTTTGGGGGAGATTCATGTTTAAAGTTTTAATGTTTTAATTATTTTTGCCCTAAAGCTTTTTATTTTGTACTCAAAACACATATTCTTGATGTGAAAATTCTTTAATGAATAAAATGAGATGTTATTTTGTTATCTATTTAGACTTTGCCTCAATGTCTTATGATGATTTATGCTCTAATTATGATATATATTCCTAGCATATGATAAGACTGACTAACATTTTATGTACAAAAATACATTAAAATTTTTAATTATTTTGTGTTTGTTTAGCATCATAAAAAAAGGGAGATTGTTAAGTCAAAAGAAATTTGTGTCTTAAGAGGAATTAGGACTCTTAATTATTTTGATTAAATGCAAACAAATGCAAAGGTTAAAAGCTAGGTCTAATGCAATATCAAGACATGCTTTGCGAGTTACGTATAATGTTTCAGACAATAGCAAGCTAAAGTCGTGATCTGATACAACATTAAAGGATGACATTTAATACTTCTTTTAATACCTTGTGTCTGAATTTTATTTTGTAGAGACATTCTCCTAGGATTTGTTGAATCATATGAAGAATAAATGAAACCTCAAGTTCTAAAAGTTGCTAATTGTCATCAAAAGAAGCACTCTGTTGTGCTAACATGCTCTATCTCAAAACGAAGTGGTTTCCTGCTAGAGTGTTCAACATAATAGCTAAAGAGAATGATTTTCTAGCATGAAGAAGTACGTGCAATTAATGCAAGCATTAAATGACCAAAATCTTCAAAATGAAACTCAAGTGAAGAGATTTATCTATTTAGAGACAACAAACACTTATTGAAGAAGTCCTATATATATATAACAGAAGCTTTGAAGACATGACACATAAACCAACACATTCATATTCAAATTCTTTTTGTGAAAAGCTCTCTGTATATTTCTATAAATTCTTGAAAATCTCTTGAAACACCTTGAATACTTTGAGAGAAAATATTGAGTGTTAAGATTATATATTTGTCTTTAAGATGATTGAGTGTTAGATAGTGTACAAGCTAAACAACAAATCTTTTTATTTGTATTAGAGTCAGAAGTGACAATGATTAATACTTGTAACTTATTGAAGTTAGTGAAACTTGATGATTTGTCAAGAACTAGGCGTAGTCTCAATGGTTGAGATGAACCAATATAACCTTATGTGTTTTTTCTTATTTGTTTTCTCTTTTTTGCTTTAAATTGACTTAGGGTTCAAATTTGATTTTTGTATTTGAAAAGCTCCATTTGTTTTACAAGATCTTGGTCTATCGTCTGAACTCATTTGCAAAAATCTAATATATATTTTTACGTGCTTTATCATCAAACGATAATGTTGTTGTTTGAGGAAAAAGGTTTTTGAAAATTTTTAAAAACACAATTCAACCCTCCTTCATGTGATATTTGTGTTTACAAATTGTTTTTAGGAGCAAGGAGGAGGGAGAGGTATAAGGGTAGTTTGGGGAAAAAAGAAGTAGAGGAAAGTCTACAAGAAAAATATGGGAGTGGATATATCAACTCCTTTTATTGTTTAGGCCAAGATAACCCACAATACGGATTGGGCCTTAAGCCCAGTTTGAAGCACTAACCACTGTTAATGTCAATTACTTATTATGATAATTTAATGAGTAATGTTGTATCTTAAAAAATTTGCACGTTAAAATTGAAATAAAATTATAATAAATTGTTTTAATATAATTAATTTTTTCACTACAAATTACGGGTATTATTCATAAGAAGTGATCCATTTCGAATTGATAGAACTATTATAGATGATAAATTAATTTTTTTTAAGTATTTAATACAGTTGTATTCTTAGAATTTGAACACAAAAACATTGATCAAATTGAAACAATTCTGCACTAACTGATTTACACTTCAGTGCTTTATTTTAATTAATTTTAAAGGTATCCCACAATATATATTGTACCGCTCCTAAAGCCCGATGTTAGTAAAACCATGTTCTTATGCTTTGTAACAGTCAAAACACATAAAAAAACACATAACGGTCAATAACTAATAATCTTGATGTGCCATTGCCCGTTCAATGACGTTAACTAGAATCGTTTGATAGCCTCTTGAATGCTATCTAACCTCGTAATCATGCTTCAAACCAAGTTTTTTTAAGCATGTGTAGGTTAATAGCCTTCACACATCTCGTGGTCTTTGATGTTATATATTGACATCAACATTTGTATAATTTTTTTTTAATTAAGAAACATGATTTTTTTTTTATAAAAATATTTCCAACAACTTATAATATCTTGAACGAATTAAGCAATTAAACTTGTGGTAAATCCTTTCCACACATATTTGAAGATAGATATACATATTTCGAGTTGCCGTTGTGATGTGATAACTTCAATCCGCGGAGTGGGACCAGACACGCATTGACTGAGTCGCTCTAAATTAGATTGATGTTGTTGTTGGATTGGGTTGCTAGCTATAGCTTGTCTGATTTAATTAGGAAATTGCAATATATAATATATCACAGCACAACTCATCAAATAATATATAGTTTGCATGTACGTACAAATGTGTGTGTATATGCTATTATATATAGAGAGATATTGTAGAGGGTAGGCTGTCTTCTTCAATATGACATACATAAGTAGCAAGGCATGTGGTCTCAGAAAAGGCAGCAATGCATGGTTAATATGGTCCACTTCTCTGCTTAGCAACCAGGTCCACGATGCCCTTGTGGACAGGACACAAGTGCTACATTTAATTTGACGTCATTATTCTAATACCCCTTTCAACTTCTTCACTGTTCCATGGCTTATCCATAATTAATTAGCCTTTAATTCCCTCAATCTCGATTCACACTTGAGGTACAATTGATAGTTCATCATATGTACTTAACTTCATAATTGAGGGATTATAAGACTCATTTGATAGTTGAGAATGAAGTTTAAGGATTGTAAAAAAAAAAAAAAAGGAGAGATGTCATAAATTTGAACTTTCTATAAATATTTTAAAAAAAACCAACTATTAATATTGACAAATAAAAAAATGTAATTCCATAATTTCGGTTAAAAATGATCATATTCTCTTTACAACTATTAATACCTTTCACAACGGGGCAAAAATTAAATATCTCCCTCTAATGATGAAGGTCATGCGAAAATAAATGATTAAATAAATCTCTCGGTGGCTTTAATTATGATTGACAAACAAGTTAGATAGAAATATATATTCTGAGTAAGTGAATAAGAAAATTAATATAATCGTTACCGTAAAATGAGTTTTAATTTGAGATGTAAGACAGGCGTTTTTGTTTAGTAATAAAAATCAAAATTGTTTGATTTTGGCAAAATCAAAATTTACTTCTGAACTTGAGTCGTTATCAAGGGTTCATGAGAGCGTTTAATTTTTGTCAAGTTATCTGTGTGTTAGTCTTTGCAATTCTTGGCATGTAATTTTTCGCAACAAGAGCTTTTGCGTTTGTGGGGGGAAAAGCTGAGGAATCTCACGTGGGCACTTAGCATTACGTTCTAAAAAAGATTTGGACTTGTTGAAGGGCACTAATTTCAAATTTCAAATTTACTGTCTAAAATATAAAAAATAAAACTAAAAATGCTAATGAATTAATGTGGTTTTTTCACTATTAGAAAAAGGGGTCACATGCAATAAGCTAGACCACAAGTCAATCGCTTCGGTATTACAATCAACTCACAGTTAACAGTACAGTACGTGCATGATAGGATGCTTTAATTCTTGAAATTTTTTAATCGATCATTGCTCTGGGTCAAACAAAGTGGATTACATATTGACAAATATTTAAAGTAGAAAATAGACTATATACATACCGGTTAATTGGATTTTGCATTGAATTATCATGCTTGTTAACTTTTGCAGTTATATCCCAATAAATTAATCATTGATTGCATGCAATCCAAAATTTACCTAATTTCTATCCGTGGCTGGCGTTATTTGTCATTATTCGTGATGTGCAGTTGTATGTGGTAGATAATATAACTGAAGTTACTCAACGTAATTATCCAAGACTACCCCCCTCATGATTTCCATTAAAAAAACTATCCAAGACTACAGCATCTCAATTTTTAACTCTCACGAGATAAATAAGAGATTCGTTTTCTATTTTTTCTTTTCATACTAAATTGATTCCTTTTACCCCGTTCTTTAGTATACCATAATACATCTCTCATCATAGGACTTTGTCTTATATAACAAAAAAGATTTTTCCACATGCATTTCTGGTACACGTATACTCTCCTCAAAATTTTAGATAGAGAGAAGTGCAAGATAAATATAAAAGTAATAATTTTAAATTTTCTTACTTACTATAAAAAAATTAAAATATTTTTAAGATATTAAATATAATTATTTTTCATTTAATTCTTTCTTTATATAGTAAAAATTAGAATGTGAATAAATCAGTATATATGTGGTATAACCACCACCAAGGAAGTGTCAAACACTTGTTACTCTAACTAAAAAAATAAAGTGTTTGAATATTCAATCCCGTGTGTAACTAGAAGAATAACTGTGAAAACTGAAAAGGAAAAAGGAAAAGTTTGGAAATATTCAGGGGAAAAGGGTGCGGTTCCAAGATTCACTGTCATCTTCAAACCAAGCATCATTGTTAGCGTATGTATGGTTAGCCCCATTTGTTTCGATTATATATATATATATATATATATATGCGTGTCACAAACTCAAAGTGTCACTTTAATAAAAAAATTTCTCCTGCTAGGTTTCTGGTCAATGCTTCCATACCAAGAAACTAAAACCTGTTCATAAATGCAAAGAAAACGAAATCGCTACTTTGTGTGGTCCTAATGAGAAGATATATAACAGGCGATCGAGAGCATGTACGTTGATGAGTTGCTACAAGTTCTTCATGCGTATTTTTTTATCAATTTTGTTTTCTGATCAAACCTTTAAATCTCCTAAGCATTTGTGATATTTATAATAAGGATATTGTTAACAAATGTACTTAAAATATTGATTAAGAAGCTAAAAGGATAAAATATTTAGATAAAAATATAATTTTTGTCTCTTTATTTTTTAATTTGTGATTTTAATTTCTTAATTTTTTAATTGAGACATTTTGTCTTTCATTTTTAAAAAATTTGTAATTTTAATCTCTAATTTTTTAATTAAGACATAATGTACTTCACTTTTAAAAAATTCATAATTTTAATTCCTCTAGTCAATTTTAAATGTTGATATGTGTATTTGGTTAATGAGATATTTAGTCCACCACTTTTAAAAAATTTATGACTTTAAATCTTTGTGACCAATTTGACGTGTATTTTGTTAACCTTAACTGACACATGCCTATTTAGTAGTAACGTGATAGATTTTTTTTAATTATTTGATAATTTCTTATAAACTTAATTTATAGCATAAAAGAATTTAAAAATACACCATCAATGTTTGAAATTGGTCAGGAGATTAAAATTGTGATTTTTTTTTTAAATAAAAACAAAATGTCTCAATTAAAAAATAGAGTGACTAAAATCATAATCTTATTAAAAAATAGAGTGACTAAAATCATAATCTTTTTAAAAAATAAGAGACAAAATGTCTCAATTAAAAAATAAGAGGACTGAAATTATGAATTTAAAAAAATAAAAGGATAAAAATTAGAATTTAACCAAATCCCAATATAATTATTTCTTCTTTAAGTTCCTTAATCAATACTTTAAAGATACTGATTAACATTTGCATTATAATAAATTTCTATAATGATTCTGAGTTTGATATTAATATTTTACATTTCATAATCAGCAAACCCAAGAAAGAAAATGTTAAAGATCAGTTATAAACGTCACTAAAAAAAATCATATACTAAAGAAAAAGAAAAAGAAAAGTTGAAAGAATTGTTATGTTGGATAGTCTTTTAATAAGTGTTTGTTTGATGTATAAAATTAGGCATGAAAGGTTTCGAGTTGAAATTAGACTTTAAAAGTTCTAATTAAAAAATAATAACATTTTCACTCTACGTGAGTGTATATATTCTATATATGGAATAGAAGTGAGAGATAATTAAGAAGAGAAATAAAAGAAAGTAAAAATTTGTGATGAATTAAACAATATGATAGTAAAGGAAGAAAAATATGAAGAAGGATTTGTGTACCTAAAAATGGAATATAAAGAAATTAAATTTGTTTTTAACTATATGATGTTAGGAGATCCTAACATTGGAATCACATTGCCAAGCCTTAATTTTATGGATTTCTAATACAATTAAACCTAATTATTCCCAATTAACCTTATCTTGATCTGAATCACAATTTCTAACATCATCTTCATATTTAGCAATTGCTCAATTTTTTTTTTGTCTTTGCACCATCTCCCACTTGTTCACATTGCCACCACTACTTAGGGTATAAACATATTGAGTATTTAAAGTTCAAGTTTGGTATACAAAATAAATATGTGATGTTCAAATTTGCCTCATTTATTTAAAATAAATTTAAAATTTTGATTTGACTTGTTAAAAAATATATAATTTAAATTTTCCTTATTTAATTTATCTCCTATATAGGTTGATTATTATTTTTTAGCTATTGAATATATTCTTAAGTGTTTTAAGTTTAATAACTAAGAATTTCATACATATTTTCATGTTAAATTAAAGGATGAGATAAAAGTAAGAGAAATATCTTAAAAGAATATTTAAACATAAAAATGATGTACGGATATTTTTTTAGGATAATATTACAATTTACTATCTATATTATACATACTTGTACACGCTATTTACAAGTTTTTAATGTTATTTTTAAACTTGAGTTTGAGACATTTATATAATTGATCTTAAGGTTAATCTTGGGCTTATTTGTTTATTAGAACAAACAAACTTGATTGTTCATTTAATAAGTTCAAATATTGCGCATACAATTAACTTATTTATATCCTTAAATGTTACCAATTATCATTATCAGTTTGATTATCAATATCACTATCTTATTATTGTTGTCGTCATTTTTATCGATGACTTAATTATGTCTATAATCACTACATCATTTATTATTGTAACTATCATTATTTTTATCAGTATATATATTACTACCATTGTCACAATAGACGCCATGCCACTCACGGTTGCCTCCATTACCATCCCCTGCCCTACTATGCACTATACCACTCCTTGTTCCATTTTACTCTAACTATTAATTAGAGCCACAAAAATGAAACTAAAATTTAACTTAGAATTATGTATATTTATACGCTCCAATTCTTTACAAAACTAAAATATTAATGTTATGATTCTGAATTAATTTCAATTTTTTTACAATTGAAAATATTATATTCTAAATGACAATTTCAATTCTATAAACTAATTAATGAACTTTAATAAAAATATACAATTGTTTATATAGGCATTGCAAGCAAACATTAATTAACAATATTATTTAACAATAATATACATCAATATCCCATACGGATAAATGAATTATGACTATTAAAAAATAATTTTATTGAATAAGAAAATCCACAAATGCCATTAAAGTATTATAATATTTGTGCAAACCTACATACAATATCTATATCAAGAAATTAAGTTTTGTTAGACAAGAAGCAACATATTCTAATAAGAACAGGTTAATGATTTAACTTTTTTTCGTTAATGTCTTTTTTTAAGGTTTAATCTCAATTCAATTGAACACGTGCCTTTAAGTTTTTATTCATATCTAACCCTGTATTATTTAAAATAATTGTAAATAATCCCAACAGCCAACATATATTTATTAATGATAATTTTTTAAAGAAACTTGATTACCTCATATCATTTTTCTTACATACATTTTTATGTGATCAGCAGAAAAGGAGTCTCTTTGCTCTCCTAATTTCCTCCGATCTGTCAAGAGATTTAATATTTTATAAAAGTACAAAGAGAGCATAAGAAAAAGTTACATGAAACATATACTTTTATTTCTTAAAGAACTTGTACCTAACAATTTTGAGTCCTCAATGTTTATAATTAGATCAATATATTAGAGAATTCTGGAACTCTCCTTAAGTAACTTTTGAATGTCTTAGTATGTATTAATTATTATGTCTTTTGTTTTCTATTTTTATGCAGATCAGTGTTCAGTATTGAAAGCTTACATAACTTTCACTCTTACACAATTTATTTCCTCCTCTTTCACGAATTTCGTTTCTTTTTCAGTTGCTGACAACTTTAAAAGCTTAAAAAATATAGAAAAGGAGTTTTTGTGTATATCCAAAGATATGCATGCAATCAATTCTTAAGATGCTTAGTTGCGTTGGTCTATAAAGTCATTCAATCAATACCCTAGCAAACTACTAATGGTCAAGAAGTGATGAAGCATAAGTATATATGTCAATATTAATGTTAGAAAAAGCTTAGCTTCTAAGTTCCAGATGATGTTAAACTCCACTAAGTGTATATGCAAATTGAATTGAAGAAATGGGTTTAAAGAGACCTTGTTTTTAGGCGTGAGAGAAATTTGGCAAAGGCAAATTGAGAATTGAGGAATCCCAAAGTTCCCCAACAAAGGTGCATAACAAAAGGCAAAGGCCAAAGGCAAAATGAAATGATTACTTGAATGAGAAGGGACCCACCTGATAATCTTTCCATTCCAGGTCTTTCAATTTTTTGACTTGGGATTGGGACCCACCACGGCCACCATTGTCTTTATGGATTGAATGATAAAAAAAGAGCACCTCACGTGGAGTCTGAACCAAAGAGGCTGTCCAACCACAATAAAAAGGGGAAACTCTCCCTCCCTTCAATCACAAAAACAACAAACTATATATAAAAACCAAAAAATATCTAAGATTTTTCCACGTTCACATTCCACCTCTTCTTCTATCTTCCCATTTCAAACTCAACACAACATAAACCTACCTCCCCCCATACAACTGGACATACGGATTAAAATTTAAAAATAAAAAATACAATTTATACACAGTATACAATTTAAAAGCTAAAACACAACAACAAAGCAAATTTCTTTTCTGAGAAAAATCATGCTTTTTAAAGCTCACCCATATAATTCCCACTCATTATCTTTGTTGCTTAAAGTTCATGCCCTCTCTCAGCTAGCTCCTCCCCCTTATATCTCTCTCTCTCAAATCAACCACACCAATTCTCAAAGCAAATTCCCTTCCCTTGTTGCTCTAGAAAAGAAAGCAAAGAAAACCAAGACACACCCTCTCCTCCAAATATAGCCCATTGATGAGAATTAGAAAAGACTCACTACAGAGACATTAAACTATAACACTCATTGATCACAGTCTGTCCCATAAAAACAACTACCATACAGATACACGCCCCAACACAAATTACAAAAAACACAAACAAAAACAACTTTTAACACCTTCAATTCCCATGCGATCATGAAGGGAGGTAGTGATGACTTCCACCACCACCATCACCACCATCACCATAACCACCACCGACAAAACTTCCCATTCCAACTCCTTGAGAAGAAAGAAGACCAACAAGACCCTTCTTCTTGCTCCACCTCTTCCCCATACCCTCCCCTAGCCATCTTAGCTGAACCCTCCACCTCCAACAACAACAACCAACTCCTCCCCACACCCTCCTCCGAACCCTCCCCCAAAAAACCACCCCCCAAAAGAACCTCCACCAAAGACCGGCACACGAAGGTCGACGGTCGCGGTCGTCGAATTCGAATGCCGGCTCTCTGCGCCGCTAGGGTGTTCCAGCTCACGCGTGAGCTGGGACACAAGTCTGACGGCGAGACCATCGAGTGGCTCCTCCAACAGGCGGAGCCATCCGTCATTGCTGCCACCGGCACCGGCACTATCCCCGCTAACTTCACCTCCCTCAACATCTCCCTCCGCAGCTCCGGCTCATCCATGTCCGTCCCCTCCCAACTACGATCCAGCTACTTCCACAACTCAAACTTCTCCCTCCAACCTAGAAGAAGCCTATTCCTAGAAAACACCAACACTCCTCCCACAACAACAACACTCCTCCATTTCCAATCCAACAACAACAACGCCATCTTCCAACCCAAGCACGAATTGCGCGAATCTTCATCACTAGACTTGTCCTCAGAGAACAACAACGAAGAGGGTAATTTTGGAAGAAAAAGAAGACCCTTGGAGCAAGACCTATCCTCAACTATACAACACCAAGTTGGAAACTATTTGATGCAATCAAACACATCGGGGACAATTCCGGCGAGCCACCACGCTCAAATTCCGGCGAACATATGGATGCTAGCGAATTCAAATAATCACCACCTAGGTGGTGGTGTGAGTGGTGAAGCTCCTCCTTTGTGGACATTCCCTGGTGTGAGTAACAGTGCTGCCTTGTATAGAGGAACCATGTCAAGTGGGCTGCATTTCATGAACTTTCCAACCCCAATGGCCCTTTTGCCGGGTCAGCAATTAGGGTCTTCTGGGATTGGTGGGAATATGAACAACAACGAAGGACATTTGAGTATGCTTTCGGGGCTTAACCCTAATTATCGAACGACGGTGATCGGAATTTCGGAGTCTCAGGCGAGTGAGTCACAGTCGACACATCATGGTGGAAGCGAGGATCGGCATGAGCATGAATGATAATTAACAACATAAGAGGAGGATCAATGAATTATCAACAAATTATTCAATCAACGTGTTCTTCGATGATTGATTCCTACATGTGTAGTAGTTTGGTGTTTTAACACAACGTCATGACGTGAGGTTTGATTATTATTTTCCCTACGGAACTGAGTTTTGTTTATTTTGATGAAAAGAGAAATTTTTTTTTATTTCTTAATTTGGTGTGGTTAATATGTTGGGAAGGGGTGGGTGGTGGATGATGGAAGAAGAGAGAAGAGAGGTTTTTTTTTTAGGGCTTGAGAGATATATGACACTATTTAACAGTTGGATATTATTTGGCTTTATTTCACTACACGATATCTTATCATCATTGTTTGTGCAATTGGCTTTTCTTTTCTTCTCTTTTTTTTTTCCCGAAAGCCTTTTGATTTGTAATTAATTTTATGCTTTTTATGTTGAGAAGAGAAAGAAAACGATTCACTTCCATACCATCATCATAACAATTGGTAAGTTAGTTTAATTAATTTCCTTCTTAATTAATTGACATTTGGGTTAATTTTTCACATTTTCCCCCCCACAAGGTTCGTGTAGTAAAAGGGATGAAACAGTTTATCAAAGGGAAAAAAGAAATGAAACTGTGAATGTGAATGTAAAAATTGTACTACATCTAGTATACCCTGCTTTCATTCGGATTCTAAATCTTCGCCATGAATCTCGAGGTTTTAGAGAATGGATGATTAAGATTTTTGAGAGATGGATGGTGGGGTCTGCAAGACCTCATCGGTTCGAGGTGTTGGCTCCATGGTGGGATCCAGCTGCTGATTATTGCCCAAACCAATGTACAATGTTACTGACTAACAGGTGGATCATTCCTCATTTTCTTTTAGGACGAATATAAAAAATTCATATACTTATATAGGTATTATAATTCATTTTATCATATATTTCTCTCTTTTCTCATTTAATATGTCTTTTTGTAAAAATTACATAAAATTAGTTTAATTATATTTCTCAGTTTCCACATATATCGTGATGGTACAATTTTAGATATCAGGTTTTAATTATATTAATCGAATTTTTTAAGTTTTTTCACATTTGATTAGTGATGTCGTTTATATAGTTTTATCATTTGTATCTTTTAGTCTTAGTAGTTTTAAAGTGTTTTTTTTTTAATTCCTATCTTTTATATTTTAATTCATTTTTAGTTCTTGTAATTTAAAATTAATTTTTTTTAGTCTTTATAATTTATATTTTAGTTTTTTTTAGTCTCTATAATTTGAAAGTGATTTTTTAGTCATTATATTTTATGTTTTAATTCTCTCTTAATCTTTACCATCAAAGTATAAGTAATATTATCAATTACAATTAACTAAAAAATATTAGTAAATAATTTATAATAAAAAAAGTTGATAATTTATAACTAATCATTTTTATATATATATTTTTAGTAAGGATTATAAGGTAATTAAAATATAAATTATAGGGACTAAAAAGATCATTTTTAAATTATAGAAATTAAAATACAAATTATCAAAAATTACTTTTAAACTATATGAACTAAGAGATACAAATTGTAAAATTGTAAGAATCAAATGATTAATTTAACCTTTAATTTATAACCAAATTTTTCCATCTTAGCTTTCTCTAATATTTAAGGAAATTAACTTGCATGATAAACTGTGTATGACATAACAATGAGTTAAACTCAAAATATCTGAAGTAAATGACTTAAAAGATGATTCAATTGTATAATATTCTAAGCAAAATAATAAGTGAAATATTAAATAAAATTAAAATAGAATTGGTGGAATTGAAATCTAAGAAAACAAATTAGACAGTTACCATACCTTAAACATTTTTTTTTTAAGAAATTGGGCCTATAAATTTTAAATACAAATAGCAGAACTCGTTTTTCTATTTCATTCTTTTAAATTTTTTTTCTGCCCTTTTCATTGAGCAGGTGCTGGCATCAGAGTCTTAATTAATGATCCTCTGAGATATGGCCCACCATTCCATCAACCAGGACCGTCAATTTGGCGGGCCATTCTTTCGATCGCCGCATTGAATGATTGGGTCTGTGTCCACCAAACCAATATTTTTTTCAGATGGCATCATCTTTATTTTAATTGTTTACTTTAAAATTATTTCTCTTTATCTTTACAAGTGATATGCAAATTAAATTTAGAAATTTGATTCTAAAATGTATTAAATTTTTTTAAAAACATTTAATTTTTAAAGTGATTTATAAATGATTTTTTAAAGAAGGTTCACATGTCACTTCTAAAAATTAAAGTTATATAATTATAATTCAAAAAATAAATAAATAATAACATATTCGTTTTATTTAGATAAGAGTAATTTAAAATGACAATTTAAAAAGAGTGTTTCTACTGTGCCTCCATTAATTTGAAAATTTTGATATTGTTGGTTTTTCAACCGATGGTAATCAAGTTACATTATTATCTCATTATTTTAATATTTAATGATAATTTTATTATATATATATAAATTTAATCCCTGTATAATTAAAATATTTTTTTCAAAATTTTTTCTCTTCATGTATCTTTCTGAAGGTCTAGACATTTAAAGTGTATTCAATTATCAATTTTCATAAGAAATATCTTTTAATATATTTTGTCCCCACACAAATAAAAGTTTGTAATTAGTTGTAGCACGCACATTACACACCATCATTGCTCTAATTGTTCGTCTGAGAAGTGACAATTAGTGAAACACTACATCGAAAGAAGACATTTTGACTTGCACCCTTCATTTTTGGATCCATGAATTGAATCACAAAATTTCCATTAACCAGTGATTTTCTCCGGACACCCCCCTCACACACAAGATCTCCTCTTAATATCTTCTTCATCATTGTCAGCTTCTTCTACTTCGGCAACCATTGATCTGATGGCTACCAGCAGCTCATGTTCTTCAGTTAATGATCCAACCCAGACCCAAACTGGAATCCGGAATGTGGGTGTGTTTATTGCTGAGGGTTTTTGTTTGAATAGGAATGTAGATATATTTATTGCTACCAAAATGTTTGGTTATGTGAGATTAAAAAGTTTATTTTTGAAAAATATTTGAATTATACATGGACTAAATTGAAACATGTAATAAAATTATAATTATAAATTAAAATAATGAGATAATAATGTAGCTTAATTAATATTGGTTGAAAATTCAACAGTATTAAAACCTCCAAATTAATAGAGGCACACTAGAAACTCTACTTAAGAAATATGATACAAAAAGAAAGTGCAAAAAGTAACTACATGCGGAATCTAGGGTTGTATGGACACACACTCTTCCTTGTTATTTATTGTAGATTAATTCGATCATGAAATTAACTATCCCTCTGCCTATTTTTCTGCACCAACCACTATTTTTATAATTGAAAAATAATATATTAACAAAATAATATTTTATATTTTAATTCTTAGTTTTTTTAAAGTTTGTTTTTATTTAAAGAAACAAAATAAAGACTTAATTGTGTTTTACTTTAATTTCCATACACTATTATTATATTTTTACAAGTATTAACCAATTAAAAAAATCATCTTATGCATGATTTTTATAAAGTAGTATCATTACAAAGTTTAAAATTTACAGCATATATAACAATCTAAGATTAGAGGAGAATAGAAAAAAAATTCATTCAGTTAGTAATCCGAATTAAATTCTTTGTTTAATTTTTTTTACTTTTTCACTACAGACACAAAAAAACGTATTTTTGACGGTCAAAATTCATCGAAAACATTAAAAATCCGTCACTAATTAAAAATTTCTGATGGATTTTCAATAGACAAAAATTCGTTGAAAAAGTGGTCATAGGAAATTTTAACCGACAAATTTTTGGTGTTCGTCAGAAATTTTCGACAGAAAATTCCAACGGAAATAATCCGTGGAAAAATTCTGTCGGAAATAGTCCAAGGAAAATTTCCGAAAAAAATCTTATTTTATAGATAATTTAATATTTCAATTTTTTATCATTTATGAATGATAATTTAGCAATTATTTTATGTATTTTTATTATTTACCGTAAAAATTTGAATTGATACATACTTATAATTAAGGAAATAGTCAAATTGATAAATGCAAAACATAGACTAAAATAAAATCATTAAGTTAAATTTAAAACAAATGTAGAAGAAAAACAAAATGTAATATGTCAATGTCGATTGTCAATTGTCAACAATAATTTTGTGTTGTTAACTCAGTAATCAAAATGGTCATTAGGAGAGTGCCTCTGTTGGTCATCATGTTCGTGCTGGTAACCTGACTGTTGGTCATCTGCCTAGTCCTGTTGTTGGCCCTGTTGGTGCTGGTGTTGTTTGTCATGTTCATGATGCTGCTAGTGAGGTTGTTGTTTTTGTTATTGATGAATAATGTTCCGTGCTTCAAGAGGTAGGAACTGAAGGACAACAAACTGAAAAACATGCATATCCTCCTTTGATTGATGCAACTCCTCTCTCACTCGATTAATCTCTTATGCATCTTCAACGCGATTGGAAGATATTTGCTGCATGAAGCTGTCATTTTCGCATTTGTAAGTATGAGCAGGATCTCCAGTACCATAAAGGTATCCCTTATGCTTTGGTCCCGCGATAGCAACCCAACACTGACTCCTAAGTCTTTGTTCTTCAGCAGGGTCTAAAAGAGTGAGTTCTGATTCACCAACACTTGATGCAGTACCAGACCTAACTTAAGATAGTTTAGTCTCGAATTCTTCCTGTCATTCATAAACAATTATTATTTGATAAGTATAATAAATAATTTAAAGAATAAATAAAATATGCAAGATAATGGTCTCACATGTGTGTGCCTAGATCTATCATCGACAAATTGATCAATATCCTTTCTTAAATGAGTTTGCTGAAAGACTTCATCTATGTATACAAATTGACCAAGCTCCTCTGACTATTACCAAACATTATAAAATATACATTAAGTGTTAAATTAAACAAGTATAAACAACTATGTGCTATAATTTTAATGTACATACCAAGTGAATTGTGTGATCCAACAAGCTGATAGAACCACCTGTGTGCATACATCCATCCTTTTCAGATGCCCAATGTTTTTTTTTTTTGCCTGTGCAGACTTGGAACAATACTCAGGTACATTCCAATGTGATAACAAATCGTTCCAAACACGATCTCCAATCCAATATGGCCTTTTATTTTCATTTCAGGCATCCCTAAACATGAGATGTTTTTGAGTTAAAAACTTTTTTAATTTCATTCTCTTCCTTGGGTCTCCAGACCAATTTTCTCTAAAGTATAACAAAGTCATCAAATGATACACAATTAGAAAAATACAAATTTTACAATTTCATATAAAATAAAATAAAATCAGCCTTAATATCTATTTCAACCATTCAACTAATTCATTAATAGAAAAATGATTTACCTTAAAACACTGGAAAAAAAATCCTATGATCTTTTGGAATTGCTCCCCAAGTAGGCCAAGGCTGACCAAATTGTTGCTTAACAAACTTCCATATCACAACAAAATCTGCATACAATAACAAATTTTTGAAGTTTTAGAAGAAAACAAACATGTCACTAATAACAAACATTATAACTGAGTATCAAACATCAATGTCTAATTCTCTTCAGAATTGTAAACTTCGAAGTCATCTTCTAATTCTCCTTCATTGTCTTGTTCAATATAGTTTGATTCTCCATTCAAATTATTTTATTCTTCTTCATTTATCAACAAATTACTAGGGTTTACTTCTTCTACACCACCTCTTAAATCTTGTAATCTAGAAATACTTTCAACTTCAATGAATTCATTGACCGGTGACATTTCCTCAACTTGGTAAGGCACATCATCTTATACATGATCAGATTCTATGTAACCCCTTGGCTTCGTTTTAATTGCAACACACCAACCATGCTTATCCATTCTTATTGTTGGATATGACACATAATACACTTGCTTTGCATTATGTGCACTGATGAATGGGTCAAACAGATTATAGCTTCTATCCATTCAAATTTTCATTGTGTCATATTTAGGATTAACTCTTGTTTCTTTACTCGTTGGATCAAACTAGTGACAATAAAATAATACTACTCACTTAGAATAACTTGTAGTATCATACTCTAGCTCATATATATGTTGAATGACCTCATAAAACTCATATGTGTCTCCTTCTATAAGGCCATTTACGTGAACCCCACTATTTATCATTTTCTTCCCTTCAATTGATGCTTGAGTATGGAATTTGTACACATTGACAAAGTATGTGTGTCATTCTTTAACGTAACTCATCGGACCATACAATAAATCCTTTAGGTGTTGGTTTCTCATATTTGTAAGCTCATTTATAACCTACAGATATAAACAGTATTGAATATGTTATATTTTATTTACCATAAAGTAGAAAAATAAAATATACAATAACATACATACTTTTTGTTGGAACTAAGCAGGAAAATCTGCAAGTAGATTATGAGTAGAGGCATTTGATTAGGAATGCAAGAATGAACTGTTCATATATAATGTATCATGAGTCAATATTTAGAGTATAATGCAATTGATGATAATAAATATAGAAATCCAAAAGGGCATACATTATGAAACTTACTTGAGGTATGGCTTGACTTGGACACAATTAATCAACACATGAACATGGGTTGAGTCTTTTTCATCAACAGTTAACCATTGAATTAACTCCTTCCCAAAAGGACGACCTTGCTGGTCAAACACTGATAACATTAGTGGACGTCTTTCAGCTTCAGTTGCAATTTGATTCCAAATATTATGCGACGACAACATAAAGTTGTTGAAATAGAACAAAAAAAAGTTGTTTCACAATGTATGTAAGACGCACAAATGATCCTTCAACCCGAGCCTTATTTTTCACTACTCATTTAGAATTGCCCAAGAACCTACAAATTTTAATGAAAACCAAGTCATTTTTAAAATTCATTAAACAAATGAATTTTAAATAAAATACAATGATCATTTTGTTACCTTTCAAATGGATACATCCATCTATATTGTACTGGTCCACCAAGTCTAGCTTGGTATGCCAAATGAATAGGGAAACGTTCCATTGAATCAAAAAATCCAAGGGGGGATATTCTCTCCAACTTGCACAGAATGAATGAAATATTTTGTTCCATTCTACTCAAGTCATCCTCCATCAAAGTTGTCGAATATAAATCTTTGAAGAAATGACTTATTTCAATAAGTGGATTTAACACATGTGGTGACAATGAGCTAAAAGCAATAGGAAGTAAACACTCCATGAACACATGACCATCATGACTTTTCATCCCATGTATGGTTCCCTTATCAACATCTGGCCAAGTTAGAACAATACCTATCTAACATTCGTAGTTATTTTATCCATTGACAAACTAACTTTGCTTCGTCTGTAGTTAGAGTGTAATTTTCTTTTGTCTTTAATAACTTCCCGTTAGCCCCTGACTTCAACTCCAAGTCTTTATGCCTAAAATACAAAGCTAAGTCCATCCTAGCCTTGCCATTATCTTTTGTCTTACCACTGACATTCATCACAGTGTCGAATATGTCGTCAAAGAAATTTTTCTCTGTGTGCATAACATCAAGATTGTGTCGCAACAAATTATCTTTTCAATAAGGAAGACCCCAAAAGATACTTCTTTTTGTCCAATAATGCCACTCCCTATATCCATGTATATTTCGTGGTGGCTGACTAGTTTTTGTGACTTTTGGAAAATCTCTAACCCTACACCAAACTTGCGTAGGTGTCAACATATGTGGTGACTCATCCCTTTCTACTTCCCCTTTTTTGAAGGCATTTTTGTTCCTCCTAGATGCATGATCACTAGGTAAGAACCCATGATGACAGTCAAACCAAAGAAGTTTTTACCCCATTTGCCAACTGAAAGACCTTTGTGTCCTCCATGCAATACGGACAGGTCAGTCTATCATTTGTCCCCAAACCAGACAACATGCCATAAGCAGGAAAATCATTAATAGTCCACATCAAAGTTGCCCTCATCATGGAATTTTGCTTTCTGAAAACATCATAAGTCAGAACACCACTCCATAATTTCTTCAGATCATCAATCAAAGGTTGTAAATAAACATCAATACCAACTGTTGGATTAAATGGGCCTGGTATGACACAACTCAAAAACATTTGCATTCAGTTAACACTCCATCATTGTTATAATACAACATGTAGCCATCCACACAACAATCAATCCTCTTAGCCTCCAATCCTAACTTCGATACTAACCTCTTTGCATCATAATTTTTTTTTGGCTAACCATCTTTTATAAGTGTTGCATCTAAAAGCATTTTTGATATAAACTCTAAGCATTGATCGGGAACATTCCAATTGGACTTGCAAGCTAAAAGCCTTGCGGATATTGATAATTTTGAGTCTGTTGCCCCTTCGTAAATGGTTCATTGGCCTCCACTAATAAATTATAAAATCTTTGAGTGTCTTCATTTGGAGGTTCTTCCATATTATTTGAGTTTTGAGCTTCAAATGTATGAGGTTGCCTCAGAGCATCACACACCATGTCTTGCATTAACATAAATTGTTCATCTTGAGCCACATGTTTTGCACTAGTTGAAGCATCCATGTATCTATTGCCCTCATTTAAATCCACATGCGACATGTTTTCACCATAATCAGTCCAAATCCAATAATTAGGCTTGAACCCATTTTTGTAAAGGTGAACCTTCACGACCCTAAAATCCTAGTACAATCACATTTAATACAAGGACATCTGATCCCCCATCGTTGTGATAACAATTTTGCTGACTAGCTTTGCTTAAAAAATCTTCAACCCCCTCGACAAAGGACTCTTTCAAACTGCTTCTACCACTATAACATCTATCATACATCCAATGACAATTCCAAAGAATATTGTTCATATTCTATATATTTATTAAAAAATAGGAACATTCATGTTTAGTTAGACATAATCTTAGAGTGATCTCTATTATTAGTAGCAGAAATTATGATGATACCTTAAGTGAAAAAAAATGACACACATATAATGTTTCAGTTTCTATATGAACAAAGTATGGAATATAAATATCATAACCACAATCACAAATATACTTAACACATTTAGAATACAAAATTTCAACTAACCTGAATAATATAAAGTATGTCCGATTAAAAAATTGATCACCCAACACGATCTCAACTATCAAGCTGACAGTAAGAGACAAATAAAAAAATTTAAAATTCATTATCTATGTATTTAAAAAATACATATAAAGTATAATGATGGTGGATAATAATGTATATTTTTTACAAATTAGAAACGAATTCATTAGAGACTAATCACATTTAGAGTACGTGTTTCTAACTACTGAAACAAAATTTTGTATGAGAAAAAATTAACACAAATTCTACTATTTAATAAATAATTTTAAATATATAATATTGTTTTAAATGTGTAAAAGCCACTTTAAATATTTTTTTCATTTATGAAATATATTTAGTTTTCTGCCAATTTTTTTCCTAAATATGAAAAAATTGTATTTTTGAAAATAAAAATTCTACAAACTAACTTTTTTCTCTAAATTTTAATACAACGGAGTTCTGATTTTAAATTATAATATTCATATACTAAATAAATTTTGAACATAATATTTAAAATGATTATAATAATTTTAAAATGTATAAATTATCATTTTTATGTTTTAGATTATTATATTAGTTATCTACTAATAGTAAATATATGTATTTTTTTTCTTTGCACATTTATTGAATAAGTAGTCTTATATTTAGGTACATAGACAAATATATTTGTTCATATTGCTAATTACTAATTTTTCATAGAAATTAATTAATTATAAGTAGTCTTATATTTAGTGTAATATTTGTTCATATATATATATATATATATATATATATATATATATATATATATATATTAATTTATAAGATTTAAATTTAAAATGTTCTGCCTTTGGAACAAGGGAGTATAGGAGATTCGCATATACTGGCAAGGTAAACCTTCTTGCTGGAATAAATAAACTCGCTCTACTTAGTGTTGCCATTGGACTTCCTGTAAGTTTTTTCCCCCTTTTTCCCTCTTTCTATGATTATGAAAGGCTTGTAACTAACAATGTCAACTAATTTTGACAAGAAATAAAAATATTAAGAATGACTCAATTCTTTTCCTTCTAATAACTAATATTATTGAATAAATGGTTTTTTATATTTTGTTGTCAAAGAATGTGGGAGAACACTTTGAGTCGTGGAGCACAGGAATCCTTGGTCCAGTTGCACTCCATGGACTTGACCAGGGAAAATGAGACTTGTCAGGGCAGAAATGGAGTTATCAGGTTGCATACTCTTACTTTAGATACTTAAGTTGGTTCACTTTCCAAGAAGAAAATTTCAGTAAGAAATGCTTTTAAACAGGATGGATTGAAAAGAGAAGCCATGGATGTTGCCTCTCCAAATGGTATCTCTAGTGTTGCGTGGATGCAGTCAGCAATAGTTGTTCAAAGAAATCAACCATTGACATGGCACAAGGTGAAATTACAGAGAAATATGCTAACTTAGACTGAAAAAAATTACACTAGGTTGAAAACTGATGAAGTCAATCCGTAAACTGCACAAACTTATTTTGATGCTCCTGAAGGAGATGAACCATTGGCATTGGATATGGAGGGTATGGGAAAAGGTTAAATATGGATCAATGGATAGAGTATTGGACAATACTGGACTGCTTTCCTCATGGACAGAGTATTTAAAACTTTTGTAGTAGATATTCATAAGGACTCATACCACCAGTGCTACCTTTTAATAGAATTTTTATTTAGAGTTTTCTGCTATAATAAGATTGAATGTGCGATTAAACATTAAGCTTGGAGACTGCTTAAGAAATGAACAGATTTATCAATATAATCTTAGGATCATAGCACAATTTTCAAATTCTAATGAAGCTTAGAGACTCATACTTATTATGTTATTTGCCAATTATTTATATTTTTTGTGCAAGCTGTAACTTGGAAGCTTCATTTGAGATTTAATTATGCAGTTGTGTTGATTTGTTTTCAAATCCACACAACTATTATTATTATTATTATTATTATTATTATTATTATTATTATTATTATTATTATTCAGGTTTTACTTATGGCCAGATTAAGATTGGCTTCTTTGCATGTTAAAGTCAAAAAGTTAGTTAATGCCTCATTGCTTCAATTCTGAAATTATAGAGGTTTTTTTTGTTAGCATTGACTTTGGGTTTTTTCATTTGATATTGAATATTTTAATTGGACAAATATTTGTGGACAAAATGCTAGTTAATGCCTGGAAAGAGAAAAAAAAATATATAAAACATTTGGTGTGAAAAAACATGAATTCTGAAATTACTTTCAAAAACGGTTATTAGCTAATAACCGTCTTTGAATGCCGAAGCAGAAGCAGCATTCAAAGACGGTTATTAGCTAATAACCGTATTTGAATATCAAAGAATAAATAACATTCAAAGACGGTTACTAGTTAATAACCGTCTTTGAATGTCAAAATGGACATAGCATTCAAAGACGGTTATTCGCTAATAATCGTCTTTGAATGATTCTAACTTTCAAAGACGGTTATTAAAATAATCGTCATAAAAAGTAATTTAGTTTTAACGATGTTATATATAACGACGGTTTTAAATCGTCGTTAAAAGCACTTATTAACTGTCATAAAAAGCTTTTTTTCTAGTAATACAATCACATATGGACAACTAAAATCACTACTTTGGTTTAAAAATATTAAACATTAAAATATAATTAAATATTTTTAAGCGAAATATTAATTAAACATGTTCCATAATATATATTTTCTTTTATTATATTAAATTTATCTTTTTCTTTTTGTCGACATTACATACTAAAAGGATGTGTCGATGTGTGCATGAGTGGCTTAAAAACAGTCGAATGACTAAATGCTACTATGAAATATTACTATTTGTATTTAGCAATTGAAATAAGGATTAGTTGACCTACAAGGATTTGACATACATGATATATTAATTCTAATTTTTAAATTAAATTAACATATAAATGAATAAAAAATTGATTTTTTTTTATAAAAAGTGTTTCAATAATTGGAAATAAAGTCTGGTGATCAACTGATCATGGTTGACAAGGAAAGAAATATTTTTAGCATATTGTTGCTCATGCAAAATCAACATAAGCTAGTTCATATTAAGTCCAATGCAAAATACAAAATTCACTTAATGGTGTTTGTGCCAAATTAAATTAAATATTGATCCCACATGTGGTGCTATAATCTGGATGCATACATGGCCTCGATCTTCCTCAACAAAATAATTAATAAAAATCAACTAAAATTTCAAACCAAGTTGGTAACACTAAGATCTACATGTCCTACTTAATTAAGAACAAAAGAAAAGTCAGATGAGGATCACTTGACTAGAGATATATCAATGATTTGGTGATAAAAAAATAAAAAAAGGATCAATGACAACATCAAACTAATTATAATTGACTAAATAAACTTTTTATAACATAAACACTACTACAAACACAATTTTTTTAAGTCGGTTCTATAGGACATTTTACGATAATTTTGAACTGTCGTAAAATGGGCAAACATATACAACGACGATTTTGGACCTGTCTTCGTATAGTGGGATTTGTAAGGCGGAATATGTCATTTATCAAAGGCGGTTTTGGAATATGTCATTTATCAAAGGTGGTTTTGGATTGTTAACCATCTTAGTATGTCTAACTTTCTAATACGGTTATTACGAAAACCGTCTTAATATATCCCACTTTCTACGACAGTTATACGCGTAACCGTCTTATAAAAGACATTCAAACAAACTATATAAAAGGACTTTTCCTAAGAGGCCTAAAAAGTTATACAAAAAGGCATTCAAACAAACTTTCTACGACGACATTCAAACAAACAAGTTAACAAGGTTGCAATGAGGAAACTTGAGAAGGTACGGAAGAAGGCCAATGCCATATCAGATCGAACAGAGATATTTGATCGTTCAAAGAGGAAGCAAATTGAACAACTATATAAAAGGGTTGTTCCTAAGAGGCCTAAAAAGGAATATGTAGTTGCAAAAAAAGGTGTCCAAGTAAGGGCTGGCAAGGGAAAAGTCATTGTTGATCGCAGAATGAAGAAAGATGCTCTACTTTACTTGAAAAAGAAAGTGAAAGAAGGAAAGTAGAAGAAGAGTTGTTTAAATAAAAGGTTACTCTACTTTACTTGATTCCTTTCATATTTGAAGCTTATTCAACTGTATTTATTAACTAAGCTAATAAGTTCTGCCTCCAACACAAAAATTAGTTCTTTCATCTTTATTTACTGTGTTACTTGTGTGCTCAGCTTTCAGTTTCTGTTATAATTTTGATAATAATGTTCATTTATGCTTTGTGATACTGATATGAAGATTAAATTTTTTTTTTTTTGGAGTTTAATTTTAGTTGAACAAGGTTGTAAGTGAACCAAAAGGCACATGATTTATTGGGGAGCAGGGATCGAGAGAAAGTGAGTAAAGCAATTGTAAAGAATTTACCATTTTTTAATCAAAAAATAATACTGCCCCTTTTTTGCATGGTTTATATAAAGTGTGTAAGCAATAAACCTAGCTGTTAGAATTTAGGATTAAATACTTGAAAGTTGGAATAGATTAAATTCGAGTGACCTTTGTTTAACTTGACAAGTGAACAAAAATTGATTTGCTTAAGGATATCCTCAGCATGATTTGACTGGTTATAACATGATATACACTACTCCCTTTCAAGCTAGAGAATATAAATCATATGCATGAAGATCCCACTTTATATACAATTCCAAACTATTATCTCATGAGTAAATGTTTTATGATTAAAGTTTTTATTAGTAAATGGTAAAGAGGGTTAGAATATGGTCAACGTCTAAGTTCTCAGACAAATTTGGGGGAAAACAATATACAATGACTAGCAATAAAAAGAAACAAAAAAAGGGTTGAAGCCATTAATTGAATTCAAAATAACTGTTCACACTTCACATCCTTTGTTTCTGCTAGACAAATTGATTGGCTTAATAAGGTTTTGACAAGCAAATTAGCCCACAAATGCCCTTAATTACATACGAAAGCTTAAAACAAGCATTTGAAGTTAACATTTAGCATCTAAAGCTAACATTCTAACTAATATATCAATATACATATAATTTACTAATAAAAAAGAATTCAAACAAGCATGAACCATAGAAAAATCAGAAATGGCCACTGACCTGTTTGCAGCCCAGTAAACAAGGATCCAGCTTCTTCAACAACAACTCATTGACGAGCTACACATGTTTTCCCTGCAACCACCATTAGCAAACATCAACGTTAAAAAAATTTTATGGAACCTGTGACCTTGCTTCACGAACCACCTCATATCTTCAAAGCTTAACCTAAAACAACCTTAAAATATGCTTAACCTAACAAACTTATTAACTCAGTAACCTGGATTCTTGGAAGTGAGGTCAATGTCGTTCTTCACGAACTGCCAGTTTGAGCCGGGAAGTTGGAGCCGCGAACTAGACCTCATCCAATTCAATAACAGTCTATAGGGCTTCAATGGAAGGTGTTTGGGGAGCTTGAAAGTGAAACAACCTAGGGTTCATAACAATGAACAGACTAGGGTTCAATCGAAGGTCACGGGGTGCAAATATGTCTACGACGGCTAGGTAGGGTTCAAAGAAACGAGAATGCAGAAGGTGCATACGCACGCGGTTTTGATTTTTTTTTTTTGTTTTCAATTACGACGGTTTTTAATAAAAAAATCGGCGTAAATGTTATAGCACATAACATTCTAAGGTGGTTTAACCACCTTAGAATTGTGCGTCGTAAAATGCAATTTATTTCACAATAATTACAAAACTGTCATCGTTTCACTTTCTAAAGCGATCCTTGTACAACCGTCGTAGATTCGATGTCGTAAAAAAGCCTTTTTTTAGTAGTGAAAACATCAAACTAATTATAACTGAAAACATAAGAAATTAAAAGTATATTTTGTCCTCATTGACAAATATCAACAAATTCTACAACTAGAATGACAACATCGTAGAACAGAAGAATACTTAGTTAGAGTTACAAAAGCTCAAAGCTAATCATCAATGCAATAAAAATAATTTCACAACTAAAACCCAATGTAATAATTTCTTAGCCCGTGTTTATCATTCATACTTTACTTAATATGAAGCATAGAAAAATTTGTTTCCTTCCTCAATTCTGAGTTGAGCATCCTTTTGGAGAAAATTTGAAGAACTAACCCATTTAATCAAATTCATTAATCTATTTTCAGCAACACAATTTATAGGAAAAAAAATTATATTTCCCCTTTCTTATCTTGTTTTCATTAACAAATTGTTTTGTATCTTACTGATCTTAGAGATGCAAATATGTAGGAAGAGGGACAAATTAACCCCTACATATGTACCGATATCACATGGAGGAAGCAATTAAATACACTGACTAAACATAAGCTTTGGGTCAGGATTTTCTTCAAACACCATACGTGCGTAAAAGTTTGCCAACTTTAAAATTCATCTCTATAACCCCTACTTCACAGAACAAAACACATTGCATTCCAATTTTCAAATCAACACAAACAACTTCTCAATCGTGTTTGTCATGTCTAGGATTACCATTTTTAATTCAACAATTGAAGTTAAAAATATAATGTGATACTTGTTTGATTGACGATGCACAAATGACTGCAAGAGAACGCGACAGAGGAACCAAACGTGACAAAGACCGCAAGAGAATCAGGCGAAATGGACGCCACAGAGCACGCCTGAACGACAATGGAAGAGGTCATGATAGTGACTTTGTCTCCACGAACTGGGTGCTACTGCAACAAAGGAAATACCATTAGCAATTAGGGTGCTAGGCAACACAACCATAGCGCAAATTTAAAGTGTAAACCAAATACGAACAACAATAATGAAGATCTTGTGGTGTGGTATCCGTGAAGGGCACAAATGGGGGAGGAGGGGGAGAAGAATGCAAAAAAACGAAGTGACTCAAAAGGCTAAGGTTGTCGAGATTTGTTTTGGAGAATTTTAGTTTCCAATAGATTTCCATTTATTGATGTAATCCATCGGAAATGTGAACTTTCCCAAGGAATAATTGATCATATGTAAGATCCATCATTTATTTAATAATTTCAGACAAAAAAAAAATTCTTCAGTAAATTATGTGGGAAAATTCAAAATTTCCAAAAAATTCCGCCGAAAATAAACATTTTTCTTGTAGTGTTTTCCTTCAAAAATATGTTTCATGTTATAGGGTGTTTGGATTTCCATTAAAAAAACATCATATCACTAGACAAAAGTTAAGAAAAAGAAAATTTTCAAATGTTATTATCTGCTACAGGAGAGGAATTCGTAAAGGGGTCTCCCTTTACTTAATTTGGCAACGAGAGATAGCACAAAGAGTGAAAAAAATTTAATTATTATAATTTTTTAATGAAAAAATAGGTATATAGAAGAAGAATTTAATTAGAATCCATTGACAATATAAAGGTTTTTCTGTACTATATATCATATCTTATCATAATGATAAATTAATTAGTTTTTATAATAATTGTTTTAAAAAATATATTTAGAGTAATATTTAAGCATTTGATAACATAAAAATCGTTATTTGTTTGTACATGAAAGTTAAAATCTAAAATGAAAAGAAAGAAAAATATAAGATAAAATGATTGATACAATAAGATGAGATTAAAAAAAAAGTAGTATGTTTTGGAATCTAATTATATCCCCTTTTCACTAAAATAATAAGCAACATGAGTGTATGATGCAATTTAAAATTAGTAAGATAAAGGGGAAACCCGGAAAAGCAGGTTCAGGATATTCCTCCACTACAATTTTTTCTGTTCTGCACAATACGATTCGAGGCTTAACTTTTATTATGGAGATCATGTCAGTAACAAAGAGCAACCACGAAAATAATTAATGTGTATGTATATGCTAGTTATTCATAATAATAAGATCCCATATCTGATTAATTTATATATATAATTTGTTACGATGGATGATGAGAATGGTCGATGGAATAAGGGTACCTTGGTGATGTTCCAATTATGGGCACTTGAACAGTAAGGTGATAAAGGCACTGCTTTTAGATCGCTCCCACCGAACGCTAGCTAGAGCTGTAAAAGGCGAATCAAGGAACAACAATATTGAATTGTTGCTACAAACATACGTTTCTACTTTCTCGTATTATCACTTAGTTTTTGTTCATATCAGATACAATATACAAATTGTGGTATCTTGACAATGAAGAACACATACCAAGAAAGTATATTGTGTCTTGCTTCGTTTTTTTTTAACAAAGGTATCATTCGGTTCGATTGTAAATCAATGATTGATTCCCAAATTACTTACATTCATTTATGAGATTCATTTTTTCTAATAGATGTTTCTTTATACATATGAATTAAGGATTAAACCTATGATCTCATATTTAAGGAGATAAGATTATTTACTAATCATATCATATTGGTAAGTAGTGTCTTGTTTTAGTTTGGCTACTTCAATTCTCTCTCTCCGACGATAATCTGTGGTGAAATTTTTCTGATGTGCGTGAAATGTTACGTACGTAGAACTGCACGCTGGTGTATTGTACCGATAATAATAATAATAATACATTGCATGCAGTTAGATCGAGGTTGAACATTCCATTGTTAAGGTGCAATCGACATAGGAAGTAAGATGGTTCCTTTCTTTGAAGTTTGAAGGTTTGTAGTACATAGAAGGGCAATAGACAAGCCCCGCATATATACAGATATTCACACAGTCACGACTTCTACAGTTATAATTATTGAATGATGTAATATTTGTTTAAGTTATATTAATATAATTTGATATATATATATATATATATATATATATATATATATATATATATATATATATATATATATATATATATATATATATGAAAGATTTTTATGTTTAATTGAGGAAAATAAAATGATTTTCTGAAGGTAAAATATTTTTTAGGATAGTAATTAATTAATAAAACTTTTCCTTAATAATTTATTGTAAAATTACTAAATTATCATATGCTATTTAAATTGACTGAAAGAAATTATTTTTAGTAAAAATAATAATAATAAAATATGATTTATAATTTTGTTAAAAAACAAATTTCTAACAATTTCATTATCAAAATAAAAATTTTAATTGGAAATGAAAATTTCTTATTACCATACACTATTTTAAGAAGTAAGGGCTCTGAACTTGAATTTTTATTAGCTAGAGACAAAATATGAATAGTATATCTCTAACAAATTAAACAATTTTTAAGGGATCAATATTTAATTAATTTATGAAATGAATAAAAAAAGCCACTCGTATATACGTGTGTACTTTATATATTATATATATATATATATATATATATATATATATATATATATATATATATATATGTGTGTGTGTGTGTGTGAGCCTAAAATTAGTAAATAGTACTCCTTTACATTAATATTTGAGAATTGATTTTTTTATAAAAATTTTAAATAATTTATAATGACAGGCTTATAAATTAAGTGTACATATGCGCTTGTATGCTGATAGATATTTTATACTAATAATATAACTATTAAACAAATTCCTAGAGAAATAGTAGGATATTGATGTTATAGTGGAATTTTAAATTATTCTAAAAAAAAATGCAGGATATTGTAGACTTATTGGAGTCCTTTTGCATGATCAGGTGATGTCACTACCTGTCTGTCCGTTAAATTCATGCTTGGCATCTTTTGCCAATGATTTGTATGATTAGCAAGTGTTTTATTGATCATTTATTACCATTAAAACCATTAATTAATATATACATAACATAACATGTAGCATTATATAGCATCACCCACTCGTGAAGTGGAGAATAGGTCAGTCAGGGTCGTACCCATTGTTCACATGGACTTCAATCTGACATAGCCACACGGATGCGGCCCCCCCTATCAAAATCTTGTACCCCATAATTTTATACCTAAGTCTAGGTAATATATATTATTTTGATTCAATCATTTTTTAAATAAATTAATATAAACTTAGTAACTTAATATTTTATTTTATAAAATATTGTGTAACTCTCTTAATTTAATTAAAACAATTATTTCTTCCCAAAGGCTTGCAAACTTGTCTTAAAGGAGTGAACAAATCTGCTAGATTTTTGGGGCAGATATAAAAAGGGGCTGCAACAAATTTACGTGCTAAGAGGCAACAAATTCTAATAATTTGGCCCATAAAATTCCCTAATTCCCTGTTTGGGCCCAGAAAATCTCTTAATCCTGCCATAGTTTCTGATAAGGAAATATTGACAAATGATTGACATTGACGGACGCACCAGCATGTGCCTCCATACTGGCGCTTTGCCAACAGGTTGAGAGTTACTGGTTACGGCATGAGAAATTAGAGATATAGACACACCACATCCACTCAACATATGTTGTGTTTTACAGTACTGCCCTGTTATGCTTGCACTTTGTATGGATATGGGCGGGAGATAAATCGATCTGTTGCTATTTCATGGTTTAAGTGCATTTAGCTAGAAGAAAAAAATGTGATTAATTAAGTTGAAAAGGACATCTTCCATATTTAAATTTACTTTATTTTAAAGTTGTGAATTGCAGAAGTTGCTTTCCTCATTATCTCAAGCATAATGCATAGACTTCAAGTATTCTTTACGGAAGATAATCTTTTGAGTCAGGTCGGACCATTATAAGCAATAAAGTTTTCCATATAAGAATTTAAAACAACTGCATACAAAAAAATTGAACTCGAAATTTTTTATTAAACTGAAACAACCTTATATCAATTAATTTACATGCTTGTTAGTAGCAATGCATATCTGATAGAGCATGCCATGGATTGATATCACCTATTTATCATGGACCCATATTAATTGGTGATATAACTAAAATAATGTATATAAGCATGAAGTAGTTTTCAAACTTATGAGTTAATTTTTGGGATTGAAATAAATGTTAATCTAAATTTTAAGATGATATATTAGAGTTTATTTTAAGGATTCTTGTTCAGCCTATTAAGTCAACCCTTATATTCACGATAGTTTTTCGCTTTATGTAAAACCTACCTCTTTCTCTAAGCCATGTTCAGTGCTTTGGAAAGTGAAAAAATGTCTTAGAAAGTGTAAAATGAAAAACGCTATGCATTCTCAAACACACATTTATAAGTTATGCAAATTTGACACTCAAAATGTTCATTCCTTAACTTGAGAAGATTTGTTAGAAATCTTACATTGACTAATAATATAATTAAAAATTAAAATAATATATATAAGTATAACATACGGTCTTATATATCTAATTAAAACAAAATATATAATCTCCACTAGCCAAAATAATATATATAGAGAGAGAGAAAATAATCTCATTTCATAAACTAGTTTTTGAAAATAAGTTAAACTCGTACTCAAATTCTAAGAAATGACCATATCTTTTAACACAAAAATGACACACTAATCAGCCTAAAGTTTTCTAATTAAAATTCATATATAACTAATTTTAAAGTAATTATTATAAAAATTAACCATCATATTATACATGACAATTCATGATTGGATGATAATATAAGAGTCTTTTGTTAGCATTGTCCATCCATTCAAAGTAAATTCATAAGATAAACTATGGTAAGTAACTAATTTAACTGCAGTCATGAAAATCTACAAATTTCACTACAGCTGATAGATTTATTATTTGGATGTGTACTCTTCGTAGCTATTAAGGAGGCAGCTGAGCAAGTGAGCAGGTGGTAATAATCACAATCCTCTCTATATTCAAGCCAGTTACATACACTTAATTAGTACATGTGACAACGGGTATAGTCGGAGAGGTACAATAATAATGCAAAAAATTGATGCAGCACACTGCCACATCCCTCACATGTAGTGTTGGAGATCAGTTTAAGTGTTTGTCCTAGCTGGTGACCGGCTGCTGCAACAAGCATGTGCATTCTAAGCTGCCCAAAACAAATGAAGATTTTGGTTGGTTATGTCTCCACAATTGGTGCAGTACATAGTTTTACTCACAGCTCCAGCTTTAGGAGGTTAATTAAAGGTGGACCAGTTTAATTTATAAGGGAAGGAACACACAAAATTATATGTAGGTGATATGTACTGTGTGACTGTGTCCACTGTCCATCTAAAACTGAGTAACAATATGCAATTAATATACAAATAACTGAAGCATGTAATGAAAGAAAACATGTCAAGATTGATGAAGATTTTAAGGGAAGACAAAAAATTATATGTAAGTGGTATAGGTACTGCATGTGTGTGTGACTATGTCTATCTTTTTTTGGTCTAGATAACAGGTATTCTTCATTGAAAGCAATTTTGTTTGAACTAAGTAAGATTACTATAGATAACAAAATTCTCTTTCTAAATATTTAACACAGCTGCATATCCAGACTTGAATCAAAGACCTCTGATTAAACTTGAACAATCTCACGTCAGTTAATGTACATGTTTGATGGTTTACTATGTCCATCTAAAACTGAGTAATATTACATACAATTAATATACAAATAACTGAAGAGCGTGTAATGAAAGAAAACATGTCAAGATTGAAGCTTTGATGATGAAGCTCTTCCATGCAAGGGGCCTCACAGTCACAGGGTCAGTAATATATATGCTGTTTTCTTAAGCATTAAACTCTATTCCCATTTACCCTTTTGTCTGTGGTTGTATATTAATATGAAATTAAACAAGTCAACGTCTGATATGTTCCCTGCTGCTGCTGAAGACCCATATCATTGAATATGATTTGGTTTTGGCCTGATAGCTGCTCTCAGTGCCAATAATTGTTTCTCATCACAGTAGTAAACTGCTCCAACAGCCTAAGAATGATACATACGAATAAAACAATGAAAATGATAGCGTTATGGACAACATTATTTTTTTACATGTGAAGTCTTTCGGATTTAAATAATTTAGGTGTATTAAATTGTTTTTGCTTGGGACAAACTAATCACAACATCACACCATAGGGGCATAATAGGGCAATGTGCAATGATCATTGGAAATAGGCTGGAAGTACCTGTGTTGTAAATACTTCGACATTCGAGAATAATTAAGAAATTAAGAATGTGGGTAAAGAAAAATAAACATGTTTGAGGTAAAAAAATTTACTAATAGAGTTAGGGTCTTCTAAAGTTGTAGGTTAGGTTTATGTTAATGGACTTGTGTTAATTCCTGCTTGTGAAAATTTGTTTCAAGTATAAACATGGACAGTTAATTACCACCAATAAACTGCGGATCTTCATGTTTTAAGGTAATCTTTCAGAATAGCATTTTGTTGACAAAATGAAAGACTAATCACTTGATAAGAAAAGAGATTGCCAGAATTACGGGAAAAGTAACGAGAATGCAAACTGATTGGACGTAAACTAATTAGAAAAAACATGTGTTCTAGAAAAAACATCTGAGAGGGTGGATTGTGGCATAATCTATGCATTGTGACTATCAATCATAATAATTAGTTTTCAATTTCTTTAATTATTTAGCCGTGTAAATCTGTTATTTCCAATTCTGATTTGTTGATAATTATTAGGAGATTGGTAGCTTGATTCACTATATATTAGGGCTGTTCACTTGTATATATATCACTGTAAATTAATATCAAATTCATCAATAAAAGTTACAAACTTATTCCTCTATATGGTATCAGCCTAAACGATCCACCCATTCCCTATTTCTTCAATTAAGGACGTCGTTCCCCACCCTTGCCTCCCATGGCCGACAACAACTCCTTCATTCCCAACCCCCATGAGCCATCCAAACCCCTTGCTTGCATCACTTTCACCAATGTCACCAAACTTCTTCCCAACAATTATCCTAATTGGAAACAACAAGTTGAAGCTCTCCTTGATGGCTATGATCTCCTCCAATATCCAGATGGATCTTTTCCTGCGCCGTCGGAAATGACCCCCACCACTGCATCACTTCCGGTAACAACTCAGAATCCTGCTTACCAAACCTGGCGTCGACAGGACCGCCTTATATATGGTGCTCTCCTCACCATTCTCTCTAATGAAGTGGCCTCCCTGGTGTCTCACACCAAGACCTCGCATGATCTTTGGATCCTTCTCAAAAACACCTATGCCAAAGCATCTCACAAACCTTTTCTTGGCCGCTGTCAGTGGTGCAACATCAAAGGTCATGTTCTCTCTCAGTGCAAAACCTTCCAACAGCAGCATCCTAGTGTCCCACCGCCACCTCGTAACTCTCCGGCTCACACTGGACAAGTTTAGGTCAATACTGCAACTGCCGGCCCATCGCAACATGATTTTCTGTTTGACAGTGGAGCGACACATCATGTAACCAATGATCTCGATAATCTGGTGCTTCATCATCCGTACACTGGTCCTGACTCACTGTTTATGGGTAATGGTTCAGGTTTAAACATCACTCATTCTGGAACACTTTTACTTAATGATTTATCCTTGTCTAATGCTCTGTGTGTTCCTTCCATGAAACAAAAAATAATCTCTGTCTCTAAACTTACCCAACAAACCAACTCTGCTGTTGTTTTCCTGCCAAACTCTTTTTATGTGAAGGACTTGCAGACGGGTCACACAACCCATAAAGGCTCATGTGTGGATGGACTCTATCTCTGGCCCGCCACCTCACCCTCCATCCACACGGTTCGAACAGAATCCTCTGCATCATGGCATCATAGGCTTGGGCACCCTTCATCTTCTATTTTCAAATTTGTTCAGAAACATATTTCCTTAGGCTCAAATAAATTTCCGCAATCCGATTGTCACTCGTGTCAAATTAACAAAAGTCATAAACTTTCATTCCATGAATCCACTCTTCAATCTTGTTATCCATTAGAAATAATTTTCTCTAATGTCTGGACTTCTCCTATTTTATCAATTGATGGTCTTCGCTATTATTGCATGTTTGTTGATCATTTTACTCGTTATATTTGGCTATATCCAATGAAACGAAAATCTGATGTGCAAACTATATTTCCCAAATTTAAATCGTTAGTTGAAAATTTCTATCATCACAAAATAAAAATTCTTTACACAGACAATGGTGGCGAATATATTGGTCTTCGCCCTTTTTTACTAAATCATGGTATAAGTCATCATACAACGCCACCTCATACACCTGAACATAATGAAATTTCAGAACGCCGGAATCGTCACATTGCTGAAACCGGTCTCTCTCTTCTCCATCACTCGGGCTTGCCCCTCACCTATTGGCCTCACGCCATGACCACCGCCGCTTATCTCATAAATCGCCTCCCAACTCCAATTCTTGGGTACCAATCACCCTATTCTAAATTGCTTAACATTAGTCCGGATTATCATAAGTTAAAGTGTTTTGGATGTTTGTGTTTTCCCTGGACTAAACCATATGCTAACCATAAACTTGCACCAAAGTCTGCTATGTGTGTTTTTGTAGGTTACTCGGCTGATCAACATGCATATTTGTGTCTCGATCCCACAACAGGAAGGATCTACACCTCTCGGCATGTGAAGTTCGTTGAATCTGAATTCCCGTTCAACTCCCTAGTAACTCATGCTAGTCCAAGTCCGGAGCAACAAACAGGCCCACTTCAACTCTCCATCTTACAACCCATGAACCCACCAGAAGATTCATCTCCTGCCCCTTCCTCCCCATCCATCACCAACTCCCCATATATGGCCCAGTCCTCCACCGAACCCACAAACCCCACTCAATCTCCTCCTCCAACCTCACAATCATCCTCGCAACTCTCTGCTCCACCACCCCAAACCATTGTCCACCCAAATGGAGGTGGGATCATCACTCGGTCTAAAAACAACATTATCGAACCCATCCAAAAGCTTAATCTCCATGTCCAAGCCTCCTCTCCCATTGAACCCAACACCATCACCCAGGCCCTTCGCGACCCTGATTGGCGCTCAGCCATGCAAGCCGAATTTGATGCCTTACACCACAACAACACTTGGGATCTTGTCAGTCGGTCCTCTGATCAAAATTTGGTTGGCTGTAAATGGGTATTTCGAATCAAACGAAATCCAGACGGATCAATTGATCGTTACAAGGCTCGGTTAGTCGCCAAAGGGTTTCACCAACGCTCTGGTTGGGACTATACAGAAACTTTTAGCCCCGTTGTTAAACCGGTGACCATTCGCATTGTCCTAACTCTTGCAGTTCGTCAAGGGTGGCCCATACGTCAGCTTGATGTCAACAATGCATTTCTTCAAGGGACACTTAAGGAGGAAGTCTTCATGATACAACCACCTGGTTTTGTCAACAAAAACTTTCCTGATCATGTTTGTCGCCTCAAAAAGGCACTCTATGGGCTGAAGCAAGCACCCCGCGCTTGGTATACGGAGCTTCGCGTATTTCTGCTCTCCCTTGGTTTTGTCAATTCCACTGCAGATGCATCTCTTTTCATCTACCAAAAACCAGAGGTTACACTTTACTTATTAGTATATGTTGATGATATAATTATCACTGGAAATTCATCTGCAGAGTTGTCCAAACTCATTGCCACACTTGCTGCTCGGTTTTCGTTAAAAGATCTTGGATGTCTCAGTTATTTCTTGGGTGTCGAAGTAATTCCTTCCGCTGCAGGAATGTTTCTTTCACAAAGGAAATATGTCATTGATTTGCTACATAAATCAGGCATGACAAATACAAAACCAGCATCCACTCCTTTGTCAGCGAGTGTTCAATTACTTAAAGATTGTGGTGATCTCCTACCCTCTCCAAAGGAGTACCGCACACTGGTTGGAAGCCTTCAATACTTGAGTCTTACACGTCCAGATATCGCCTTCAGCACTAACAAACTCGCACAGTTCATGCAAAATCCAAGAACGGCGCATTGGTCTGCACTCAAACGAGTGCTCCGATATTTGGCGGGTTCTTGTGACAAAGGAGTCTTCATCTCAGCGACTGCTCCTTTGACCTTTCATGCCTACTCGGATGCTGATTGGGCTGGTGACAAGGATGATTATGTTTCAACCACTGGTTACTTGTTGTATCTCGGTAACACTCCCATCTCCTAGAGCTCCCGCAAACAACGTTCTGTTGCTCGATCATCAACTGAAGCAGAATACAAAGCCTTGGCTGACACGGCTAGTGAACTATTATGGGTTCTTTCCTTGTTCACAGAACTTGGTCACATGCCCACTGCCAATCCAGTCATATACTGTGACAATCTTGGTGCCACAAATCTCAGTGCTAATCCTGTCTTCCACTCTCGGATGAAACATATAGCCTTAGCCTACCACTTTGTCCGAGAACATGTTCAACATGGCAAGTTTCGAGTGTCTTTTGTGTCTACCGATGATCAACTTGCTGATATTCTAACAAAGTCTCTGCTTCGCCCTCGGTTCGAATCGTTACTGTCCAAGTTGCATCTCTCATCCAGATTATACAACTTGCGGGAGGATATCAATCATAATAATTAGTTTTCAATTCCTTTAATTATTTAGCCGTGCAAATCTGTTATTTCCAATTCTGATTTGTTGATAATTATTAGGAGATTGGTAGCTTGATTCACTACATATTAGGGTTGTTCACTTGTATATATATCACTGTAAATTAATATCAAATTCATCAATAAAAGTTACAAACTTATTCCTCTATAGTGACTTCATCTTGTACCACGAGTACAGCCAATCATAGACTTAGGGGTGACGGTCCCCCGATTGCGGCGATCGCAGTAGCAAGCAGTTATTGTGATGCGGATCGTCCGTTGCCATGTGAAAATAAGATATGTTTGTGGCTTAAATATAAGATTGGTGTCCGTAGGTTAACGTTTTTCACTTTTGGTTTTGCTTGTTTTAGTTTTAGGATAAAGAAAACATATAACAGAAAAGTATCAAAGAAGGCAACTTGAGAGTCTATTTGGGAACTGCAGGAGCTTATTTTTTATTGAATTAAACTCATGTTTAAATACATTAAAATAACTGAATAAAAGATAATATTTCTTGATTTTAAGAGTTGCTACTAATAATTAGAAGCTCCTTCAATTGTGCTTTCTTGTCTCATGAGTTTTCTTAATTAGCTCTTGAGCTTGTAAAACACTGAATACTTCTGCCAAGAAATTAGTTATCAAATCTTTCACGAAGAGTAACTAGAATTTCCTGGACAATTCTAGAGTCTTTGAAGTCCTGGCCTAACAATCTAATTCGATTTGCAATGTTGAGAAGTCAATCAGAATATGTACTCCTTCACTATTTCAGACTCCTTCATCTTTTGCATTTCAAATTTTCTAATCAAGTTGAGAGCTTTCATTCCTTTGATCCTCTCATCTTCTTTATATTCTTTATTGAGAAAATCTCAGATCTCTTTAGCTGACTTCATCATCATGATTCTGGTGAAAACTTCGTATGATAAAGCATTGAACAAACACGTTTTGGCCTTTGCTTTTTCGGAATTTTAATTTAAGAAATTGTAGAAATCACATAATTCGCGGTATCTCTCTACCCAGATCTGTAAGTGTAATGGATTAGGCCTCCCTTAAAAAAAAGGATTCATTTTTTGTCCTAAATGTGTAGAGCTGAAAAATTCGACCATGAAAAATAAAATTCAAATTTTAGTCTCTAAAAGTGGAACAAAAATGCGACAAATTCATTCATCCGTTAACTTCCGTCCATTATCGTTAATGAAAGAGTATGTGTGACACAAAGGGATGAAAATGTCACAAAAATTATTGTCAACGCTGCTAAATAGATTGGACTAAAATGTTAATAAGTTACCATTAGACCAAAATGTCAACAATTTTTCATTGGACCAAAATGTTAGTAATTTTTTTAGACCAAAAATCAATACGTTTTCATTGGACCAAAATGTTAGTAAATTACCATTGGACCAAAATGACACTAATTTTTCATTGGACCAAGATGTCAGTATTTTTTTTGATCAAAATATCAATATGTTTCTATTGGACTAATTTGTCATACCTCAAATTTCGTTTCATTTAATGGTATAATATAATTTAATTTTCATCTTTCCCTTTTTTATCGTTACAAGCATAATATTACAATAAACACTTCAAAAAATAAAGAAGTAAACATAAGTTAGAACAAATATAATAATAAGCATAATCTGTTTGTTGTTATGAAATTTCTAATGTGACAATACTTTATCCAAAATATGATACTCAAACAAAAATGCATAACTATTAAGTTAATCCTTTCACAAAAAAATGAGACCCAATTTGATTTTATCACTACCTAATGTTGTCACAATAGAAAATTTTCAAAATAAACATTCTACCAATATACAAAAATAAACATTATAACAGTATACCAATCATTACAAATTTATTCAAATTATAATAATTAGCAAAAATCTACTATAAACAAAAGACAAATATATTTCATATTTCACTTCTTTAAATCTTGGCGGCTAGGCAACCCTGATGTGGGTATGAAGCTCATGTAATTCGATTCGTTCATCCTATAAGATGGTACATCTGAGAATATAATTTGAATTGGTGGTGAAGGCCTAATTGGACATGGTCTAAACATACTTGAATGTGGTATAGGTATGAAACTTGTTTCCTACAACAATTATAAATAGGACTAGTTATGCATAACATAATTTAATAATAACTAATCAGTTATATGTGAAAATCACTCACAACATTAGGAGTTTGACCACTTTGAGTGGTAGTTGGAGTTGGATCAGAGCTCGAACACTTTCAACATTAGGAGCTGGAGTACTTTCAAAATTAGTTGGAGGTTGTTTCACTTGTGAAGCAGATTGAGAACAATTAATCTCATCCTACAACTATGTAACATCTAACATAAATAACTTGTAAACAACAATAAAAATAATTAATTAAATTTTAAGAAATATGTTACCGTTGTTGTTGTAGTTGCATTTGAGTTACAATGTTTGTTAAAATAATTATGCTTATTAATCAATATTATACTTATTATTATATTTGTTTTAACTTATATTTATTTTCCTATTTTTTAAGTATTTGTTGTAATATTATGCTTGTCATGATAAAAAAAGGAAGAAGATGAAAATTAAATTATATTTTATCCATAAATGAAACGAAATTTGAGGTCTGACAACTTAATTCAATGGAAACGTACTAACATTTTGGTCCAATGAAAAAATGATTAACATTTTGATATTATGAATATTTTGGTTCAACGGTAACTTACTGACTCACACTTTGGTCCAATGATAACTTCTTGACATTTCGGTCCAATGATAATTTCCTGACATTTTGGTCCAATCTATTCCGCGGCAATCATTTGTCTCTCTATTACACATAAGCTCTTTCGTTAACAGATAAAAGTTAACGAAGGAATGAATTTGTCTCTTTTTTTTTTTTTACTTTTGGAAACTAAAATTTAAATTTTCATCTTTTAAGATCAAATTTATCGGTGCTCTACATATTTAGTAACAAAAATAACTATTTAACAAAAAAAAAAATTTGCACTCTACCACAATACTCATGCAATTTGTTATCACAAAGCAAAATTCACTAGTAGCACCATTACTTTAACGTCTAGGAGGTAAGAAACAAATAAGACATGTTGGTGTACTCTATATAATCTATTATCATCTCCAATTTGTTTGCTCTATGATTACCAATAATTTTGACAGTATAATCGCTCTGGTATCGATTGACGATGAACAATATTTTCCTATTTGTGGTTGCTTCTTGGTACAGCACGCAATGGCAGAGCCATTCCGGTAGAGCCTTAATTAGCATGCATAGTGAAGCTACTGTTATGCGATGATGGAACAATTATTTTTGAAAATTTTAAACTTGATATATTATATATAATTCGTTGACCTCCTCCAAAAAAAAGTTTAAATGATTAACAACGATCAGACTTAAGAAATTGTATGACGATCAATAGACAATTTGGTTAGTATTTACTAGCGATTACATTGATGAAATGTTCTGGATTTTAAAATCACACTTAATTAGTTTGACAACATATATTTTATGAATTGATATCAACTTTAAAAATCACAAATCTACAAATATCATTTACGAATTGGTATAATTCAAGCTTTGTTATAATTTAAAATAAGAGTGTATGCTTCAGAATTTAGTGAAAATTATTTTAACAATACTTAAAAACTTTCATTCAATACCAAATTTATAATCAAATAAGTTAAGATTATCATTTATTTTCATAACTATTTTTAAATTAATATAAATACCCAAATAAATAACTATTTTTGAATTCAAAAAAAAATTCAAGAACCTATTTACAAAATTCTTTTTTTGGTGTGCGTGTTATAAGGATATCTTTTGATCGATAGTGAAAGATTAATTTTTTTCAAGACATAAAGATTATCAAAATAAATTTTGTCCCACATAACTAGACATCCCGATAATATGCTTAAGAAACACGATTATTTACTGATTGCGGTAAACCTTGTTGGTTTTTACAAAAACCATTAAAACTCTTTGTTAAAGAACATTGTTAGCACAAAAATAATAAGATACATGTAAGAAACGATATATATATATATATATATATATATATATATATATATATATATATATATATATATATATATATATATATATATATATATATATACTTTATAATAAGTTTATATTTAACAATTTATTTCAAACAAGTAAAGTTGTATTTAAATTATTTTAAAATTTTAATTTAAATATATTTTTTGTATGTACTTCTTACCGTGTTTCTTTCATTCTTAATTGATATTGTACAGCTTTTATTTTAGTATGATACAAATATTTATCATTTTAGTTATTTAAATATTATTATATTTTGTTATAAAAAAATTATCTCTATATATCGTAATTGATGTATAGCCTTGTTAATTAAATTTTATAACATTTTTTTTATCAAATCAATTAATATAAACAATTACCTTTTATTTAAATATTAATATCTTTTATATAAATTTTTTCATTCCAAATAAACATAAATATTATTGTTTTTCACTTTTTACTATAAACACTTTGATCCCCATATGTTATGGTTTCTGTATAATTTTTATATTTCTATATTAATAATATTACATATAAATAATAATATTTATAAGAAAATTTAAATGTTTTAAATTAAAAAATATCTCTTATATGTTTATTATCATCTTTAATAGGCTTTTATTTTTTAACCCTAGCAATTTTTTAACTATTTGAAAATAATTAACATACAAAAAATTTAAATCAATTTAAAAATAGATTTAAATTGAAATTATAGTTATAAAAATTTATATTAAAATTAGAATAATAATGATGATGAATTAAAAATCATCAAAAACATGTGGAAAAAAATTAGAGTCCAAATTTATATAAACACGCAAGAATTAATTTTAACATGCGATCCTGTAATTGAATCTATATTAATTAGGTAAAAACAATTTCCAAATTTTACTAAATAAAAAACTTCAATAAATTTGGATAAGCAGACACTTCAATAAAAAAATCAAGTCAATAATCACTTGCTTATATGCATATAATTAAATAGTATTTTATCATTTGCAAAAAAGAGAAAAAAAACTGTTATCAATATAATTATTTGCTTAGAAATTAAATAATATATTTTTTTACTCCAATAATATAATTTTTTTTTTATTTTCCACAAATAGTGAAAAAGAATCTCTTCTTCAAGTAGATGAGCACGGGTGATATAACTCTTTACTTATGAATTATATTTGAAAAGTAAGTGATATCTATTTATACCACACACCATGAGTTATGGACAAAAATTATCTTAAAACATGATATAAAGTAATTTAGTTTATTGTCATGAAAATCCGTATGGTAAGGATGCTTCATCACAATTTGTTTCTTCAAGCATATAAAATAATAAATGAAGCTGTCAAATGACTTGTTCTGAACCCGTATAATTATAAGAATAAGAGAAAATTTTGTTACACTAAATTTTATATAGATATAAAATTGCTTTCTAATTATCAACATTTACCTTTTTATGTTTAAAATTCACTTCAAAATTTTAAAAATATGAACCCTCTTCGATGGTTGATCATTCCCCTTTCAGGCTTTCACTATTAGTTTAGCGAAGAGAAATAACAATATCATTCCATTGCAGCACTGTTTACTCCATTGAGCCTCCTTAAATTTCCCATATCAGCTTTTCATTATTTTTCCAATTTTCCCCTCATGCCACTTGTCTTTGTTATTATTTACAACATCTCTTATTTGCGTGCTTATTGGAAACAAAAATTTATAAAACTATATTGAATTAAGCAAATAATTAAACCGTAAATTTATTGTAACATGTCAGAAACCAACATAAAAAATATTGATAATTAACGATGTTGAAGTTATTTGTTTGGAGGGTCTTTTATTGTTAGTTTGTTTATTTTTATTAAAGGAAGGATTTGAATTTACCACATTTTCTCTCTTTTTTTCTTCTTTTATCATTATGTCAATCTTGCTTGGGGTAATATATGATAGAAGTATCAAACCTAAAATGGACATGCTATCATTTTTTATTTTTTATTTCTGAAAACGGATATGCTATCCAAATTCCAAATATAAGGTTAAAAAAATGGCATAGTTGGGAAACAAAGATAAAAGTGTGGATAGAAAGATGTAATTTATAATAATAATAATTAAAAGATAACTGCAATACACAAAATACAATAAATATGAGTTGAGTTTAAAATAATAAGTGAATAAAGATTCATATATATATATATATATATATATATATATATATATATATATATATATATATATATATATATATAAAATAAAAAGCAAAAATAACAACAATACATTCCAACATTGACTGTAATAGCATGAAGGAGAGACAAAGAAGAGATCAAATACAAAATTAAATCAAAAAGAGAAAAGAAGAATGCTAAGATACTTGGACTAGTCCTTCTGAAAAGGAAAACGGAGTGATGAATCCTTCTGTTTTTTTCTTTTTGTGTGTGTAAAGAGTGGAATTTTAAAAAGAAAAAAACAGAAGGAGACTGAAGGAAAAAAATTAAAAAGGAGAATGAATACGTAAACAAATCCATAAAAAGGAAAGAAGAAAAACTCCGTCATTTTTATTGATTTCCTTGGTATATCAACAAGCAAGCATATGTCCACTACTAAATCGTATGGATCATCTGAGGTAGTGTTATTTCATCTTAATCAAAAATCTCGATTTGAATTTTAATTATACATATTAAATATTTTGAAGGAAAATTTTATCGCCTAATAATTCTATTTGTCTCAGACTGCTCCAACGAACTAAAGGATACATGTGCTCTAATCTAAATAAAAAAAAGTAAACATGTGTTCAGAAAATGATTTTACAAACAAAATTATTGATTAGACATGATTATAAAGTTGTAGCCTATCCTATCTTATTTATTTATATTATTTTAAAAATAAAAATATTTACGAAGAATTGGAGGAAAAAAAAAACTAGTTTGTTGGAGTGATGGAGTCTTATGCCCATGTATCACGTTAGCTAACTATTAGAACTTAGGAATAATGAATCAGCAAAAGGGTGGTGATGACACTGATTTGGTTGGGACTGTACTACTCACTAAGTTAATCTTTGATATTGTTTGCCGTACAAAGTGATGACGGGTAAGACTCTGAACTTGAGCCATTCCAAAACGGTGGTTTTGATCTGGTTCATCTCCGCTTTCTGCTTCTTCACCTTGTTCAAAATGGCCCTCTACAACTCATCACAAACTCCTTCATCAACGTCTTTAGGTAAAATTGTATTAGTTATTATTGTTGGAAATAAGGCTTTTTATGTTTAGGAAAAATGTTTAGGAATATTGGAGACTTTGAATAGAAACTTGATAGGAAGAAGAATTCTTTATGGAGGAGAGAACTTTGTATTTTTGCTTGATACAAATGTGTAGGATTACATCTCTATTTATACTACTCTAAGGAGAACTCTAGACACACTAATTCTAGAGAGTTCTCAACTCTAGAGATCAAAGAGTATTCTAGAGAATATTACAACCATAAGAAATATCTAGACACTCCAAACACTACAAGAATTCTCTAGAAACATGACCCATAATTACTTAAGCCTAAAATAACTAAGTCCAAGGAACCAAATAATTAATTTAGGCCCAAATCAAGTTTATATTTCAACATCCCCCCTTAAACTTGATTTGTGACTCCAAGCATACTCCTTAGCTTCACGAAAGTTTCCAACTTGAGTGGCTTGGTGAAAATGTCAGCAGCTTGATCTTGAGACATCACATACTTCAACTTTACCTCCTTCTTCTCAATGCATTCTCTTATGAAGTGGTAACGGGTGTCGATGTGCTTACTTCTTTCATGAAAGACTGGATTCTTTGCCAAAACGAGTGATGATTTATTGTCAACACATATTTCCATAGGTTCTTCTTGTGGCATTTTTAACTCTTTCAACAAATTCCTAAGCCAAATTGCATGACAAACGCATGATGTGGCAGCGACATACTCGGCTTCACAAGTTGATAGTGTGACTATTGGTTGCTTCTTTGACATCCAAGTGAAAGCAGTATCTCCCATAAAGAACACAAAACCAGTAGTGTTCTTTCTATCATCCAAGTCTCAACTCCAATCGCTATCACTATAGCCAACAATGTTATAATTGTCAGAAGAGTAATAGTACAAGCCAAAGTTTGTTGTACCTTTGATGTATCAAAGGATTCTCTTTGCCGCCTTGAAGTGAGTTGTGGTTGGAGCTTCCATGTAGCAACTTACTACTCCTACAGCATAGAGAATATTCGGCCTTATACATGTCAAGTAACGTAAACTTCCAACCAAACTTTTGTAAAGAGTTGGATCCACATTCTCTCTTTTTTCATGCTTGCTCAACTTGCTGCCACATTCCATCGGGGTGCCAACTGGATTGGCGTCATCCATCTTGAACTTCTTAAGGACTTCTTTGGCATAGTCTTCTTGGGTGATGAAAATTCCTTTGTCTTCTTGTTTTACTTCGATGCCGAGATAATATGCCATGAGCCCCATATCCGTCATCTCAAATTCATTTGACATATCTTTTTTGAACTCTTCGAACATGCTTGGATTGTTCCCTGTAAAGATCAAGTCATCTACATACAAACACACAATCAAAATATCTCCACTTTGCGCTTTGATATAAAGTGCATGCTCATATGGACACTTGATGAAGTTCTTGTCTTGAAAGTACTTGTCGATTCGAACATTCCAAGCTCTCGGTGCTTGCTTGAGACCGTACAACGCCTTCTTCAACTTCAAGACTTTTTCTTCTTTCCCTTTTACTTCATAGCCCAGTGGTTGCTCAATATAAACTTCTTCTTTGAGAAAACCATTCAAGAAGGCTGACTTCACATCCATTTGATAGATCTTCCATTTATTTTGGGCTGCCAAAGAAATGATCAGTCTAATAGTTTCAAGACGAGCAACAGGAGCAAATACCTCATCATAGTCAATTCCTTGTCTTTGACTATAGCCTTTAGCCACTAATCTTGCTTTGTATCTCTCCACATCTCCTTTAGCATTCTTTTTTGCCTTGTACACTCATCTTACTCCGATTGCTTTGTGTCCTCTTGGAAGTGTAGTAAGTTCCCACGTATCATTCTTCGTGATTGACTTGATTTCTTCGTCCATGGCGTCTTTCCACTTTATGTTTTCTGCCGCTTCTTGATAGCTTAGAGGCTCACAATTACCAAAAAGACAAAAGAGGTTAATGTCATTTAGATTTTTGGTTACCTCATAAATCTCTTCAATGCTCCTTAGTGGCGGTGTCCTCTCACTTGAACTTGTTTAATCCAGCCTTGGTGTCGGTGAGGCAGGTGGTGTAATATGTTCCTCTATGATTGGTTGTTCAATTTCATCATCTTCTTCAAAATAAGGAAGAAAATCATACTTATCTTCTTGAACACTCCAATCCTAAAAATCTTCTTCGTCGAACTCCACGTCGCGACTTATGACGATCTTTCTACTATTTGGATTATAGAGCTTGTACCCCTTGGATCTTGAGTCGTAACCCACAAACATGTACTTCTCACTCTTATCATCGAGCTTTGTCCTCTTTTTTTCTGGAACATGGGTATAGGCAATGCTTCCAAACACTTTGAGGTGAGAGATCCTGGGCTTCCTTCCACTCCATGCTTCTTGTGGTGTCTTCTCATGCACGCTTCTTGTTGGGAAATGATTTGTTAGGTAAACTGCACATGCCACTGCTTCAGCCCAAAACTCCTTCGGCATCTTCTTGCTCTTGAGCATGCTTCGCACCATGTTAAGTATGATCCGGTTCTTTCTCTCTGCTACTCCATTTTGTTGTGGCGATATTGACACTATCAGTGGGCGACGAATTCCATGGTCTTCACCATATTTGTTGAACTTATTTGAAGTGAACTCTCCTCCTCGATCAGATCTCATGGCCTTGATGGAAAGACCACTTTCTTTCTCCATGAGGGCTTTGAACTTCTAAAAGTTTTCAAACACTTCTAATTTCTCCTTCAAGAAATAAACCCAGGTTTTTCTGGAATAATCATCAATAAAGAGGAGAAAGTACTTATTCTTACCAAATGAATTAGGTTTGATTGGTCCACAGACAACGGTGTGTATGAGCTCTAGCGGCTTTGTTGCTCTTGTTGTTGATTCCTTTGGAAAACTTTTACGAAATTGCTTCCCAATTAGACATCCTTCGCAAAGTTGGTCTGGGTGGTTGATGCTAGGCAAGCCTCTCACCATCTCCTTCTTCGCTAAACGTTCTAGACCGTCGAAGTTGAGGTGCCCGAATCGTAGATGCCATAGCCACGAAGAGTCGGTATAGCAAGCCTTGAGACACTTTACCACATCATTTTGAATGTTCAAGAGGAACATTCTATTCTTTGACATAGGCACCTTAGCAATCAAGTTATGTCTACAATCTCTTAAGAAAAGACTATGTTCTTTCAAATGGATGTCATAGCCTTTCTCTAATAATTGTCCCAAGCTCAAAATATTATTCTTCATATTAGGCACATGGTAGACATTGGATATGAATTGATGACTCCCATTCTTCAAACGTATGAGAATTTTACCTTTTCCTTTGACTGGTATCTTTGAGTCGTCTCCAAATGAGACATCACCAGTTGCCGCTTCATTGATCTCCATGAACATGCTTTGATCGCCGCACATGTGGTTGCTTGCGCCGGTGTTGAGGTACCACTTATTTCTTTTCTCTTCAAATTTGTTTTGGCACGCGAGTAGCAAAGTTTCTTCTTCTCCGCCTTTTTCTTCTACAAAGTTAGTTTTCTCTTCAACCTTCTTCGAGAATCTACACTCGGATGCGTAGTGACCAATCTTGTTGCAATTGAAGCACTTGATTTGTGATTTGTCATACCTCGACCATGAGTTTCCTCTTCCACGACCTCTTGTTACTTGTGGATTCCAACTTCTTTCTCCATTGTTGAATTTGTTGGAGTGGTTGTTGTAACCACCTCTTCCTTCTCCTCCATGTCCTCGTCCACGTCCACGATCTTGGCCGCGACCTCGTCCTCTTTGGCTCTTGTAATTTGCATAGTTTGCTTCCTTTACGTTGAGTTGTAGTAGTTGCTCCGTAGCCTCCTTTTGTTTAATTTTTCTCTTTTGTTTTTCTTCGTATGCTTGTAAGGAACCCATGAGTTGCTCAATAGTCATGGTCTTTAAATCCTTGTTTTCTTCAATGTTGGTAACAATGAAGTCAAAACTTGGATTTAAAGTTCGAAGTATTTTTTCAATGACCTTCACCTCATCAACATCTTCACCATTTCTTTTAAGTTGATTGACTACGGCCAATACTCGAGAAAAATAATCAGAAATTGACTCGGACTCCTCCATAAACAAACGCTCAAAGTCACCTCTAAGAGTTTGAAGATGAATCTTTTTTACCTGCTCAACTCCTTTGTTGCAAGTTTGAAGCTTATCCCATGCTTCTTTGGCCGTCATTGCGTTGGATATCTTCTCAAATGTATCTTCATCCACCGATTGATAAATGAGAAAGAGAGCTTTCTTGTCTCTCTTTCTTGACTCCTTCAACGTCTCCTTTACACCTTGGCTTAACGAGGCTTCATCTTGCTCCTCAAAGCCATTCTCTATGATATCCCACACATCTTGAGCTCCTAGTAGCGCCTTCATCTTGATACTCCAATTATCATAGTTGTTCTTGTGAGCATCGGCATTTGGAAAGGAAAACCTCCATTCGCCATCTTTTGAGGATCTTGAAGCTCTGATACCACTTTGTTGGAAATAAGGCTTTTTATGTTTAGGAAAAGTGTTTAGAAATATTGGAGACTTTGAATAGAAACTTGATAGGAAGGAGAATTCTTTATGGAGGAGAGAACTTTGTATTTTTGCTTGATACAAATGTGTAGGATTACATCTCTATTTATACTACTCTAAGGAGAACTCTAGACACACTAATTCTAGAGAGTTCTCAACTCTAGAGATCCAAAGAGTATTCTAGAGAATATTAAAACCATAAGAAATATCTAGACACTCCAAACACTACAAGAATTCTCTAGAAACATGACCCATAATTACTTAAGCCCAAAATAATTAAGTCCAAGGAACCAAATAATTAATTTAGGCCCAAATCAAGTTTATATTTCAACAATTATCTCCCTTTTATTACCAATCAATTTTCAAACTTTTGTTTACACCAGGTTCAGTTCGGTTGGTTTGTTATGTTCTGTTTATGCTTGTGTCTGTGTTTCCATTTATGGTAGATTTTACTTTTGTGACAATTGTCTAGAGTGTCTTCAATTTGGGTCATTAAATGTTTGTCAAATTGCCAATTATTTGGCCTTCCCAAGACAAGGTTTAACTTTTAGAGTGTGTTCTTATGCTTAACGTGATAATTCCGTGTAAAGATGGTATCTTGGAAGTGGGTTTTATTCAAAATTTGATTTGAGGGGATATATATGCGAGTTTCTTGCTAAATTTAGAAGGGTCTATCTCAGATTCTCCAAATTCAAACACGGGGCAAAGATCAAAGTTGTATGATAAGATGGGGAGAGATCTGGATGAGCATGGAGCTGCTTTCCTGAAACATGGTGAAACCTCTCAGTCATTGTCTCTTTCCGATATATTCACACTGAAGGATGGATCTGTAACACCTGCTCTGAAGGTGACATGTTAACAACAGTTTAGGCTGTGCTTCATGGAATTGTTTGGGCAGCAACTGATGACTATTTTCCATGTGCAGCCAGCAAATCCTCCTGTGCGGGCTAATGTATTGTATTTGAGCACTGAATTCTCTGTACCTATCGCGTAAGCATTAATAATTTGACTCCTGGATTTTATTGATGATCATTTTATGCACCTATGCTTAGCTGAAGACATAATTCTTCTGAATTTGGCCATGGTTTTGAATTGGATGATAATGCTTAGATAGTCATTTAAAAATTGTTTTTTCTTTACATGATATAGGCTGCATCGTCTAATTGTTGCTGGTAAATTCTTTTATTTTGATGTATTGAAAACTTGCATGTCACAAACAAACCATTCATAGGATTTATAATATAGCACTCTTGGTCATGATGTTGATAAGATTTAGTGTTTCCTGGGAATTTGAAAGTTGTATTGTATCTTAAGCCAAGAAATATCTTTCTGAACCCATACGTGTATGTGTCATCTTACTTTTAAAACGGGGTTATGCCAGAGATTCATGCTCCCAGTTAGCATAAGAGGAAATGGAGATTTGAAATAAGTTTTGTCAAAATTATTGCATAAAATTTCGGGATCAATTCATACCTCATGTATTATCATTGTATGGTATAGGCCTCTTTCGGTAAGCTAATCCAAGAGCAAGGTTTATCTGTTTAACCTTACAATACTGGTTCTTTTCTTTCTAACATTTTTACGGCAAGGTTTTATATGTATTGGTGTACAACTGTAGATTCTCTTACGGATGAATGTGTCTTTTTTAAAATACTTACTAATTTTGCTGGAAGTGACCATTTCTTGTTTAAGGTGCAAATCTCCTAATATGGTTCTATTTAGGGAAAAAATGATCACTTGAGTGGTTGGAAGAATCAAGGAGTGTATCAGTTTGAAACTCAATAAGTAAATTGTTATAGAGATCAATGCTTTAAAATTGATTCAGACTAAAACTTCACCAGGTTAAAGTTTGAGTATATCCAATTTTTTTCTTTTGCTCTCCTGGAAAGTGGAACATTGCATACCACATTTGTTAATTATAATTGTAGAAAGGATGATAATTTATCTTCAGTTTCACGTATCCTTCTTTACTTTTATCTTTATATTCTTTGATTTAATTCTTTTATTACTTCATGTCAAACAATTTGGTATTCATATAACACATGCACGGTTTGTATGACACAGGGAGGCTGTCAAAAATGTTTTTAATCCATACTTTGATAAAGGTAAGGTATTGTTGGATCAACGTCTAGCTTGACAGTGATAACAAAATTCTGATTTGTTCACTGGTCTATATCTTTGCACTTTAAACATGCCTGTGCTGCTTCAACCTTCTCTTCATCTTGTTTTATTTATTGGAATTCTTACATGTGTGTCAATTAGCAATCTGGTTTCAGAACTCTAGTCTGTACCATTTTAGCATGTTCCATGCCTCCCATCATATTGTACCTGTACCTGCCACCAAAGAAGAGGTATACTTCAATTGTGCATGTCTCAGTTTCTTCTTGGCAATTTCCTGACTAAGCTCATTGGAATCTTTTGTGTCAGATAGAAGCTGAAGCATCTTCTGTGGAAGTTGTTGCAGCAACACTCTGCCCTTTGAAAATTGTTTTGGATAGGGTTTTGACTTCAACTGGGGTGCTCCTGGGTTGCTGGCAGGTTGTTTCCCGTAATCTAAAGGATTTGTTTCATTAACCTTGACACATGTATTATAGACTGGATAGTATTAATGAGCATTATCCAATTTCTTGATGCTAGTCCCCTACCCCTACCCCATCTCTCTCTCTCTCATACACCAAAAAAAGGCGGTGCAATATATTGAGTTCTGTTAAGTGAAGTGAAATTTTAGAATGGTAAAGCTTGTCCAACATAGAAAATTGTTAGCTTTTGACCTCAAGTGGTTCAGTCTTCTAAATTTTCTATGTTACAACAAAAGTGAAGATATCTATAACATTCTTAGGTTCATACTTGTATGGTTCATTCAGTGTTTGAAGATATCTATAGCATGGGTCACTTGATTAATCAAATTTCAAAGGTTAATGTTCATGTGAATTTAAAATTCGTGCATACGTATGGGTCACTTGATTAAGGGAACTTCAAAGGTTGATGTTTATGCAAATTTAAAACCTGTGCATACGCTGAATCACTTGATTAAGGAAACTTCAAAGGTTGATGTTCATGTAAACAATTATTTCAAATCATAAAATTAACAAACTATATTAAGATGAATCTCATGAGACTCAAATATAATAAAGAAAATAAATGTTTAAAACTAAAAGGGTTAAAAAGTAAAAAGAAAGTGTAGCTAAATTGAGAATTGAAATTTCAAATAAGTCAAATAGTTTTTTTTATAAACATATGGCAGCATGTCAATTATAATACAAATTACTCCATATTTATATTTGTCAACTCACATAACAATAAGTTGATTGTTAATTTATATTTAAACACTTGAATTTCAAGCACTTCAACAATGACCACAATATTTTCTCTAATTACATGCAATAACAGGGAAAAATTATCAATTTCAAATCCATGTTCATGTTCTATTAGCTGCAATATCTTACCAACTTAAATTTAAAAGACAATGCAAAAGAATAGGACTCATCACCATCCCTATGACATTTTTCTCATTTCCATTCACTTCACCACCAAAAAAATTCAAGCGAAAAATGAGAGGAAAACTAACGTCTTCAAATCCCGTGGTTGACCTGACCTACTCATGGTGGAGAGAAGGGATCACAGAAGCGAACGAAGAAATATGATAATTGCATGTCTGCAATTGTAAAGAAGAAAATGAAACACAAATTAATAAAAATGAAAAAAGAAGACATAAATCCATAGCACAATAGCATGAAATTTGAAGTTGAAGTACCTTGTACCTTCTATCAAAATAATAATAATAATAATAATAATAATAATAAACATGCATAAAACAAAGCACAAAGAAAGAATCTTGCAAGCAAGAAAATCAGAAAGGGGAAAAAACCGAAAAAAAATCAGTAAAAAAGAAAAAATATGAAACAAACATAATAATAATAATAATAATAATAATAATAATAATAATAATAATAATAATAATAATATAAAAATAATAATAACAATAATAATTATAACAATAATAACAATAATAATATAAATGTTTTTTTAGCATAACTTGTTATCTTCTCTTCCAATCTTTTTTTCTTGGCTTTTTATCTCTCTAGGAATTGTCGAAACCTCTTGCAAAACCAAATAATAGAACAAATAACAAAAAATAATTTTAACATTTATAATATAAATGTTTACAACAAACAAAAATCAGACAATTGCAGATAGATCTGGCTTAATAATAATTAGATTCTAATCCAACTAAAGATAAAAGTTAAGAAAGGAAAAAACAAAAATCAATTACCTTCTTCCTAGATTTTACATAGGTATTCAACATTTAACTCAGCCAAATTTTTGTACTCAAGCAAAAAGGTAGCAGAGAATCATGTGTATTTTCTCAGCATTATCACAACCAATTGTAAAGAAAAAATTTCAAATGACCAGGGAATGAAGGGCGGGGAATAAAAAGGGAATAACAATGATTTAAAATTTCAAGTTAGATGTTACAACTTCACACCATCTTGCAATGAAGATGAAATATATGTAATCAAAATTTATATAACTATCAAACAGCCATTAGAGGGATAATCTAATAAAAAAAATTCATGGACCTACAGCGAATATGCAAAATCATGAAAGCATATGTAGATAGCAAGGAATAGTAGATAACCATCAAAGCAGTGATAGTCACCTATTTTATACACGGCAAGTCCATGAACTTAAAATTCAAACCTAAAGTAATTTTGGACAAATAAAAAAATCATATCACAGCCTCTCTTCTAGAATAAATCACATAATCAGAATGTTATTCATATAGCATAAATGTCATATCATAGCACAAACACTCAATTTCCAATCCTTCCATAACATATAGTTGCATTGATTTCAGTTTCATATCCACTATAGCAGCCCAATGATTTAATGAATAATACTTTTAGTCCTTTTAAAATAGACTATCTCCTGGTGGGATAAGACTGTTATTGTTAGATTACCTCAAACAACTTCACTACACTAAGGTTGACTTATATGTGGGTATTTTGGAGGGATACATTAATACGCCTAGGGGATGCGTAAGACATCTAATCTTATTAAAAATATATAGGAAGATTCAAAAGTATAGACAACATGAGTTTTCAAAATCCTCCAGTTGCCGACCAAAGCATTAGGAATATACTATTCATTTGTAAACCATTGAAACAAACTCATTGTCATATAGGTAACTCGATCTTAACTTATGTCTCTTTTATAATTATTTTTAAAATTTAATTTGATTTTTTTATTTTATATTTTAGTTATTTTAATTATTTATCTTATATAGATTTACTTTTGTTGTTTATTTTTCATTCAATTTAATCTTCTGATTCATTCTAATCATTTAAGAATTAATTTTTTTTATAGAAATAAAGTCAAGAGGAAGGGAAAAAATTGAATAATTTTTTTAAAATGGTAGTCCCAATCAATGATACTTGTTAATCACCCACGTTCCATTATAAAAGATTATAAAAGTAAATTTATTGTCAGTAAAGTACATAGCAATATAGCCAAATGCATGATACTGAAGGATGTTTACTGAATTACAATATTCTCTCTCACTGAATTACAGTATTCTTTCTCCACCTGTGGGAACTGCTTTCCTCATCCACAAAAAGTCTTTTATATATACACCTTAAGAATAGGGGTGCGTGAGTCTCAAGGAAATGAGTGAATTCTTGCTCTCTTGGAAATATCAGCCGGGTACCTAGCCGAATGAATGGAACAGGAAGTGTTAAAAGGCAAGCAACAAAAGTGTATGCCAGGACCAAATAAGGGATCGATATCTTGTAAGTTTAGGAATAGAAACATTACTTATCTATGTTTCATCATTTAAATAACCACTATATTAAGATGAATCTCATGGGATGATTCACAATTGCACATATAAAATATAAAAATAACATGATTAGCCAAAGACAAAGAACTTCACAATTGCACAACCCAAGACCCTCTCTGGACATGCAAATATCTTGATTGGACAAAGAAGGATCGCAATTAAATTTGTAAAAAAGGAGAATACTAACTAACCAATGGTCTGCAATGGCTGGAAATGCAGAAGCAAGATATATGAGAATAGCACGACTGAAATCGTAAAGAAGAAAATGAAGTCAAGAAATTCCAAAGGATAAATTCTTTATTTTCTATCGTACGCCTTCTTTGCTGGGCTGGGCCATATAGCTAATAGAATACTTATTCAGCTGTACAAATGAAACAGTGTGAATGATATTAACAAAAAGAAAGATAAAGGAAAGATAATAATGCCCGATAATCTATAGCAGCGGCAATTCAATTAGAATACAATTGAATTGGAATTTCCCTGGACATGTGCTTTGTGTCTCATTTGAACTAAAGAATTGCTATGATTCTATTCCTCCATTCTCTTGTTCTCCAAAAGAGGGACAACGGGCGAGTATGATTCCGAGTCATCATAGACTTCACACTCTTCCTTTGCTTGCTCTTGGCTTTTCCCCCAAATAACAGCATAAAAACCAATAACCGCTATGGCTGCTCCAAGCACACTGTATATAAACAAAACCATACTTACATAATTGTATTCCTTCCAAGATTAAAGTATTTTTAAGTTGCATTCACACACACGCAAACAAAAGGTCCCCCTTTCATAATTGTAGTCCTTAGACTAAAGTATTTTTTAAATTGCATTCATTCACACGAAAACAAAATGCTCCCATTAATAAAATCATAAGTCCATAAGTGGACACACCTCCAATTTTTCTTATGATTGAGACATGAAAGAAACGTATACCTTCCAAGATAGATAGAGTCACCAAGAAAGGCAATTCCCATGATGACCGCAAAGATGATTCCAATTGGCTTAAACATTGCAACATAGAGAGGGCCCTTCTTGCTCATGACCCATATATGAACAATACTTCGAAGGGATACCCAAAAATTGCCTACATTAAGAAGCAGATCAAGTTAATCGAAATTCAGAGCAAGAAATAGAAGACTCATGCTGATATAGGAAATAGTATCACCATTTATTCTTACTTGCAATGCAATAGCTATCAAATTCACATCAAATCCTAATCTCAAAGCTTTTGGATCCGTTACCGAAATCAGTCAAGGTGGGATAGATAGCATAGCAACTAATGTACCGCGAGTGAGCACTATCACAAGCTCTGCAGGGTAATTTCTGATTATCCATGTCTACAAACATCAAAGAAAGTAAAAGTGTTTTTGTTATGGGGGAAACAAAATGGATGGGGCAGTGTTTTTGTTATGGTCTTGGCTGAAATATTTAGAGAAGGATTTTACCACTCACTATAATCAGTGGTATTCAAATCTTAGGTCTAGATTTTGCATTAGTAGCAGATATCACTGTAGGTCAAATATATGTACAGTTTTTTGTGTGGTTACATTCTGCTCTGGATCAACAATTGGCTGATTTGTATGTAGCAGAAATGTAATCTGAAGCTTGTACCTATTAGTACCTCTGGTATATTGCAAATTTAAAAAAAAAACTTGTGGAATGGCTTAAGAAATGACCCGTGCGTCCATGCTTTGCTATCACTTGGCCACCTCGTACCATTTTGCTTCCTTTTGTTTTAAACATAACTGACACAATGTCACTTCCTTCACTAACCTGAAGCCAAGCTAAATTATGGAGAAGGGAGGAAAAATAATCACTCAAAATGTTTCAAAAAAACAATGACCAATATGGAACATTCATGAAATGAATGCTAGTGAAAGAGATGTCATATAACTCAACAATAGAGAAAGTGAAGTTACTAGAAAAGGTGTATAGCATTCCTTTCTTAAGTTGGACCTTCTGAGAGAAACTATCCAATGGATGTGTTCTGTTGTGAGCAACAATGAATCTACTGCTTGCATTCGATATTCGCTCCTTGATTGCTCCTTTTCCAAATACCGTCCAACCCTCTATGTTGTGATCAAATCCTGGATGGTTCTGCCAAACACTGGTTGTTTTCAAAGCAATGGCAACACCAGTAAGCTTGTGTATTAACTGCTGACAGAAACTACCAAATACATATAAACTATCAAAATAACATGAGTAGCCAAAGTCAAAGAACTTCATAATTGCACAACCCAAGACTCTTTCTGTACATTCAAATATCTTGATTCCACAAAGAAAGATTGCAATTAAATTTTTAAAAAGGGAGAATACTAACTAACCAATGGTCTACATTAAATTTCAAACATAAGTAATAATATTTTTTTCAGCCAATTTTGCTAACCGGCAAGTTTGATTTGTGATTTTAACGGGCTGGCCCGCAGAACACTATAATTTGAAAGAAAAATGGGAATTGAGAATTAACTAATGAATAAGCATTTAAAATTTATACTTGAAAGTTAAGACATTATATAAGACTTTCATATTTAGTCACTGTATTTAGTTGAGAATGTTTTTGGTAGTATTTTGGTGAGACTTTTAACATTAAAATCACCAAAATGGCCCCCAAAATAAATCTTAAACAATGCAGTATTGTGGGAGTAAACAGGGGTTTTCAATCACTAATCAAAGTTGTGCCCGCTGATACCACAAAGCAAATAGCCGTGAATGTGGCTGCAATCCACAGCACCCCAGGCAATGGATGGGCTTCAATGGAGGGGCCCACAGCCGCAACACAACAGTGTAGCACCACTATAGACAGCTCTGCTTATAATCCAGGCCACAAACTTGGCAATTAACCTTAACAGACATCAGAAAAATAACAATAGCAAAATTATCAATTTTGTGCACAACTAAGATGCACACTTGAATTTAGACCCTAAATATAGCTTCAAATAAAAGAATTAAGGCAACAAATCAAATATAATGGAAACAAAATTCTGACCTACACAACACTCAATCAATAGATCTTGGGCATCTCTTGCAACACGTACATCCGGGGGTAACATCTCTTTAATAATTTTTGACATTGTTGCTGCCAAAAAATTAGAGATTTTGTAAGCAATAGAACAGTGATGCATTACCAAGAAAGAGAGAACATTGAGATTCACTACCAAGTACAATAAGAATTAAAGTAACCAAACATCGCAATGCATAATTAATTAGGAGCATTATATCAATTAAACCTATTAAAAAAAACATCAACCGGTCTTCTGATGATTAATGTTAAGAAGAGATTGTTTTGATATGACCACAATTCACTTTAAAGCTTTATAAATTGATAACAAAATAAGCACATGCAATTGTCCGTACAGCTAAGGTACGGATCAAACCAAGAAATGTGCATGATTTAGAAGAAAAAAAGGCAAAATAAAGCAAGTCAAAGAAATTTATTTTCGGGCTGTGCCTCATCATGAGTTGTTCCTTTTGGGGCTGTGCCTCGTCATGAGTTGTCTCACTGCTTTCTCTTCTTCCCCATTTTTTGCTAGAAAATCTGCCATACCCAAGAACCAAAATCATATAACAAAAATGATACTGAAATTATATGCATAATAAACTTACGTTTGCGCTTCAGCAGTTTAAGTTTCAATCTCTTCTTCAATTGAATTTTTCCCTGATGATCTACTGGTATCTTTGGTATCCCCTCCTTTATAATAACTGCTTGTTATAGTCTTGAATCGCTCGTGTCCAGCTCCATCCCACTAAACAAAACACAACAAATGACTCCAAGCTTGGCATGCATGTGGCCATAATCATGAATATGATCAAGTGAAATGATGATTTCGCTTCAAAAATATTAATTGAAAATACATTATTTTCATTAAGCAATATTTAAATACATTCTATAATCTAATTATGAAACATAGAAAAATCAAATGCAATTCAATTTCAACACAATAAAGTAATCATAAACAATCAATTACAGACTTATATACCTTGTATTAGATTCATGTATACCATTACCATATCTTGCACTTATTTAGTTATATACTTCCGGTAAAATGTAAAATAAGGCGCTATTTATCGGTTCAATTTGGATGTTCATGACTTCATGGCCAGAAACGACACGAAAATAATTATATAATAGTAAATTACTGGGATTGAATATAATAATAAACCAAATCATCGGAGGGATAACATTTGGAAAGTCCTAACACTGCTATATGATCGTTGACAATGCCACACTACTAGAAAAGAGATTTTCTACGTCACTGTTTTTACGTCGGTTATACGAAAACCGATGTAGTAAATAAAGCGGTGACATTTTTGTAAATAATTATAGCTTTTTAAAGACGGGTACTTTAAAACCGGCTTAAAAAATGCTTTACGAGAGCGGTTTTAAAAAACCGTCTTTGAAAACTTGTGTTTTCCAATTTGTATGCTAACGTGGCACGTTATAACTGGATAAGCTTTGACAACCCTCTATCTTACTTTTTCTTGTATCGTGACTCTTCGTTGCCATCATAGAGAGCGGGGCAGAGAGAAGAAACACTCTCTGGCCTCTCATCTTCAAGCTTCGATGGAGATGAGCGTTGCAAGGCTAAAGAAGGACGAGATCCAGAGGCTGAAGAAGGAGATCAATTAGCTCCGACGTCCGGCGACAGAGCTGCATGACTCAGAGACAAGCGCGACGCTGAAGAACCTCCTCGAAGAGGGAGAAAGAATGGTGACATTCCTAGAGACGAGCGCGCCAGCACCACCATCACCATCGCTGATGTTATTCAAACCCTAACCCTCCTCACCCTCACCCTCAACCCGTTTTGCTCGTCTTTTCCTGTGGGACCGCCTTCAACGACGTCGTCGAGGAGCTCAAGAATTTCACCACCCGCATCGCTCACGTTCTCCCCATTTCTGACGATGGAGGAAGCACTGCTGAGATTGTTCGTGTGTTGTCAGTACTGCGTTATGTTAAATTAATAATTATGATTACTAGTGTTTCTACATTTGGGAATTTTTGTGGAACCAAATTTCGGGGGCGAGGAATTAGGGATTTCGATTGATTGGGTGTGTGCGTGCGTTGCAGGTGGTCCTGCTGTTGGAGACATACATTCCAGGTTTTCGACCGCCACTATGGTGCCTTCCACGCCACCAACCACGTTGCGGTCGAAGAAGTTAAAGTTTTTTTAACTCTCTTCTTCTCTTTTTCTAATCCTTTCACTTCACTCATCTCTTTTTTCCCCTTTTCCCTATTTTCATCATCCTATGCATTTTTCTCCGATTCCGATTCATGCATTTTCCCACTGCTTTAGGACCATCCTTCAATACGACGTCGTATCTTCTTCCTAGGGTTTCTCTGAACCAATTCCTATGGCCATCAGAGGCGTCGATTTCAAGTGGTTAGTTAGTTCTCTTTTTCTATCGTATGAGCTTGATTTCAAGATCGCCTTCTTTTTTTCATTACAGTTTTGATTGAATGTAACTCATTCCTTGCAGGTACGATGACTTTTTCTTGTTAATGCTCGCCACCAGTGTGTATCCTTTCTCAATTCAGCTTCTGAATTTTCCTAATTTTGATGTCATTCTACATTTTCACTTGCCTCATCATTCCTTCCTTCTCTAGCCACTTTCTAATTTAATCTTAGTCAGTTCTATGAGAAACATTGAAAAAATAAATAAGAAATGTGTGTTCTTTAACCTCACTACTCGTAGAGTTATTGTGGCAATCAATTGGAAGCGGTATCATTCTTGAACGTATCCCCTGCATATATGGATTGTGGCGGGGTTTCCTTTCCTTATTTTAATTATTCCATTCAATATCACTATCTATTTCTATTTTTTCATATATGATAAGGTAGCCTCGTAAATGATCCCTCTCCTTTTCTTTCATTTGTGTTTAGGTCAACTACACCATTGTGTTTACTTTCCGGGTATTGATGTTTATTGATAACGGGCTTTCTACAAGAATGGGTTTGTAAGGCCTCCCATCCATGTTTTAATATAAATATTTTGGTTTTCTTCAATTTACATGCACTAATTTAATTGAAATTAGAGTATGATGGATAAGGTTTGGGTTCTCACCATTCTTGTATGTTTCTCGGTATGTTGAATTGAAGTTTAGCCATATTTATGAAGCACGGATACTTCTCCCTGTTCAAAATGTCACTGTGTGTCCGACATTTTTGTGATATGTAGCAGATGAAGTCAAATGATGTTTTAATTCATCAAGTCTCGGTACTAATTCAATTGCGCTTTTATGCCCCCTCCCCCTTTGTATGCTTCTAGAGATTTTGGTTGGCAACAGAGATATGCCTGTTTCTGTGGAAGAGTAGTTGTCCTTTCAATCCTTGTGTTGCTTCTTTATCCATTTCTTTGGGCTTGGACTGTAATTGGTACCCTGTGGTTCAGCAGTGCCAAGAATTGTGTATGTTTTATTCCTGTTTTACCTTTTAGTGTACTCTTGTTAACAAGCTTTTGATGCATAATGCAATTAATTACTTGCAGTTGCCTGAAGTGGTTAAAAAATGGGGCTTTCTCATCTGGTTACTTTTTAGCTATTGTGGACTCTTTTGCATTGCTTGCTTGTCTCTGGGTAAGCACTACTAGAAAAAGCCCAATTTACGACGCGCATTCTACATCGATTGTGCGAGCCCGTAGTAGTTTCTTGCACGGTGGCATTTTTGTAATATTAGCTTCTTCATCAACGACGGTGCTACAAAAGCACGTCGTTGAATAGTCCTTTCCCGTTTTTCCACTGCATTTTTTGGGAAGCACCGTCGTTGACTATCCCATCATTTAGTCACATGAAATTAAGCTTTCCCTCCCTGAACTTGGTGTGCTCACTCAGTTCTGAACTTCGCGCGCGTCACAACCTTCCCTTCTTGAGCTCAAGGTGTTCCTGGTAGCTACCTTCGACGCCGCCTCGCCCCTGACGTCGAACATCTTCGGCCGCCGTCACTTACCGTGATCATGTAGGTAGGTGAGTCTCTGATTTCCCTAATTTTATTGTTACATATATGTTGAAAACCCTCCATTAGGGTACGCTTCCTGAAATGTCAAAGATTTCCTTCAAGGCCTTCATGGTCTTTAGTAGTTCTATGGCAGTTTTCGACCTTTTTGGAACATTAGGGTTTACTGAAATCGCAAACATTATGATATTTCACAGCATCTCTTGTCAAGTATAACTTAGGTTGTTGAGAGCAGTTGTGGTTCTCTGAATCAATTTTGAAATTCAACTTAATTAGCATCTCTTGTCAAGTATAACTTAATTAGCTTCTCTAACTTAACTCACTCCTGGGGAATATATGTGTAGTAGCTTCTGGATTCAAAGCTAAATTATGAAATTTAAGATGTTTGCTAGTAACAACTTTCTTACAGGAGTTTGGGAAGTTTATTGGGCAGTGTCAGTGGGAAGAAAGGTCAAGATGAATGAATGAATGGAGAGAAGAATTTTGAGATTTTGAGACTAAAATTTAAGCAAAACGGAAAGGGGTCCACCTTGGGTAGTTATTGGCAAACACAAGGTTGATGCACTTAAGTTAACAATGGATTTGATCTTTAAAATAGAACATGAACACTTCGAAGGCATGCTATGCTTGCTTTTGTCCCAGAAGTTGAAGAATTGAAAGCTTGTGTGATGAGACAATCGATCAGTACTTGACTATAACCCTTAAATTTTAGCTAATTCAAATTCCTCCCAATGACAGCTTTAAGCATTACGCATCCAAACTAGACATTGTTGATATTTGGGTTTGGATTTGTTGAAATATAAACTTGATTTGGGCCCAAATTAATTATTTGGTTCCTTGGACTTAGTTATTTTGGGCTTAAGTAATTATGGGTCATGTTTCTAGAGAATTCTTGTAGTGTTTGGAGTGTCTAGATATTTCTTATGGTTTTAATATTCTCTAGAATACTCTTTGGATCTCTAGAGTTGAGAACTCTCTAGAATTAGTATGTCTAGAGTTCTCCTTAGAGTAGTATAAATAGAGATGTAATCCTACACATTTGTATCAAGCAAAAATACAAAGTTCTCTCCTCCATAAAGAATTCTCCTTCCTATCAAGTTTCTATTCAAAGTCTCCAATATTCCTAAACACTTTTCCTAAACATAAAAAGCCTTATTTCCAACAAATTGGTATCAGAGCTTCAAGATCCTCAAAAGATGGCGAATGGAGGTTTTCCTCTCCAAATGCCGATGCTCACAAAGAACAATTATGATAATTGGAGTATCAAGATGAAGGCGCAACTAGGAGCTCAAGATGTGTGGGATATCGTAGAGAATAGCTTCGAGGAGCAAGATGAAGCCTCGCTAAGCCAAGGTGTAAAGGAGACGTTGAAGGAGTCAAGAAAGAGAGACAAGAAAGCTCTCTTTCTCATTTATCAATCGGTGGATGAAGATACATTTGAGAAGATATCCAACGCAACGACGACCAAAGAAGCATGGGATAAGCTTCAAACTTGCAACAAAGGAGTTGAGCAGGTAAAAAAGATTCGTCTTCAAACTCTTAGAGGTGACTTTGAGCGTTTGTTTATGGAGGAGTCCGAGTCAATTTCTGATTATTTTTCTCGAGTATTGGCCGTAGTCAATCAACTTAAAAGAAATGGTGAAGATGTTGATGAGGTGAAGGTCATGGAAAAAATACTTCGAACTTTAAATCCAAGTTTTGACTTCATTTTTACCAACATTGAAGAAAACAAGGATTTAAAGACCATGACTATTGAACAACTCATGGGTTCCTTACAAGCATACGAAGAAAAACAAAAGAGAAAAATTAAACAAAAGGAGGCTACGGAGCAACTACTACAACTCAACGTAAAGGAAGCAAACTATGCAAATTACAAGAGCCAAAGAGGACGAGGTCGCGGCCAAGATCGTGGACGTGGATGAGGACATGGAGGAGAAGGAAGAGGTGGTTACAACAACCACTCCAACAAATTCAACAATGGAGAAAGAAGTTGGAATCCACAAGTAACAAGAGGTCGTGGAAGAGGAAATTCATGGTCGAGGTATGACAAATCACAAATCAAGTGTTTCAATTGCAACAAGATTGGTCACTATGCATCCGAGTGTAGATTCTCGAAGAAGGTTGAAGAGAAAGCTAACTTCGTAGAAGAAAAAGGCGGAGAAGAAGAAACTTTGATACTCGCGTGCCAAAACAAATTTGAAGAGAAAAGAAACAAGTGGTACCTCGACACCGGCGCAAGCAACCACATGTGCAGCGATAAAAGCATGTTCGTGGAGATCAATGAAGCGGCAACTGGCGATGTCTCATTTGGAGACGACTCAAAGATACCAGTCAAAGGCAAAGGCTTGCTATACCGACTCTTCGTGGCTATGGCATCTACAGTTCGGGCACCTCAACTTCGACGGTCTAGAACGTTTAACGAAGAAGGAGATGGTGAGAGGCTTGCCTAGCATCAACCACCCAGACCAACTTTGCGAAGGATGTCTAATTGGGAAGCAATTTCGTAAAATTTTTCCAAAGGAATCAACAACAAGAGCAACAAAGCCGCTAGAGCTCATACACACCGATGTCTGTGGACCAATCAAACCCAATTCATTTGGTAAGAATAAGTACTTTCTCCTCTTTATTGATTATTATTCCAGAAAAACCTGGGTTTATTTCTTGAAGGAGAAATCAGAAGTGTTTGAAAACTTTAAGAAGTTCAAAGCCCTCGTGGAGAAAGAAAGTGGTCTTTCCATCAAGGCCATGAGATCTGATCGAGGAGGAGAGTTCACTTCAAATAAGTTCAACAAATATTGTGAAGACCATGGAATCCGTCGCCCACTGACAGTGCCAAGATCACCACAACAAAATGGAGTAGCAGAGAGAAAGAACCGGACCATACTTAACATGGTGCGAAGCATGCTCAAGAGCAAGAAGATGCCGAAGGAGTTTTGGGCTGAAGCAGTGGCATGTGCAGTTTACCTAACAAACCGTTCTCCAACAAGAAGCGTGCATGAGAAGACACCACAAGAAGCATGGAGTGGAAGGAAGCCCGAGATCTCTCACCTCAAAGTGTTTGGAAGCATTGCCTATACCCATGTTCCAGACGAAAAGAGGACAAAGCTTGATGATAAAAGTGAGAAGTACGTGTTTGTGGGTTACGACTCAAGATCCAAGGGGTACAAGCTCTATAATCCAAATAGTAGAAAGATCGTCATAAGTCGCGACGTGGAATTCGACGAAGAAGATTGTTGGGATTGGAATGTTCAAGAAGATAAGTATGATTTTCTTCCTTATTTTGAAGAAGATGATGAAATTGAACAACCAATCATAGAGGAACATATTACACCACCTGCCTCACCGACACCAAGGCTGGATGAAACAAGTTCAAGTGAGAGGACACCGCGACTAAGGAGCATTGAAGAGATTTATGAGGTAACCAAAAACCTAAATGACATTAACCTCTTTTGTCTTTTTGGTGATTGTGAGCCTCTAAGCTATCAAGAAGCGGCGGAAAACATAAAGTGGAAAGACGCCATGGACGAAGAAATCAAGTCAATCACGAAGAATGATACGTGGGAACTTACTACACTTCCACGAGGACACAAAGCAATCGGAGTAAGATGGGTGTACAAGGCAAAGAAGAATGCTAAAGGAGATGTGGAGAGATACAAAGCAAGATTGGTGGCTAAAGGCTATAGTCAAAGACAAGGAATTGACTATGATGAGGTATTTGCTCCTGTTGCTCGTCTTGAAACTATTAGACTGATCATTTCTTTGGCAGCCCAAAATAAATGGAAGATCTATCAAATGGATGTGAAGTCAGCCTTCTTGAATGGTTTTCTCGAAGAAGAAGTCTATATTGAGCAACCACCGGGCTATGAAGTAAAAGGGCAAGAAGAAAAAGTCTTGAAGTTGAAGAAGGCGTTGTACGGTCTCAAGCAAGCACCGAGAGCTTGGAATGTTCGAATCGACAAGTACTTTCTAGACAAGAATTTCATCAAGTGTCCATATGAGCATGCACTCTATATCAAAGCGCAAAGTGGAGATATTTTGATTATGTGTTTGTATGTAGATGACTTGATCTTTACAGGGAACAATCCAAGCATGTTCGAAGAGTTCAAGAAAGATATGTCAAATGAATTTGAGATGACGGATATGGGGCTCATGGCATATTATCTCGGCATCGAAGTAAAACAAGAAGACAAAGGAATTTTCATCACCCAAGAAGGCTATGCCAAAGAAGTCCTTAAGAAGTTCAAGATGGATGACGCCAATCCAGTTGGCACCCCGATGGAATGTGGCAGCAAGTTGAGCAAGCATGAAAAAGGAGAGAATGTGGATCCAACTCTTTACAAAAGTTTGGTTGGAAGTTTACGTTACTTGACATGTACAAGGCCGGATATTCTCTATGTTGTAGGAGTAGTAAGTCGCTACATGGAAGCTCCAACCACAACTCACTTCAAGGCGGCAAAGAGAATCCTTCGATACATCAAAGGTACAACAAACTTTGGCTTGCACTATTACTCTTCTGACAATTATGACATTGTTGGCTATAGTGATAGCGATTGGAGTGGAGACTTGGATGATAGAAAGAGCACTACTGGTTTTGTGTTCTTTATGGGAGATACTGCTTTCACTTGGATGTCAAAGAAGCAACCAATAGTTACACTATCAACTTGTGAAGCCGAGTATGTCGCGGCCACATCATACGTTTGTCATGCAATTTGGCTAAGGAACTTGTTGAAAGAGTTAAAAATGACACAAGAAGAACCTATGGAAATATGTGTTGACAATAAATCAGCACTCGCTTTGGCAAAGAATCCAGTCTTTCATGAAAAAAGTAAGCACATCGACACCCGTTACCACTTCATAAGAGAATGCATTGAGAAGAAGGAGGTAAAGTTGAAGTATGTGATGTCTCAAGATCAAGCTGCCGACATTTTCACAAAGCCACTTAAGTTGGAAACTTTCGTGAAGCTAAGGAGTATGCTTGGAGTCACAAATCAAGTTTAAGGGGGGATGTTGAAATATAAACTTGATTTGGGCCCAAATTAATTATTTGGTTCCTTGGACTTAGTTATTTTGGGCTTAAGTAATTATGGGTCATGTTTCTAGAGAATTCTTGTAGTGTTTGGAGTGTCTAGATATTTCTTATGGTTTTAATATTCTCTAGAATACTCTTTGGATCTCTAGAGTTGAGAACTCTCTAGAATTAGTGTGTCTAGAGTTCTCCTTAGAGTAGTATAAATAGAGATGTAATCCTACACATTTGTATCAAGCAAAAATACAAAGTTCTCTCCTCCATAAAGAATTCTCCTTCCTATCAAGTTTCTATTCAAAGTCTCCAATATTCCTAAACACTTTTCCTAAACATAAAAAGCCTTATTTCCAACAGGATTTCCCTTTTTTCTCTTGCTTCATTAATTCTACAAGCTCCCTAAAAGCTGCATAAAGAACAGATAACGTTAGTTATTAAGTTGACTGAAATAATTAATGAGGCAGTAAGCTTTTATCTCATACTGTAATCAAAATCATGGGGTCCTGGGGATGCCTCTGGGTGGTATTGAAGAGACATTATTCTTTGAGCAGGGAACGCGAGGCCAACACAACTTCCATCATTAAGATTCCTATGAGTAACCTCCACTCCTTCTGGCAGTGTGGCAGGGTCAACCGCATAGTTGTGGTTCTGCCAATGAATATACAAAGCCATGCCAGACAATAACAACAACAACCCAGTCTTATATAATAACTATGTTGCCTTCTACTTCATGCCAAAACAAATTCAGTGACATTGACTTCATGCAATAATAGCAGACTATCTTGGTCAACAGGGACATGAGCTTAGTTAATGCATAAATTGTTTTAACACCAAAACAAGCATTATTCTACTGAATACTTCTTTTATTTTAAGAAAGTGAGGACAAAGTAGCAACCCTTGTTAGCAAAAACATCCATCTAAAACTAATAATGCTCATTTCTCTTCTCTAGCATACCTAAAAGATTCATGGATTTTACACAAGATATGGTGGAGAAGGAACACTACAAAATTTATCAAAGAATTTTGAGATTTTGAGAGTAAAATTTAAGCAAAACGGAAAGGGGTCCACCTTGCATTTACCTCATGTAGCCTTTTTCTGTCATGGCAAGGCTGTTGGAAGTTGTTTAGCAGTATACAGAAAATCCCTTCACACACACTCACAGGGAAAACAGGAGTGGAACTTTTTATGTATTATATATATTTTTTAATTTTTCCATGTTGGGAAAAACTATTTATGCACTAAGTGGAAGCAAGAGCTAATTACTTTTTCAGAGTTTCTTCAGCGGATAAAGTCTGATAGCTGTTCTCCTGGTGGTCCTACATATCTTGCTCAGCATCCATTATTTGATCAGGTATTTACAATTTAGATTTATGTTGTCTCCAAATCAACTTTTTTCATTTTTAGTGTGCAAGTGCAGGACTTGTACTGCTTTCATTTAAGAATAAAAATATTCCTTTGTAGACATGTTTGCAAATAATAATATTGATGAAGTTATTTGGCATTGTTCTTAGTTGTATATGCATTCTTTAGTTTTATCTTGAGCAGTTCAATTAGATGTAGACTTTACATGTCAGGTACTATTATGATATTTGGTTTTTGTTCTATTCAAGGGTGTCTGGAGTTTCACTTGCTAAAATAAAGCTACAAATGGCAAAAAGAACATTTTGATTTCAAATACATTCTTTTATTCTTGGAAATTGCTTCCATTGACAATGTGTGTATGTGTTTCAATTACATGAAAATAATTAAATTTACATTTTTATATATTTCAAATACATGTAAGCATTTTTACACATATTAGGTGTAATTTGAGGACCGGGAAGGAAGGGATTAGCTACTCTAAAAAAGATAAAATATCATTATATTTAATTCCCTCCTCCACTTGATATTTCATATTTGATTGTTTATTATATAAAAATGGTCGTGGATTTGATTGATCCTCCATTGGCAAGTTATTCACTTTTATTTAAGTACTGCTATATGTCCTTGTTGAGGCTTGTGTTGTGGTATGCTTTGACATAGCAAATGGGGTAACCTCCCTTCCGACTTAACTTCTTTGTTCACATTTTTTTTTAAATCTTGTCAGTATAAGGTTTAGTGTTTAAAGAAAGTGGAATTTTAACATTAACTTTTTTAAATGTTTATTTCTTTTTGTTTATTAATCAACCAATCACACACATATATTTCACATTCACTGATGTAGACTTGTAGCCTTTTCTTTTTTAATGTTAATTAATATCCCGGTGAGGCTTGGTTGTTGTTGTAATGTTAATTATTATATTTTTTTTTAACATTTTAAACACTTTGTTTTCTAGTTATTTCAAGTTTTCTCGTATTAGTAGCGATTCTAGCGAATGGTATTGAATACTTAGTATGACTCCTTGTTCACTACTTCACTCCTATGTTATTATGTGATTCCTTCTTACCTGTTTCCTTCATTTCTGCTATTTGATAAAGTTTTGAAATTCATCCTTTTCTATTTAGCCGTGTTTAATTTTACAGGCAATAGATTCCTCAAGTTCACGTAGTTCCACTGTTTTGGTCTAGTTTCCCCCTTTTCCTTGTATAGAATTAAGTGATATCAATTGTGTGCTTTTTATACTTGGGAGTTTCATCCTTGACTAATGAATTGCTTTTATTAATTTATAAAAGAAGGTATAGAGGTTTTCATTATTTTTTTCTTAGCAGCAGAAAATGGTTCTTATAAATTAGTTTGGCCTTTGATCCAATGTGAAAACCATGCTGCTTATCTACCATTGCTCGTGAGTATTTGGCTGTACGAACTATAAGTTGTCTCCCATACAAGGATTTAATATTAAATGCAGTTGGAGAGAATTTTGGCACAGAAGCCGAGGGTTGGAAAATCCCAATCCCTTTGAAGGAATATGTTGAAAGTACTTTCTATCAGTACCAACGTGAGGCCATAACAGTAAGTTTTTACCTCAGAAGTTCAATAAAGCAACAAAAACTTATTCATCAACTGACTTTCAGGTTTATTAATTATCTTTTTGCCTTTTTTTTTGCAATCCAGTGTTCTTTCTGATTGTATCCTTGTTAGATGCTGATATATTGTTTGGAAAGGATAAATATAGGATTCTGGAATTTAATTAAGATGACATATTTTCAAGTTTGGATTTGAAATTTAGTCATAATTAAAATTCAGGATGTAGTACTTAAGTTAAGGATGCTATAATTAAAATTCAGGATGTAGTACTTAAGTTAAAGGCTTAGATTCTACAATTTCAATCTCATCTCAATCAATTATACCAAAAAAATCATTTCTTTTTGTTTTGATATAGGAGTTAAAAAAAATGTAAGAGCAAGTGACCTCTAAAGCCAACAACCTAAAATCAAAATTAAAATGAACAGTAACACAAAAACCTTTAAAAGCTTACCAATCTCTTCCCATCTTCGTGTGTGCTTTCTTTATCATTTTGTTTTATGAAACTCTCGGTGCTTAATTGAAAGAGAAAATACCTTTTTGTTGATGAACCTGTTAGAAAGATCTTTTGAAAAAAAGTAAAAGCTATTTTACATTTGGATGCAATTTTCAAAAAATACTTTTTAATGCTTGAATAGCTTCTCCTTTCTCAATATTAGTTTTTGTAAGGTCTTTCCAGAAGCATAAAAGTTTAGCTATTTTTTGCTTTTTTAGTTTAAAGCTCTTCCAAGCATGCTCAATTATAAGAAAAATCTCCACTGCAACATATGCCATAGTAACTTATTAAGTCAAACAACTAAGGAGAGAAAAAAGGACCAAAAAATCTTTATAAGAAAGTAAAGATCGATCAAAAGTTTTTATTCTTTTACAACACATAAAGCTCATCTAGCATTATTTATTCAACAGTAACATGTTATTTCTGTTGCAGGCTGATCTATCATCAAAAGCTTTTGTCTTGATACAGGTTGGCCTCTATTTCTGGCTTTGCTTCTGCTGTAAAATTTGTTTAATGTTTTACATACTTGCCTTTTCTTTTAGGTAATATTTGATGTTATGTTTATCAGTGTATGCTGAATTATTTTGTACAAAGACTTCTTTTTTATAGTTGGGAATTGGGAGAAATTTATTACAAAGAACTGTCGATTTCAAGCTTTCATTCTGCCAGTTTTTTCTCTGATTTTAGGCAAAATTAGTTGTGATATTCTTTTTTAGCTTCAAAAAGCCTGACCATTATTTTTTTAAAAATTCTGTAAGAAACAGACTAACTAGTTAAACTGGTTGAATTGTGAACTGGTTCAGTTCCTGATTTCTTGTAATGAATATAGTTTATCCTTTGCTATTTTGTGTTTCTTATCATGCAAAGCTTGAAAGCTAGGCAATTGAGTTAGAGTTTGTAATTTTTTACTACACAAAAACAGGTTATAATGTCCATTTATATCATGTCAGTAGGTCCTTTCCAGATTTTTTTGCTGAAGCATTATCCCTTTGCTAGATATCTATGAGACATATATCTGGGTTGTTATCAATGTATAGTAGTTTTTTTAATATATATATATATATATATAATTGTAATTGAGCCTAACCAACTCCCTTTCAGGGGGCCCCAGGGACTGGGAAGACTCAGACCATACTTGGGATTCTAAGTACCATTTTGCATGCTACTCCTACAAGAATGCATTCAAAGTAAGTATAATATTTTTATATATTTTTGTAGTCTTCTATGTCTAAAAACTTCGTACCCCATTGCCCAGAGGCTCTTCGCTATGCGAAGGTATGGGGGAGGGATGTTGTACGCAGCCTTACCCTTGCATATGCAAAGAGGCTGTTTCCGGATTCGAACCCATGACCTACAAGTCACCAAGGCACAACTTTACCGCTGCACCAGGGCTCGCCCTCTTGTAGTCTTCTATGTCTAAAAATTCTATTTTTGGTTTTGATTGTTGTCTTGAGCAAAGCATTATAAGAGTGTGCCTGGTAAAGGTGAGATTTTGAAGCATTTTTTGCTTCTACCAAGCAATTTATGGTCACATTTTTGCCTAATGTTTCTCTTTGCTCATACATATGTTTATTGATATTTGTTTCTTGGGAGCAGGACCTATGAGCTAAGGTAGGGACCACAATTACCTATTGAGGAGAAGTAAGATTTGCTTTGAGAATATCTAGGCTTCACTTATTCTAGACAACCTCATGTCATGGATGTTGGTTATTTCCTGTGATTCTGATATGATATTTCTTAAAAACACATCCAACTATATGCACATATACATAACTGGATAATTGCATATTTCACAGCCTTTTTCTATCTTGTATTCTTGCCAGAGGAAAGATGTAGTTTGCCTATCAACTATGAATTTTAATGTTTTTATTACCATGGCATTTCTTGGATATTATTATTTTCATTTAAGAATAAATATATTCCTTTGTAGACATGTTTGCAAATAATAATATTGATGAAGTTATGTGGCAGTTCTTTGTTGTATATGCATTCTTTAGTTTTATCTTGAGCAGTGCAATTAGATGTAGACTTTACATGTCAGGTACTATTATGATATTTGGTTTTTGGTCTATTCAAGGGTGCCTGGAGTTTCACTTGCTAAAATCAGGCTACAAATGGCAAAAAGAACATATTGATTTCAAATACATTCTTTTATTCTTGGCAGTTGCTTCCATTGACAATGTGTGTATGTGTTTCAATTACATGAAAATAATTAAATTTACATTTTTATATATTTCAAATACATGTAAGCATTTTTACACATATTAGGTGTAATTTGAGGACCGGGAAGGAAGGGATTAGCTACTCTAAAAGAGATAAACTATCATTATATTTAATTCCCTCACAACCACATTGTTCGTAAAACAAAGTTGGATTAATCACTAGCACTCACAACCACATTGTTTGTAAAACATAGTTGGATTAATCACTAGCACTCACAACCACATTGTTTGTAAAACTTTAAATTGAATCTCATATAGCACAGGTGGTGTCAATTTGGATCCTTCAAATTTTTGGATGAATTAATTTATTTTTAATTTGCATACAAGATAAAATAAAACCAAACATCTTCAAACTTCAGACTCCAACTTGTGACAGTATAAGAAGCAGCATTATTGCATTTACCATATTGCTTATTTAGGAATAAAGAAATACTTGAAGTGACCACTACTGTAGCTTTTGATAAGTATGAACTGTATAAAGATCTCAGGGAAGGGTAGTTAAGAGGTCATGTGTAATTGATTGACAGCTGAATGAATATTCTATACTCTGTGTTGATGGGATCTGAAAACAGCAAGTGGTGAATTTCAGGTTTTAGTGTTTTCCTTTTATCAGCTGTACCTCCCTAAATTTCCATCTGCTATATTTCATTGATACTCCATGCACACAATCAAATAGCTTTTTGTGATTTCCATAGACTCAAAATAAATGGGACAGCCTTATATTGTTATCGAACGTCCGTAGCTTACTGCTAATATGTTTGGATCTATGACCATTTGTTTTATGTTTGTAGGTACTAGGATCTGACAAACAGAGGAGTTGAATCTACAGTGTTGTCTTTGCGTTGCCATAACTGTTATCCCAGTCTTAGGTGTTATTTACCATTGTCAAGTGAGGTATGTCTATGTATGACTGTCAACAATGATAATTGAATGCTTCTTTATATATGACATGATGTATTATATAACTAAATTATGAGCATTGTGAGTGAACCTTAGTTTCCCGTTTGCGATTCTGTACATCGATTAATACGGATAGTTTGTATTAATCGATGTATTGAATCTTGAATTGTCCGTTTGGACAGTTTGGGAAGAATCATTTTTTATAGTAGATTATTACATACAGGTTAATTTTCTTTTCTTAAATTTGTCAACATTTCGGTATGCTTCATTTCCCTTTGTTCTCCGAGTGCATACTTGAATGTGGTGGATAACAATAGATCACCGCTTTCATCTCGTGTACTTGGGGACTTAGGCGAAATGTTGCCGAAATTTTGACAAATTTAGAAAAGACAATTAACTTGTAGTATTGAATCTACTATAAAAAAAATTCTTCCTGAATGGGATGAGGCCACACCTTTACTTAGAAAAGTGAGGTTTACATGCATGTTACATAACTTATGAAAGTGGTGCAGTAGACGGAAAACATGGATCGAAGTTGGATGAGAGCATCACGCATCACTGATGAGTATGGGACTGGGGTGGAGCAGTTTCTCCAATTTACCGAAATGCATGCTCCCTCGTTGCATGGCAAATACTTTTGTCATGTGTGAAATGTGCAAATGGTAGACACCAATCATTAAATGAAATAAGAACACATCTAATATGTCACGGCATGATTCCAACTTACACATAGTGGACATGGCATGGGGTGTGACACCCTCTACCCCACACATATATGTACTAATAATAAAAGAAATAATTAAAAAAATTAAACTTAATTCAAGTTTTTAAAACATATTTAAATACAAGCCTTTCAAGAGGGTAGCAAGCTCACATTCACCTTTCAAACATCATCATAAAACTTTTCTAAATAAATAATAAATTCACTTTGGCTTAAACAAGGTTGTCTATAAAACCCTATACCCCAATGCCACATCCTATCAGAGTGTTGTGTCCTAATGTCCTTCAGCACATGGTTCCTTAAAGCAATTCACCTAGTCATCTGCTCCCCCGAACACAAAGTTCAAGATCATCACAGGATCCAAAACACAAACAACACACGAGGAGTAAGTTATCACATTCCTAACTAATAGAGAAACAAGACAACTAGATATACATATCATATAAACCAAATAAAACTTAGTTACACGTAATTCCATCACTTTGTTATTCAAAGTTCACTTTTCAATCATCAATCACATTACACAAGAATCACACGCTCTAATCAAGACATAATAACACATCAATTTCATAATAACCAATTAGCAAGCGCATGAGATAGTTATGCTAAGACTCAAGCCTATATGCAATGTGGTACCATGTCAGTGAAAAACCACCCTGGGGCGCTTAGGAGTACATAACAAGACACACCACACAATGGGTTTGTCAGGTCATTCTCACTAAGTAAGATCATAGGGAGACCAGTCAGGGTCACGATGTTTTGCGAGAATGCTCCAACCATATGGCATCAGCATAGGCTTAAAGGAACACTCAAACCCGGTGACCCCCAAGGCCTACACTCCGAAGAGTCCGTCAAGGCCTCTTCCTCCTGATTCAGGTCCAACCCCTAAAATCATTTTAGCGCACAGACACTGCTCGTGAATTATACAATACCCATGACCTCACACTCGTGTGTTAAACACGTACAACATATTGCGCTACAATTTAACACTGGTTCCTAAATAGGAAACCTAAACTTTCTCTTTAACACTGGTTCCTAAATAGGAAACCTACACTTTCTCTTTAACACTGCGCATTTACACATTTCTCAAGATAACACTGGTCGAGTTATTGTACAATTCACAGCTTACAACACAAATAATGTCACATCAAGAGTTAATCACACACTTATTTACAACCAAAACTCATTCACAATTTCACATCTCATAATGTCACAATCCACCATCACATGTTTTCACGTATCTCACAATTCAACACATGTTCTACTTTACACTTTTACTCAATCTCAATAACAATATTATAATCTCAAGGCAACATATTATTCCATAATTCATCACATATTTTATTTATAAACACTGCTCATGAATTATACAATACCACGACCTCACACTCATGTTTCAAACATGTTTAACACAATTGCGCTACAATTTAACATTGGTTCCTAACTAGGAACCTACACTTTCTTTTTAACATTGCACATAAACACTGGTCGGGTTATTGTATAATTCATAGCTCACAATATAATTAATGTAACATCAAGTGTTAAACACATCCACTTATTCACAATCAAATATCATGTCCACACTTTAACATCACATCAATCATCTCATAACATTCCTAATGATATTCATAAGGTACAACACACACATGTTCATCAAATTTAACCATAATATTCTCAAACTCCAATACTTAATAATTTTTGGAATCATACTATAACACTCTACAATATTATTTACATAAATTATTAATATAAATAACTACCTCTATATATATAAGCTAGCATACATCATATTGAATCACAAATATCAAAGTAAGCTTTCAATGCACAAATTCTAAATAATTATATGAACACTTTGGTCAATTTCAATTATGATATTAATTTTTTAAATTATATATAAAAACCTAAAAAAAACAAGAAAAAGAGAAAATACAAAATCAATATATCTCTCTAAATTTTTCCTTACTTTATTTCATCAATTCATATTAATTAGAAAAATGTTCGATTTGTAGGGTTCACGCTCAACACAATAGCATATCAATTTCACAACAATTGGTCTGTCAAACATATACAATTCATTGTAATAATTATAAGGATAAAATGAAAATTGCAAAAACACCCCAAAACTCATTCCAATTGATATCTCTAAGGATCCCTACACATGTTCTCACTAATCCCCAATTGTGAATAACTCATCCCTTACCTCTGAGCGGACTCACGTGTCTTCATCCAGCAATAGCAGCATCTCTAGCGATTCCCTGAAATCTCTTCAGTTATTCCTCCGACTGCTCCGATAGAATTCCCAAACGTCAGAGAGACGGAGAAAAGATTGAAACCTCCACTTGTACTGTCTTCATGCGATTCCTTTTTCTCCCTTCACGAATATTATCTCGCCAATCCCAACGGTGGAAGTGTGCGCAATTGAATTTCGAACAACATATCCAAATTTAATGAAAATCCAACGGTTAACAAAACCGGGATCATATTTTTACCGAGACTATTCTGGGTTTATGCAGGAAATTAAAAGGCTACAATGCGAAGGGTTTTCCTATAAGCTCAGACATGATATTGAAATTCCCAACGGTGAGATTTCTCGGAATTGGGTTTTGAACCTGGTGTTTAAATTTCACGATGATCCAATGGTGAATGAGTCTGAGATCGTCGTATTTCGGAGACAAGTTTAGTGAGCTGCGGGAAAAAGAAATGGTTTTGAGAGGAGAAGGGGAAAAACGAAAATGAGAGACAGAGGAGGTTGAGGAGCCAGTCTAAAAAACCTAGCATGTTGCTATTTATAGCTAGGGGCATTTACGACCTATTATTTACTCTAATTATTTATTTTTATTATTTTTACTAAAAAAACTTTTTAAATTTATTTATGAAAAAAAATGGGAAGTTAGATGGGGAATTGCCAGACAATCCAACAGTCTCTGACACTGAGGCAGTCAATGTAGATACGGGTTGTCGTATAGAAGAATTGATTCGCGACCTAGGGCAGGATGGTTTTCGGCAAGCACATGCTCCTTTGTATGACAAAATAGAGAATGATTCAAAGACTCCTTTGTATTCTGGGTGCACAACATTCACAAGGTTATCTGCGGTGTTAGCTTTGGTCAACTTGAAGGCACCATTTGGCTGGAGTGACAAGAGCTTTACTGAATTGCTAGTGTTATTGAAAAAATTACTTCCTGAAGATAACACGTTGCCAAAGAGTCAATACGAGGCGAAGAAGATCTTATGTCCAGTTGGAATGGAGTATCAGAAAATTAATGCATGCCCAACATGTGGTGTATCCCGCTACAAGGTCAACAACCATGAAGACAGTGATGTTGCAACCGCAGAGAACAATCGTCCAGCAAAGGTTTGTTGGTATCTTCCAATAATACCAAGGTTTAGGCGATTCTTTGCCAATGGACATGATGCAAAACAGTTGATGTGGCATGTTGAAGGCAGAAAAATTGATGGATTGCTACGACATCCTGCTGATAGTCCGCAATGGAAGGCATTCGATTCTTTGTATCCTGATTTTGGGAATGACGGGAGAAATCTAAGGCTTGGTTTGGCCTCCGATGGAGTGAATCCTTTTGGTAACTTAAGCAGCAGTCACAGTTTATGACTTGTTTTGCTGATGATTTACAACCTTCCTCCTTGGTTGTGCATGAAGCGGAAGTATATAACGCTTTGCATGATGATAGCGGGACCAAGACAACCCGGTAATGATATTGATGTGTATCTAACTCTGTTGATTGAAGACCTGAGAACAATGTGGGAACACGGGGTAGATGTTTGGGACGGCAATTTGTAGGAGACGTTTAGGTTGTGTGCAATGGTGTTTTGTACCATAAATGACTTTCCAGCATATGGAAATTTAAGTGATTACAGTGTGAAGGGCCATCACGCATGTCCTATTTGTGAGAAAAATATAAGTTTTGTCCAACTTAAACATGGAAAGAAAACAATATACACACGGCATCGAAGATTTCTGAACCAATTCCATCCATATCGACGACTGAAGAAAGCTTTCAATGGATCTGTAGAAAATGAAACTGCGCTGAAACCGTTAGATGGAAAAGAAGTCCATGATCGTGACAAGGATATCATAACTATCTTTGGGGAGACTAAAAAAAAGGCACCACTGAGACACACATTTGGAAGAAAAGGTCCATTTTCTTTGAGCTTCCTTACTGGTCTGATCTTGACATTAGACATTGTATAGACGTGATGCATGTGGAGAAAAATGTTTGTGATAGTTTAATTGGCACCCTTCTTAACATTAAAGGCAAGACAAAGGATGGTTTGAAGTGTCGTCAAGACTTGGTTGACATGGGTATATGAGAGCAGTTGCATCCAATACCAAAAGGTTCACGAACGTACCTACCCCCAGCATGTCACACAATGTCAACAAAGGAAAAAAAGAGTTTCTGTCATTGTCTGCGAAATGTCAAAGTCCCATAAGGATACTCTTCAAATATCAAGAGCCTTGTATCCATGGATGATCTTAAATTGGTTGGCTTGAAATCTCATGATTGTCATGTATTAATGCAACAACTATTGCCAGTAGCGATTCGGGGAATCTTGCCTGACAAAGTGCGGGTTGCCATAACTCGTCTATGTTTTCTTTTTAATGCTATATGTAGCAAAGTGATTGACCCTGCAAGATTGGATGAATTGCAGAATGAGGCTGTCATTGTCCTTTTTCAAATAGAGATGTACTTTCCTCCATCATTTTTCGACATAATGGTTCACTTAATTGTTCATCTAGTCAGGGAGATCCAGTTGTGTGGTCCTATATTTTTACGCTGGATGTATCCAATTGAACGGTACATGAAGGTGTTAAAGGGGTATACCAAGAATCAACACCGACCAGAGGCTTCGATTGTTGAAAGGTATGTTGCTGAAGAGTGTATTGAGTTTTGCTCTCAATACATTGAAGCTAAATCTGTCGGGGTACCTGAAACTCGTCATGTTAGGACACCGGGGGGTAAGGGTACACGAGGATACAATGTTGTCACAATGACTCGCCAGGAGGTCTCACAAGCGCATCTATATATATTGAATAATACAGCAGAGGTCATTCCATACATAGAAGCCCACAAAAAAGAAGTGGCCGCACGAAACCCAAAATTAAACATGATGAGGGTTTTGCCGGAGCACAACAAAACTTTCATGAACTGGTTTAGACACACAATATTTGTTGATCAGACTGCTTCCAAAACATTATGATTGTTGGCTCTTGGGTCAAATCTAAATGTTCCAACTTGGAAAGGGTATGACATCAACAATTATTCCTTCTACACCAAGTCCCAAGATGACAGAAGCTCGATGCAAAATAGTGGTGTCACTGTTGATGTCGACTCCGATCACTTTTGCAATGCAGCAGACAAGAATCCGATTCGAGCCTCCATGCATTACTATGGAGTCATTGAACAAATCTGGGAGGTTGATTACACTGAATTTAGAGTGCCAGTGTTTAAGTGTAAGTGGGTCAACGCCAATGTCGGTGTCCGGCATGATGAAATTGGATTTACCTTAGTTGACCTCAACAAGGTGGCATACCTGGACGAACCCTTCATTTTGGCACAACAAGCAAGACAGGTTTTTTATGTGGAAGATCCTTGCGATTCTAGATATTTTGTGGTTCTACAGGGAAGACCAAGTGGTTTAAATGACGCACATGATCCAACGATGCTTGACATTTGTGAGACACCACCTTTTTCGACAGCTATGCCTAATATCAATGATTCGCACTACGTTGACGATGTACACGCCAATCGTAACGATCATGATGAAGGACTATGGGAGAACATTGCAACATGACGAATTTCCATGCATGACATGTAATAACCTTATGCCTTTTGTGTTTTGTTATTTGTTAATGTTCATATTTCCTTTTAATTCAGTTTATAAAATTAGTACGTCGTTGCTTTTAACATAGTTGTTTTTCTTTGATAGGTTCATGGGTACACCACCAACTTCCCCCCCACAATCAAATATTCAGTCTGAAGCAAAGTCTAGGAATACTAGAAAATCAACACGGCTACGGAGGTTGACAGTACGATCATTAGATCATCCAAGACCAACTGTACAGGTGGATGCCGCAACTGGCCGAGGATCGGGCCCACACAAAGAGAAATTCCACAATTATCTTGGGGTGGTGGCCCGAGAGAAAATTCCCATAGTACATAATAGCTGGAAAGATGTTCCGGACAAGCTAAAGGACTGCCCCCATGTACTTTCTCGTGGAGGGTATGATTTACTTGAAAAGAAGTTGATGGATGATAAAATCAAAAAGAGACAACATGAAGCAATGCTGACTGAGTCTACAGTAGACATGGACGAGCCCCCATCTCCAATTAAAAGACATGTGAAGTGGGTGTTGGCACGCACAAAGCAATTTGGGCAGATGACATCTGAGGCGGCACGAGAAATCTCTGATAAAATTGTGAGTTGCCTGTTGAATTTCTGTTACAAATAATTGAATTTTGGAATAATTGTTTGTTATCCCTAAAAGGTCATTGACTTTTTAATTTTTGAATAATTATATGTTTATTTTGTGTTTCATGAAGGCCTCATTGGAAGAACAATCATCACAGGGTACGTTTGTCCCGAATGGTCGTCAAGACATACTTAATACAGCCATTGGGCGACCGGATCATGGAGGGCGTGTTCGTGCAGCGGGTTCTGGGGTGACAATAACTCAATACTTTGGGAAGGCAGCACGTGGCTCTGGTAGCTCATATAGATCCTTCAACCAACAACAGTTGGATGAAATAATAGTAACCATAAAGGAACAAAACGAACGCAGGCTAGAGACATTTAAACATGTGTTGAAGGAACAAATCATACTTGAGATTTCGCAAAGGGGATCGACTGTCGCAGCTCCTATTCAGCCAGATATACAGCTATTAGGTGCAAGAGTTAGCACAAAGGGGAGCAATGCAGAGGCTGTTGTCAACCCATCTCCGCCAGATCATGTTGGTCCTGTCAAGCCGACTATGGGGTTGTATGTCCATAGGGAACTTTGTACAAAGTTGGTGGCATTAGGAAAAACATATGATGGAGGCTCTACCATACACGGTGTGGCTTATGCAGATGATGTCGTCAGGGTTAGTGTTGACTTGGTTATTAATGGTGAAGCTGAAGTCCCATTTCTGACATCAGACATTAAGTATGTCAGCCAGTCGCTAGACACATTCATTGCATGGCCAACATCACTTGTAAAACTAGTCTCAAATGAGGTCATTTTCTTTTCATGTTTTTCAATTCTGTACATAACTACCTATGTAAAAAGTAGTTACTAACCTTACATTAATTATTGGTTTCGTTAAATATTTAGCGTACAAGTTGTACTCCAAATAAAAACAATGATGTTCCTGTAGAGGACCCGTTGCGCGAGTTGATTAAGAGCCTAGTTGACATTTATGAGAAGCCTGTAGAGTTCGTGTGGGATCCTGCTAGATTTGGAATTCCAAATGGAGCTACATCGTTGTTCGTTACATGTGCTGATGTCAACAAAATCATATCAGGCGTACAATGTTTGAACATAACTATACTACAGTTGTGGACCATGTAAGTCAAAATCATGCCATTCACGATTAATTCCATATTTTTGCACTATATACATTATGTTAACTGAGTTTTTCATATGTTCAAAATAGCCATATGGAAGACTGGACTAATACCTTGGGTCTTGGATCAATTTATGGATTCCTTGAGCCGCAATCTATACTGAATGCAAAGGATAAACGACAAGAATGTCAATAATACATTGAAAAATGGGTTGCGGAATCGCAAAAACAATTCTATCTGGGAGCTTATTTGAATTTGTCAGTAAAATATATTTATGCTTTCTTTGTAAATGATGTTTGTGTCATTGGTACATGACTGTTGTGTCAAATGTAGGGGCCATTGGCAGCTCGTTGTTTTGTGTCCAGCAGAGAACCGTGTTGTGTGGTTTTGTTCTTTGCGTAGAAAGCCAGATGTTCATATAAAATCTGCAATTAACAAGTATGGTAACCTTCTGAATGTTTTGTTGTGTAATGTTTCTTATAGAACAAGGGTACAACATTATTATTGCCGATATTACCTTAAGAATTTTATGTTTCTATGCAGTGCATTTAAGACATTAAATTCAACTTCTGAGGGGAAATCTGATCAAACTACACCAAGGTGGCTAGAAATTAAGGTTATTCATACAATTAAAAATTGTTTTGTACTGATTTCCATTTATTAACCCTCTAAATGATGTGTCCCATTCAATGTAGAGTCACGTTCAAAGCGGAGGCTATGAGTGTGGTTATTATGTCATGCAATGGATGTGGAACATAATCGGCGGGGAGGTGAAGACTGATTGGGCGATGGTAAATTTTGTATCCCCAAAAGCATGACACCAAATAAATATTTTTTATTCATATTTTTACCAAATAAATTTGTAATTACTTGTATTTTATAATGTGTAGTGGTTCGGTGATGGCACGGCACACGACATCGAGATTATCACATCATTACGGAAGAAATGGGCTGAATATTTTTAAAAACTTAGAAGCATCCAATGTAAAAAGCTTTAGTTCACATGCAAACAACCACTTTTGTGTTTCTCATGTATTTCTTTAAGTGTTACAAACAATTTAGATGTTGTAGTGACTTTTATGTCTGTATAACACTTAATAGTTGTTTAATGCAATTTCGTATGCACCGAAATAATCAGACAATTTCTTGTTTTGGCATTTGGTTTTTGCATTGGTACGCAAATTATTTGTTGTGCAACCAAGCTGGAAATTATTTGCAGGTGTTTTGACAGGTGTGAATCCATAGCTACAAATGATTGCAACTATACTGTTCTCAACTTTAAGGGCCCCTAAGAAGGTAAATCGTAATCATTTAAGTTTTTCATTGAAATTTGACATGCATGGTGCCTAACTGTGTTTTTTCATTGTTAATCGACTGTGCTATGTGTATAACTCACACGCATTTCAAAAACCTTACAACATTTTAGTCAACACAACGACTCTATCACAAACCTCTATGATGATGTAGTTGATGAGCTTGCAGCTTCCATCCCAGTCGTTGACCTGTCTCTCCTCACTTCACATGACCCTCAAATTCACACCAAAGTTCTGTACCAACTTGGCAAGGCCTGCGCAGAATGGGGTTTCTTCATGGTAAGTAACTTTCTCTTTCAAAATATTTTTGTTCCCTATAGAAAGTACTAATGGGATTCACTTTGGAGGTATAAGGTGGGTTCGATGGTTAAGGGAGAAGGGGAGAGTGGAGAGGTCTTGGGTTCAATGTCTTCTGCTAACAAAAAACAACATTCTAACAAACACTAACATTTGGCGATAAAAAAAAAGTACTAATGCAATTCACTTTCAACTGTCTCTCACTTGCTGGTAAGCTCACAAATCATGAGATTCCGGAGAAGCTGGTGGAGGATGTGAAGAAAAAGTCTCGTGAGTTTCATGATTTTTCGGTGGAGGAAAAGGAGTTTAGTGACAAAGTCCCTTTTACACCCATCAGGTATGCCAATATGGGAACATGGATATTTACTAGCTATATCTTCCGTCTTTGGGGGGTTATGACCGTGAGAGGTTTTCCTTTCTTGTTTTTTTATTAAGAGGTAAGCAGTTAGGTAATTCGATATTTTGACTTTCAATTGTATGAAAATGGACTAGAGGCATCGTTTGCTTAAAATAAAATAAGGACACTTGGCACGTAGTCATGGATAGTGATAGAATAATAGAACACTAGAAGCATGATTCATGATTAGTTGAAGAATATGACAACAACTAGAAGAAATACTATTAGAGATGTGTTAGTTTTTTTCAAAGCGTGAGACATGGATTATAAAATATTATTAGTAAATTCTCAAGGTTCTGTTTGAGTGTGTGAAGCAAAGGAAGTGTGATGAGTTTGGAGGCAGACCTCACTAAATTTTTAAATAGATATTTATAATTTACAAAAAAAGAAAAACCTTCTGTAAAACCTAACAACAGTTAATATGAATAGTTTGATGACATGTTCCTTATATACACAGGTCTTTCAAGAAGTGCCAAATATGGGTTAGCAATAGGAGTGGGAATACCTGGACTCTTGTGTCTAATTGGGATTTCTTGTTGTATCTGCGGCAAGCTAACCAATCGTCCACATAGCGTGGATTCAATAAGATGTTCCTTATATACACAGGTGAAATTGTGCAGATGAAATTGTGCACAGGCCTTTATATACACCTTATATTTTAATTCATCCTTTTTGCCTAATCACCTCTATTTTTCTTTTTCCTTCCTTTTCATTTGTTAACTCATTATGAATCTAACTAATTTTAAAGTGAATGGTTTAATATTACATCTCAAAGTCTCTCTTACATGCAAGAGTATTGTGAAACTGATGGCAGTAAGGGATCAAATTTTAGATGACTTGCTGATCAATTTTGAAACAAAAAGTCAAACTTATAGTTTCAACAACATACAACCTCACTAGAAGGACATTTAAATCAATTAATTTTAATTTTAAAATTAAAAGAAAAATTCTCAATTCTTTTACAAATGGCAGGAAGAAGGTAGTGGTGCAGGCCAACAAAAACTACTTGATAATTCAAGGTCAAGGGTATCTGAATACAACCATAGAATGGAACAACACCGCAAATTCCACCGGCTATACTTCCTATAGCTACTCCTTTTTCATCTTTGCTTCTAAGTTCACTGCTTACAACATCAGCTTTAAGGTGATATTAAGCATGCATGCAATTCAATTGGTTACTTTGTTCAATTTCACGTTCTTGCATACGTTGTGAACATTATTAACATGTATATATATGTTGTAACTTATGATTTTTACGATTTATTTTCTGAAAAGAACATGGCTCCTCCACCGCCACCAAGAGTTGTTGGGGCACAAGCAGTGGCACTGAGGGTTACCATGATCAAGCTGCTTTCTATGGGTGTGGGTTTTATGGTGCGCAGGACACACTCAATGATGATAGTGGAAGACATTATTTTAAAGAATGCTTCATCCAAGGATCCATTGATTTCATATTAGGAAATGCTAAATCACTTTATGAGGTAAAAATAAATAAAATAATATAAATAAATAATTGCCTTCCCTTTAAAGTATGTCTTGTCTACCGCAATTCGTCACCACATACACAAATTAACATATCACTCTTAATTATATGCATCCTCTGCGATATTACGGCTTTAATTAAATTTTAGTTGCCCCATCATAAGTGAAAGATTAGGAGAAACGTTTTTTTTTTTTTGTGAATAAAGATTAGGTGAAACTAGTAATGCTCAGATGAGGGATTTAACTGAATGACAAGTTATTATATGAAGGTATATAAATGGCATTCATTTGACAAAGTGAATTGAAGTAAATGCCATTCTAGCATTACATACTTAAATTAAATTTACTTTATTCATTTTTCCATTCAATTATTATAATTTTGTCATTTTAAACGACTGAAATCCTTAATTTGACTCACATAATTTAAATTATGTAATTAGATCAAAAACATTATTTTTTGTTTGTTTTATACACACACAAACACACTCTTTGCATTTTGCAGTATGCAATTAATATGATATCATTAGGAGAAAACTTGATATATAATTGGAAAACACACAATTTAAGTTGTGACACGTGCAGGATTGTACCATAAAGTGTGTGGCAAAAGAAGAGAAGGATGAGATTAGCGGATCGATCACCGCTCAAGGGAGGCAATCGATGAATGAGGAAAGCGGATTTTCCTTTGTGAATTGTAGAATTGTTGGAAGTGGAAGTGGAAGTGGGAGGGAGTGGCTTGGAAGAGCTTGGGGAGCCTATGCCACTGTGTTCTTCTCAAGAACATACATGTCTGATGTCGTAGCTCCTGATGGATGGAACGATTTGAGAGATCCCTTTAGAGACCAGTTTGTATCCCTTCTCCTCCTTGTCATTTTTATCTTTTAACTGATCAATTTCAACACATTATATTTTTACATCCAATAATCTTATTGAATGAACATGTTACTTCCTCTGAAAGACCTGTGTATATAAGGAACATGTCATCAATTAGACACAATTAGACCTGTGCACAATTTCATCTGCACAATTAGACCTGTGTATATAAGGAACATGTCATCAATTAGACCTGTGCACGGATTCAATAAGATGTTCCTTATATACACATTATATTTTACCTATTTTTATCTTTTAACTGATCTATTTGGATTGCAGATGAAATTATGCTGATATTACTTCCTCTGGTCTTGATTATAAGGCATAGTTTAGAAGGAATTGATAGTCTTTTGTATAAGGCATTTTAGAATTCCTATGAAGCATTGAATCTTTTTTCCATTACTTGTCGTTATTAAATATTCTTAAGTATTTGTACTTTTTATTGATAGTGGCTCATAACACTCACACACTTTAATGTTTTCACATCTAACATAACAAGTTAATGATTATTAAAAAGGGTATAATTGGTACATTAGCAACATTTTATAAAAAAATTGATAAAATCAACTGAATTAATTACTTTATTTGTCTGTGTAATTTATTTCCAAAGTGCCTTATAATAAGGACCATAGGGAGTAACTCTTATGGAAGAATTATAAATTATGTTGTCACCATCTTTTCTCATTTTCTTTCTGCTTTAGAAGCACAGATGTGTGCTATGAGTGTTTAATAACTGTGTCTTGCAAGTTACAGCCCTTGCATGCCTTGATGGTATATTATTGTATTTGATTGCTTGTCAATGTTATAACATTGGGAGTGTGATTTCTAACCCTCTATTTGTTTGGGTAGAAAGGGAGGGGAAGGAAGTAAGGAGGGAGATTGGATAGGATAGAAATATCAAATTTCCAAAAATTTTTTGAGAGGAGAAATAGGAAGGAGGAAATTATTTTTGTGGTGCTCTATCACCACTATGCTGATGGTGGCCAAAATCTTGTGAATACCCTGTCAAAGTTCATAACTATCATACCTCACTTGTCTCCTCTCCTACCTTGCAACTACTACTTGACCCCCCATGCACCCTCATGAGACCATTATGGACCCTCTGGTCTCTCTCTTGCAACCCATTTAAAGATTATTTTTTTTATTCCTCTTCTTATTTTCAGATTTTTTTTATTCAGTTCTGAACTGTTGCTCCCTAGGTAGTCTGGAGTGACCAGGCTGAATGAATTTATGTTGTTGAAGGGAATATCAGATAGTATCATAGTCATATGCCTTTATTCCCAAGTTACATAGAAAAAGGGATGCAAGTGAAAATTACTTGTAAAGAAGGAAATGGAATGAATTAGGCTATGACTTGGGATTTTTTGATAAAAGTACACCTGACTATGTCATATGGATTTTTTTATTTTCCATTATCTTCTGTTAATGTGTATTCTTTTTATTTTTTTTAAGAATTGTTATGTGTATTCTGTATTATTAATGTACTTGCATTTAGCAATTTGATGTTTGTAGCCTCTCTATTTGCTGCTTCTTTTATGAAAAATCAGATTGAGTATTGTTGCTTTACTGTTGAATACTGAGCAGTATTATTTTAGGCTTGAAGATGATTTATGGTTTCTCTATTATTTTGAATTTTGTGAGTTAGACATACCATGCTGGAATTTGTTTCATATGTTTTCTATCATAAGAGGTGCTCAAATTTCTCCATTTTAGTTATTTGTACTTAATTATCAATTTATCATGTAACCATGCACTATTCTCTTATTTTGTCATTAGAATACTTGAACTTCCAAGTGTGCCATCTTATTTGTGATATATTGTATACTATAGGTCTGGACCCTTTTTTATTTTCTGTCATTGGGTATTCAGTATTGTTTGTTACTTTGGTCATCAATCATTGTGATTTGATGCGTTTTATGTGAATCCTATCTGAATCTTATCAATTAGTTATATGTTAGTCTTATGTCATCTGCTTTCATTTATTATGCAGCACCTTTGGCTGTCCATTCGATGAAGGATGCCACTTCCTGCATTATGTTCCTGGTGGCTTCAAAGTTGGTAGCAATCCTGTTAATGATCAATGTTGGTAGCAATCTTGTTAATGACTGGTATGTGTGAAGTAACTTTATTATTAGTAATATATAGTTAATAAATTTCAAATATTCATTAAAAAAATAACTAATTTTTAATTGCAGGTTGACCCCCATTCAACATCGGTGCTGACGTCAGCACCGATGTTGAAATACTAACTTACAAAGACGTTCCTGGAGATCCAACGATGTAGAAAGCGCAGTTTCAACATCGGTGCTGACGTCAGCACCGATGTTGAAATAATAACATACAAAGACATTCCTGGATTTCCAGCGATGTAGAAAGCACGATTTCAACATCGGGGCTGACGTCATCACCGATGTTGAAATACTAACATACAAAGACGTTCTTGGAATTCCACCGATGTAGATTTTTGCGGTTTCAACATCGGGCACGTCCGAACAAACGATGTTGAATGAATGCATTCAACATCGTGCCTGAAAGCACCACCGATTTTGATCCGAAGCTTTCAACATCGGTCATTATGCTGGCACCAATTTAGAATATTATGGATTTTTACATCGGGCAGTTGACGAACGTTGTTGAAACGTTAGCCTATCAACGATTGTACATTCTACATCGTCTATGCACCGTCTTTGAATGTGGGTTTCCACCGATGTAGAATTCGCGCTTTCCACTAGTGAAGGTTAGTAGTGGTCTATTGCTACCTTTTTTTCTTCATATTTTTGGTGATATGCTTTTGTAACTATTCATCAACCACTTTCTTGTCTGGATTAGCACCGCACATAAACGTTATACAGTAACAATGAAATTTTAATTTAGGAACATAAAATGTTATTATTGAAGAACATAAAAATTGTTATGTTTTCTCTTAACCTCATTTTACCGAGATTTTGGATGTCTGTGTAATTCTATTACAAGTTATCAAACATGACAAAACAACACATTTTGGAGGAGCTGAAGCATACCATGTGTGGTTAATAAAAACACGTGTCCTGCCTTTAATATCACTTTAGTTAAGTTTTTTCATAATCAAAACTGTTTTACTGGCCTTATTCATCCAATTACTAAACCAGCAAAACATCACAATTCATCAGTAATCACAGTGCTCTAGTTTTATTTCTTTTATCATGTGAAGTAGATTTTATTTCCATAATTATTACATGAACAAAAGATTTTGTGTTCTATTTTTTTTTCACACAAAAATGTTACAGTATTATGTAAAATAATTTTAAAACTGTTTTTTTTTAAAGAAAAAGAAAAAAATATGTTTGGTGATACTGTTTTTAAATCAGCTTACGTAGTTAAAAAATAAGAATTAGAAATATTAAAAAATTGTCTTTATATAAGATATTTGTCTTTATATAAAAGATGTTGGTACCAAAGCACTATAATTTAGCAATGGAAATGAGATTTAGAGAAAGGGACTAACCTCTATTCTCTATGATGTGAGAAAGTATATTTTTATTTTTTTATTAGGAAAACACAAATATTTAACATCCAAATATATCTTCAATAAGTCCAAATTAATTATAGAATTAATTTTGGGGAAAATTAATTTTGGAGAAAGATTTCCTCCTATGAAAGATATGTGTGGGGAAAATTAATTATAGAATTTCACAATACTTTAATATAAGTCCAAATTAGGTGAGATATATTCACTTTCTATTAAATTAAAATATACTTCTTTAACAAAAAATTTTTTGCATATTTTCTAAAATATCATATATTTTAATTTGAAATCCTATTTTATATGTAATATAATATGGAAGGCTAGTCCAGCTTGTTTTTATTACGCATACTATTTGTTCAGGTTAAATGAATGTTACCAGATTTTGGAGAGAACATGCACGGCGAGTTTCTTGAAATTCTTCGCAATTTATTGGACTCATGCACATTGTCAGGACCACAGGTTCATGTTTCTGCTATTTTCTGGAACATGCCCACTTATAGTTAGATGACATTCTGCTATTTTCTGCTATTGGTTATTCTAAATCTAATTACTCAATAGGAAATCTAGAGTTAATTGGTCCCTATTGCCCACTTATAGTTATCTCTTTTGTCTAGATGCCATTGTTTTTGTTTTTTCTTTTAGTTTTATATTAATATTAATTATTAGTTTTTAGTAGTGAGTTTTAAACTCACTACTTTCTCACTATCTCTTCCCTTTATTAATCTAACCTTTAAAATCTTGTCTACAAGTCAGTGTAGTTTCCTAGGTTTTCTTTTTTTACTAGTTATTATCTTCCCACTAAATTTAATTCTATAAAGTCTTATTTTGGGGAAATGACTATATAATAAATTATAAATTCTCTCCTAATTATTTTTTTAACAATAATATCATTTATTATTATTTACCCTTATAAAAATTACAGAAAATTGTTTTATTGGTTTTTGATTCAGTGTATGTCTAATGATTTTACTAGAAAATTATTAAGGGTAATTGACAAAAAGAAATATACAGGATGATTCAGCTTTCAAATTAATTTAGATAAGTTTGTGTTTTCTGTAATATTCAAGTCCTCAAATGAATGTTTTATGTGAGATCATCAAATTTTGTTAAGTTGAAAATATTTATCATCACACAAATCATCTGTTTCTTCTTCTTTCCTATTTTTTAATTAAAATTTTTTTAACAAAAAATGATAATAAGAAAGAATTTTGTTACTTATCATTTTTTTAAATGATGTACCTCTAAATAAGCTTCACCTCAATTACGGTAAAAAATGACTGTCGGCATGACAAGTAAATATTTTACTCTTACATTTTGAGTTGTGTTGGTCTTATTTCATTTCATTTTGCTTGTAAATTGCATGTGCTTGCTTACTAAGTATCCACCTTGATAACCATTATGTATTGAAACCTTGAGAAACACTAGCTCAAGGAATGTAGTATCTATCTTATTTTTCATTTCAATGGAGAAAGTTCATTTTTTCTAATATTTTTTTTATTTTTTTTAAAAAAAATACATTCTAAGATGGTTTTAAAAGAAAATCGTTTTAGAATGTCTATATTCTAAGACGGTTTTCTCATAAAACCGTCTTAGAATCCTCAATATTTTTATTTTTTAAAAAAAAATACATTCTAAGACGGTTCTCAAGAGAACCATCTTAGAATGTCTATATTCTAAGACGGTTTTCTCATAAAACCGTCTTAGAATCTTTAATATTTTTATTTTTTTAAAAAAAATACATTCTAAGACGGTTCTAAGAGAATGTAGACATTCTAAGACGGTCTTTTGAAAAACCGTCTTAGAAAGGTTGCACATCCTAAGACGATTCTCAGGAAGATAACCGTCTTAGAATGTATAACTTTTTTAAGACGGTAATTTAAGAACTGTCGTAAAAAATTTTGACTTTTTATGACACTGGTTACAACGATGGTTCAAAACCATCGTTAAAAGTGCTTTAAAACCGATGTAAAATCCTCTTTTTATAATAGTGCCACTACCTAAGCACCGTCCCAGACGTTGAGTGACCAACAATAAAATAAAGGAAAAAGTGTTCCATTCCATGCATGATCATGCTTTCTAGGCATTATAAATGAAGTAGTCGGTAAAAGACATTGATTCGTGTCAGTGAAGTGTGAATACTCACAATCTGCAGCTTGACGGTTTTCCCTTCCATCTCCACGGTTCTGATTTTTTGAAAATAAAATAAAATGAGTGTTGGGCCATAAATAGAAATAACAAAAGAGAAGAAGAGTGATAATTACGAAATCAACTCCAATAATACTTACGTAGCTGTCGACCTAGGAGTCATCCTAAAACGAAATGAAGAAACAAAGGAAGTGAACCAAAAGAGAGATTAGGAGAAGCAAATAAAGTGATGACTCACAGCGAATCTGAGAAGCAAGAAGGATTTTCCAATGGAAGAGTCACCGATTAGGAGAAGCTTGATCAGGTAATCACTGAAACCAAACCAAACCCCAAATTAAACTCGAAGGCTAAATTTTATAGTTTAAAGACAAGCCCAGAAAAGGAAACTCGGTTGAGTGCAGGAACGACGACGAGATAAAGCATGGCTACCCAACCCATCCTCAAAGCCAAACCAAAATCGTAAAAAGAAAAAATAGAATGAAGATGAGAAGAGAAGCAAAAACAGACAATGCTCAGGCTTTGTGTAAAGAAGAGATGAAGAGAGAGGAAATATCTCAACGTGGCAGAAAAAAGGCAACACAGCAGGCAGGTGGCACAAAATAAAGCAACAGGTGGCACAAAATCAAAGCAAAGCTGGAGGGCTATAAAATGACCAAAAAACCAAGAAAATGGATAGATGTCAACACCTCAGCCATGGGCATTTTAGTATATTCATCATACTTCAATTTTAGTATATAGATATTGATGATTAGATGGAAACAACAAATCTTTATCTGTTAATTGTTATGCTTTTAAGCCAAACCTTTCCTCTAGTTTTTTTTTTGTGCTTTTCTAATAACTTGTGATTATCAAGTTTCATATTTGCTTTGTTAATTTCAAAGCATAGCCAATTGTTGAAACTATCAACCTGTGCATCAATCAGTATATTGAAAAAACTTGAAATCAGTAACCAAAAAAAACGGGAAACTACTCCCATAACTCTTTATGTTGAATTGTGTCAGTATTAAAATTTCTCACTACATTCACAAACCTTGTCTGAACAATTGTGCATATTTTGTAGGTCATCACGGGGACAGATCCCATAACCATTCGTGCTAACTTGAAGAATGCACTTCCACATGCATCGGAGAAGCAACTTGTAAGCATAATTTGAAATACTCAGTTTCGCTATAATGCCTATGCAAGTACTGTATATATATACTATGGGTTGAGCCAGGACTACATTGTGAAGTTTCAGATGTAATTAGAACAATTTATTATCCACATATGAATTTGGATGCTTTGGGAATTAAAACTGAGGTCCAGGCTTTCATGAGTCTGAAATCTTAAAATTAATTTGAGATGTCCTCTTTAGAATTCTATTATTGTACAAGTTAATAACAGTTTCCTCTGTGGACTCCAATCCTATGTTTCTGTAAAGTTATTCTGGTAATTTGAAACAATTTATGCCACTAAAATTGTGTTACTTTGTGATGCTTGATGATCTGTGTTAATTTCATCTTCAGTATGATGCTGCAATTCTCCACCTGTCATTTGCAAGGCTTTTGGGTCTACCTAAAGCATTATCACCTTCGATAATATGTTCTACAGTATTTATTAAAATTTATTAGTGCTAGTTGTTAAGTGACATAATCGTTTATTTTAGGATTGCACTTAGTTCCTGACTTGGATATCAGCACGATTGTCCATTACCTATAGCTAAGAAGTAACAATTGTTAACTTGTTATTGCTTTAGAAGAAGCCTACAAAATACAAGTTGATATCAATTTATTTCACTCTACATGCAAACATTATTGTAGTCTAAAAAGTTTTAGAATTTATTTGTGATATGACGCCAGCGTATTTTCTTTTGTTGGCAATACATTTGGAGCATGGTAAAGTGTCAAGTGATATGGACAAAAAACTAAGTTTAATTTATATGCTCTATCAGTGCAAAAATATTTATATTGATAACCAATTAGAAATCACAGTAGTTGATAATACGGTAGTATGATATTTAAGATAGTTTTACAAAAGTGAATCAACTCACCATGCATGTTAATTTGTAATGAATAAATGACCTATTTGATCTTTTATCTTACTTTTTTATTTAATTTGGTCATTTATCTTTTAAAAAGTTCAATTTGATCTTTTATCTTAATATTTTTGTTCAGTTTAATCCTTTATCTTTTAAAAAGTTTATTTTGATCATTTATCTTTTTTTTGTTCAATCTAGTCATTTGATCCATTCAAGATTGACGTCATTAATCATTTAAGAATGATTTTTTTTTTGTTGATAAAAATGAAGTGGAAGGATAGGGGAGAAAACCGAACTAAAAAAAATCATTTTTAAATGATTAACGAAATCAATCTTAAATAGATTGAAAGATCAAATTGAACAAAAAATAAGATAAAATATAAGATAACAGACCAATTAAACTTTTAAAAAAAATGAAAGATTAAACTTAACCAAAAAAATAAGATAAATGATCAAATTAAAATTTTTAAAAGATAAAGGACCTGGATAAAAAAAAATAAGATAAAGAATCAAATAGGTTATTTAACCATGTGTAATTATATGATAGTGTAAAATGCCTTTAGGTCATTATATAGATTATTTTCTTAAAAAATTAATAAGGAATGAATATGAGGGCAGATAGGATACCAAAGAATGACTTCTTGTAATGTGTAGGAACAGCTTAGAATGTCAGATGGTGTCCATTTTTTCCACGACCTAGTTTATCGACTTAACAGTCAGATTCATGGATTCAAGGTTTGTGCTTATTTGTTATTTAATGGGATAGTTATAATTGGAATTACAGTTAAGAAGTTTGAAATCTGAAAGGTTCGTTAGCAGTTGGTATTGGAATTGCTTTACCTAATGTTTAAACCAAGGACCTGATTTGTTATTGACATTGTCCCTGTTTGTACCGGCTCCTCTCATGCTATTATCTTTCACCTGGTACATGGCACTACCTCTCTATACATACACTTCTTATTCACCAAATACATCTACCAAGGACCTGATAACTCCTCTCACATGTCATGTTCTCACTAGATATCGGGTCTGTTTATCCACTTTTTTTCATTTTCTTTTCTTATTTTCTTCTCTTACAAGTGGTTATGGAGAAGTTTAACAGGCCCTCAGTCTCTGATAGGAGGCTATCAAGTGAAAGGGTCATTACTCATTTGTATGAGAGGGTAAGAAGAGTATATGTGGACGATAAATGAATGTTTATGATTAAAAAATATTTAATGATTACATGATCACTTAAAAAATTACATAATTATCTCTTAATCTTAACCTTTCATGATTATGGAAATGATTCGCTCAAAAATTCTTTCACTTGACATGCTCCCGACCCATATATATAGTATTAAATATGAGAACTTTTTTATATGAGAGCTATATATTTAGGTCATATATGAATGATCAAATTTAAGTGCTAGTGGTAACAAAACTATTTTAAAAAGTTCTCTTGTATTTTTTTCTATCAATCTTAACTATTTAAATATAATCTAATTATCTATATTTATAATTCTCATTCCATTTCTTAGAATAAGAATTCTGATTTGATATGATCTTTATAAAAGCATCCCTAACATTTATTTACATATATCCAAGCGGTGGTGTCAGAGCTCTTGTACGTTGAGGAATATGATGTGCTAGCCCTTGCTCTAAATGGAAGAATGAACACTCGCAAATTCAGACTTGGGTGCTCAAAAGAATGAAGTTGTCTTACACGAATATTAAATTTAGTGGCTGCAAGAATATGCACTAATGTGTAAAAGAACCATTAGTATGCAGAAGACTACATGATTTTTTGTTTCTTTTACTGAATTAAAAGTGAGTCCAAATGATATCATAGGTGAGGTTATACTAATGTGTATGATCATTGATTCATAGAATTATATTTTATACGGTTAATGGACTTCAATTTTTTTCCTTTCTTTTCTTTGCTGCTAAGTGCTAACTGCCACGAGGGTTTTGCTTTAGATACCAGCCCAATTGCTGATACGCCCAACAAAAAAGATAAAATGGCAAAAATATCCTTCACCTATGTTTTAAATGTGTTTTTGTTTCCTCTCCCGCTCATTTACTTAAGCAGCATAGGGCCTCCTCTCTCTGATTTGTTTGTCTTCTTCACGATTTCGTTGTCGCCACCATTAATGCCACTAGTGACCGATGCCACCACGCCATTCGTGTTTCCTTGACAGAGATCCATCATGTCAAGGTACGTCTCCTTTCCTCTCACTCTCGCTGTCGAACTTGCAGGGATGGGGGGATCCGTATATTTATTTTAATTTATTTTTTTCAATTTGAGATAAAAAAATTATTTTATAATTATTTAAAAATTATAAATAAATTAATATTTTTGTTTTAATTTTTTTTTGTAATAGATAAATATTGTTGTAATTTTTTGTGTTATTTTATTTAATTAATTATATTTATTTTTTGAAGTTAATTTTTATTAAGAACTTAAGTAATTTGTTTATTTTAAAATAAATGTATATATATTATTGTGTTTAAAGTATTTTTAAACAGTATAAGTAAATTAGTATTTCTTATACTTGATATTTTAAAAAGTGTTTTATAAATGTTACACATTTTAAAAGAGTTTTATAAATTTATTAGTATATATTTGACAATTTAGTTAGTTTAATAACAAAATGTAAATTTTTAAATTACAATTTATATATATATATATATATATATATATATATATATATATATATATGACTGTTGATATAGTCATATGTATATTATTGCAGTCATAGTATTAAATATGTATATAAATAGTGTTTGGAAGTATAAAATTAAAATATTTTCATTAGTAAAAAAAATTAAAGTTATTGTCATAGTAATTTCTTGAAAAATGAAATAGTGATTTGTTAGAAATAAAAACCAAAATTGTAGTTATATTTTGGTCATTAATTTAACTTTACTAGAATTAGTGTTGTGTACTTTATATATTTGAAAAAAAAATTGTATGCATTTATGAATATATTAAAGTAATAAAAAAGTTATTCAAAAAATAATAAAAAATTTATTTATAAATTATTAAATATTAATTGATTGAAGTATTGTTTGAACGCTTACATAAATTGTTTTAACTGTTTCAATGTGCAGATTATGATTAGAACCAGAGGTTTGGGTCGAACTTTAGGCAAGGTTATAGGAAGAGCCTTAGGGAGAGAAGTCAGTGGTGATGCAGATGAAGCCCCCCAACAGCGAATGCTCCCAGCATCTACACATAGACAATGGGAAGCTGTAACTGTTGTTGAAGATGTTCAGCATGTGGATCATGCAGATGACGAGGTCCATGAATAGCCTGAAGAAGCAGTTGTTGATTATGTAGTTACTGATGCTAAGGGTTTTCCAAGCAGACCCCACAACACATCAGTTTTGATAGACTATGTTTATCATGTGGCAGCAAAAGTTTGGAATGGAGAGGTATTTATATTTTTAAATAAATAATACTTTCATAACTATTTGTTATTATTGCTTAAATGAGTTAAATTATGATTTTCAGGAACATCTTGAGCTGAAGTTATCCTCCCATGGAAGGAAGGTTGAGAAATTTGGCAGGCCTGCTCGAGAGATCAAAGGCTTAGTGGCTGCCACAGGATTAAGTCCTCTGATCGCATGTTCACTGGACACGAGTGATCAAGGACTTATGTCCGCTTTCGTGGAGAGGTGACATAAGGAAACTAGTAGTTTCCATCTGCTAGTAGGAGAGGTGACTATCACCTTGGATGATGTAGCATCACTGTTGCATCTGCCTATTACAGGCGCGTTCCATAGCTTTGAGCCTCTTTATGTGGACGATGTCGTGTTTCTCTTAGTCGAATTCTTTGATGCCATGGGGCATATGTGTGACTATCTTGGCAGTGAGACGTATATCGGAGCAAATGTGACACAGCACAGTGGACTGTAACAACTCAAGCGTATTTGTTGCATCTACTTGGTTACACACTCTTTGCTAACAAGAGTGTCACACACGTGCACGTGGTATTCTTGGACGCATTTCATGACCTGACGCAAAGTGGAAGTTATGCATGGAGAGTTGTTGCACTAGCGCATATGTATGACAATTTGAATGATGCGTCAAAGAGCACAGTCCAGCAACTTGCAGGATATATCACACTATTACAGGTAATTTAATTTTTTTTAATTTAATTTTAGTTGGTTACTTTATTTGATAATTGTGTTGAATTTATTTGTTTTTAAAATATGTGCAATGTTGGATCTACGAGCATTTTCCTATTGTTGGTTCTGCTATTGTTGCTGAGGATTATGATGAGAGGAAACCATGTTCCTACCGTTGGAAGTCTGGGAAGGCATTCCCAGTATCGACGTACCGTAAGCGTTTGAATAGATTGATGTCTGATGTTGTGTGTTGGATACTGTACGGGGAGCACCGTGCATTCAGAGAGTTTGAGGTTATCTCTTTATTTTTCGGTCATATCAGATGGGGTCCATCTACTGTCATACACCGATCGAAGAGGGTAGTATGACAATTTAGGTATGTGCAGATCATTCCTCCATACTTTGTTGCTCCTTCTCTATGTATAGAAGACATTGATGATAGATGGATTCGATTTTCTGAATACATTACACCGGTGGGTCAGATATGTGTATCGCCTAGACAGTGTTCTACATGATATCTCATCCCTTCATGAGTCCGGCACAACCTGGGGATCCTCCTAAACATCCGCTCGTGCAGCACCATGACACATTTGTTGAACCAGATGTTGCTCAGCACCCGGTAGCGGCAACGGCTATGGACAAAGCACCTGAAGATGCACATGCTGATGTAGACCAGCCTCGACATGCAGTGGTAAACAAAATTATCAATTGTGACTGTTACTCAATGTATGTGAACATGCATTAACCCTAAACTTTTTTATGGTTTTTTGATAATTTACTAGGAGGCTTGCCAAGCAATAGTTGAAAGGTTGGAAAGGCTGCTCAACCTAAGGATAGTGACCGAGGGAACAGAAGCATACACTGTCACCGAAGATTGCCTGGGCATCGCAAGAGGTGTCACTACGTAACGAAATGTCTACGTTCGATCCAGACGTAGGCAACGTATGGAAGACGCATGAAGATTGTTGCGATTATTTAGGTTTCATATGATTTATGTTTCATATGATTTATGTATCATATATGAGAATACAATGTTAATTATTTAATGTTATTTGATAAGTTTTTTAAATAATTTAGTTTAAGTCGTATTTGAATTTAAAAGTAATCACCAATTTGCATTATTATGTTAAACCTTTAGTCACCGTAATTAGGCAAACCAACCCAATTATCCAAGTAACACTAATTAATTACGTCACAGTAAACCTTGATCAGTGGATTCACTTTGGGATAAACAGACAAAGACATACTCCCAATAAATACCGTCTTAAAATTTAGTGAAACACGCATATATTATCGTATTACATGACAACCGCTTAAGTAACTAAATGTTCAATCTTCACCTAAATCAACAAATTATGTTTTCAACCTTGACAAATTTGTATACTACTGCATTCTACTCATATGTAGTGTGGGTCACTGCTTTGTCTGATGATGACAATGTGTAGATCATAACAACGCTAGTGGCGGTAACGGACAACGTTCTCTTAAGAATACATGTTGCATAAGGACATACACATTCAAAATGTCAGAACATATTTTTTTTACAAAAATTACACAAACATGATGATCATGTATTTACCTAAACAAAATTATAATCATACACATGACCGATACATATGACGCGATGCACAGAAGAATCTGTTGGTGGTTGACTTCTATGAAGGAAAAATCTCATCCTTTGTTGGAGTGAAAGAGAAAAAAAGGATCACATTATACCTTGATGCAATGACATATCCCATGTCGATTATATTCATTCACTTATCCATGGTAACTTGCATGTAACAGCCAACAAATTGAATTTATTTAAAGCAAATTAAATTGACAAGTAGAAAATGCTTTAATTCCTCAAATCTGTCTATGCCACCAACCAAGTTAATATACTCATCAGACCATTTTGTAAGTTCTTTAAGCAAATGGTTGTGCACCAGTGACCATGAATCTTCACCCATACCTAATAAGGCAGCAATTGCACGATATCCACAATTACCATCAGTTTTGACATCAACAATATTTACAATGGAATCATGAATGCATGGATGAAATTGATCCAACATCGGCATGTTCCTTATTTGAATTGGTTGCTTAGATGATGATGCACTACGTTTGACTAAAGAATTACTACTCTGCACAAAATGTAATGCATTAACATTCTCCCAATAAGACGGATCACGCTTTGTTGATCTTTGTTGTTTGGTCATCGGTTTCTTCTAAGCACCTTTTGTTTTCACCTTTTCTGGAGGAGCACACATAGAGTTTAGATCAGGGTAAGAAATTTCCCAAAGCTTAATCTTCAAAGTAACTTTGCCACAAACATCAAACTCTTTAAATCGCTTGGATATAGTTTCCATCTCTTCGGTTATGCTCACTTGGGGCTCAAATAATCCTTGGTCTAAAAAACTTAACCTCTGCCAAAACATATGGATTGTCTCAAGTAGTATGACACCAAGAACATATTTAGATAGCTCACATGCACATGGAAGACCGTGACTAGGTCTCATCACACATCCACAAGAGAAGAGTTTTTGTCAACATAATGTACACACTCAAACTCAGCAACAATCTGATTTAAAGCATACCTTGATATCATGCCAAGTAATCTCTTGTATAAGGTAACTTTAAAAACATATGCAACTACATGTGTACTTGTCTCAAAAGATATCTTAATTTCAGGGTGTTGCAGTGTGATCATGTTGTTTATGGCTTCCGAAATACTACATAGGTCTCTGAGGCTATTTTGTAGTAGTCTCTTTAAGGCCCAATGAGTAGACTCAACCCTGCATATGAAATACACAACCAGGTAAAGAAACATAATATTTTTTTAATCCATTCAATCGTAAACCATGACAACTACAAAAATTTACAATTTTCGTACCTGTTAGTTGTTGTGTTTCTCAAGTGCATCACCTTATTCGTTCAGACTTTAACAAATCTTTCTTTGTGAGGAATCAACCATGTTTGGTTGACATAGTCAACAAACATTGGCCATAGTGAGCAAGTAATTTCAAACTTCTTAAGACACTCATCAAATTGTTACTCAGAAGGACAATCCACCAAACTCCCCCAGGCTTCCATGACATAATCTCATGCATTTTTTTTACCAACCAGTGTTTTACACTTTGCCTTCACATTCTTATCAATATGAAACCGACACAAGAAATTGTTAGCCTCAGGAAATACAGTTTTCACTGCACTCATCAATGCTAGATCTCTGTCGGTAACAATAACTCCAGGGAGTGCTTCACGTTTGAGGAAAAAACCTTGAAACCATTGTAGACCCCAAACAACATGATTCAGACATTCTCCCTCCAAATAGGCAAAAGCAATAGAGAATGTCATCTCTATTGGGGTCACACCAACAATATCAAGTAATGACAGCCTGTACCTGTTTGTTTTGTAGGTATTGTCTATCAAAAATACCAAATTACAAGCATTGCCTAATTTGACCGCATCATAATGACTCCAAAATATGTCACGTACAACATCTTCATCCTTCAATCTATGCCAATGAATATATTGATCTCGTTTAAGAAGCTTCATTAGTTGTTGTATTTCATTATTACTGTCTCTTATGGAAGAACGGTAAGCATTTCTTGCATTGTATATTTGCTTGATTGTTGTATAACTATTGTCATTGTGCTCCTTCAACATTAGAAGAATATTTACATTTTCTACTGTCAGTATATGTTCTTACCAAATCCTTCTTCTTGGTCTATACTGACCACTCCTTTCACAACCAATTAAAACAAATGAGGTCCTTCCTCTAATACCATTATTTGTGTCTGACCTCATAATCACCGCCACAAATCCAATTTCATAAGCAACAAATTGAGCCCAATGCAGAACATCATCACGGGTAGCAAACACTTAGAATGCAATCCATACAAGTTTAGTCTTCAAGGAACATTCATTTAATTACTTTAATGACAATAAATCATATTAATACCCAAGAAGTGTTGAACGCATCAGAACAATCAACATGTTCTTCATTCACACCACCTTCGTCTTCCTTTTGGTCATTCATATAAACTTCTTCAGACATTATACTATCATACATCCATTGATATTCATCCATCTTAAGAAAACATTCAAAAATTTCAATGACAAACAAAAAAAACCCTAAGCAAATAAACTCGAACCGCCTAAACCCAACCCGATTTTGATGGAAAGTACCTGCTTTGATCGGTTATGGACACTGGTACGAGTATGTTTAAGCAGAGATGGAGATGGATATCAAATTATACTTGTACCTACCACTATTATATTTTTTATATTTTTTTCACAATATATATATATATATATATATATATATATATATATATATATATATATATATATATATATATATATATATATAAGATTTTATTGTTATAATTTTTGAAAGTATAAATCAATTAGTTTAATAGTTAAATAATTAAATAAAAACTTAAAAATATTCATTTAACTAAAAATATAATTGATTTCTTAATTTTTTAACTTTAATGTTATTCATTATATTTATATATTGTTTGAATTAAAATATAATTAAAAACTTAACATATGATTTATTGAAATATATATATATATATATATATATAAATAAATTAAAATTATAAAAAGAGTGTAATAGGTTTTCCACATGTATACCAAAAAATACGGGTATGGGGATATTGGTTTGAATGTATTCAAACTTAACTCCAGGATAAAATGTAACCGATTTAAATTTGTGAGTACAAAAAATAGATAAAAAAATTTCCGTGACAAATTTTGAACGTTTAATTTCATATTTATGTAGACAAAAAACATATTTATCTTTTTAAATCAAAATTGTCAATACATATGATTTGTTATTGTCAAATATTTAAAGGACATTTAAAGAATTGGTATAGATTTTTAAAATATATATATAATTTTCTTAAACCTCGTATAAAACATATATAGTTTACTCAATTATTAATAATTATCTTTAAAATCATATAATCTAATTTCTGATTGGTTAATGATTTTAAACCATACATAATTACTAAACTATTTCGTATCAGTTATTATGTCTAAATTCTAGTTGTACTTTTGAAACCGACCCTATCTAGCAAGTAATCCCTAACAATAAAATTCAGTACATGACGACCAGGGTATACCGAACTAGCACTTCCATAAAATCAAAGAAAATTGTAAATCTTTCTAAAAAAAAGTATTTTTTATTAATTTTCTTATTATTAGACAAAAAAAATGTTTTAAGATATTAAAATATACTTATTTTTTCAGAAAATATTGAAAAATTCCTTAAAAAAAAGGTAAAAAGATAAAAATTCCCCTAAATAAAATCAATTCTGTGATTGCCAATCCAACGGTGAGATTGGATTCACCGGAAGCAGATAAATTCTCTCGTTTTCACTTGATTGCTTCGTTCTCTCACAGACAACTTGTGTCAAATCCTAAGTACACTCTCCAACCAACAACAACACGGCCTTAGTTTCATTCACTGACAAACTCCTTTTAAGAGAGAAGGATCGAAAATGGGAGCTGGAAGTTTCCTCAAGGTGGTTCTAAAAAATTTTGATGTTCTCGCTGGGTATGTGTTTTATTTTTTCTACTTTTCTAACTAAGCACTTTCCTTTCTTCAAAACACACACAAAACAAAAAAGCACTTTCCTTTTGTTGCTTTTACGTACCCCCTGTGAAACACACTACTCTCTAACTTGGAAATTATTTCTAGAATGAATTTTGATTACGTGCACAGGGCTTCACAATCGTACCCCAATGACTAAATTAACCATATTTTTCATGTTCAGTGTGTTTTTTCTTTGTGTATTAACTGATGATACCTTTGGCTTTTGGGTTTCTCTTGCAGGCCTTTGCTTAGTCTTGCCTATCCTCTGTAAGTGCACACAGTACATGTTAACAACTTTTTTTAAAAAAAGATTAACTGTGTTTTTAGTTCTGCAAAATTTTCTGAAGTTTGGTTTTAGTTCCTGATTATTAGAACCAATAGTTTTCGTCCATGTATTTTTTAAAATATTCAAATTTTAGTCTCTAAAATTAACATTTTTTTTCTCTGTACAGATACCAAAGTTTGAGTATTTCAAAAAAAATATAGGGACTAAAGCTAAAATTTGGAAATTTGCTAGGGGCTAAAAACACCAAAAAATCCCTTTTTTTTTAATTTCTGTTTGTTTTTATTTTGCTGGTTCTTGTTATGTGTTAAGCTATTGTTGGAGAATGAATAGATTGATTCATGGTTTGTGATTTCTTTGAATAATGCTTCAGATATGCCTCGGTTAGGGCAATTGAGAGCAAGTCTCCTGTTGATGACCAGCAATGGCTCACTTATTGGGTTCTCTACTCCTTGATCACCCTCTTTGAACTTACTTTTGCCAAAGTTATTGAATGGTAATTTTGCCTTTACCCTTGAATCTCTTTATGGTCTTTCTTGTGTGATTTACCTGATTTGAGTGCTCAATATATTTGATGAGAAACCTGCGATTTTGACCCGGAGTGGTTATTATTAAGAAAGAAGTGTTTGTCACAACTTACTAGTTAACTGCCATGGTAGATAAGTTTACCAGCAATGCAATTCATACTAACTTTTGTGGTGTTATTCTAGTCTTCAATCAAATCTAACGATCTACAATCTGTTCTATTTTACATGGAACACGGAGATAAAGACGTAAATGAAATTGAATGTTGAGTTTGATTTTGCTTTGAGTGTTCTGATTATTTTAGCTGCAAAAATCTATGCCTTATCTTGTGCATTGTAATAGTCTTAGAAAATGCAGTAATAACTAATAAATGCATAATTGTATACATTTTTTTACAGACTATAATTGTAAACATTTAAAGGGATTACTGTTATACTGATATGCAATATAATAACAATGAAAGTATACTTATACTATTAGGTAGTTAAATTCCTGTGAACTGTGTGACACTTTATCTGCATTATACAAACCTTGTATAATAGAGGAGTGCGCAACACATTCTCTTACTTTTTTTTTATCTCAACATACTCTCTCTAATTGATTGAAATTCATGTGGATCTCAATATTTTGGGAATAAAATCTGCCATATGAGAAATGAGACCCACATATTTAATGAGATCCACATGAATTTCGCCCAATAGGAGAGTGTATTAGAGAGAGTGTTGGAGAGTGTGTTCCTAACGTCATATGGAAAATGGGACCCACATTTCTATTGTGTTTACATTGTCATGATTATATGTAGAGAGATGATTAGGCTGGGGGCAAGTACTAAACTACTTGTGGTTAAATTGTCTGAATCTATTTTACAGGATTCCCATCTGGCCATATGCAAAGCTGATCCTTACCAGCTGGTTGGTCATTCCTTACTTCAGCGGCGCGGCCTACGTTTATGAGCACTATGTGAGACCTTTCTTTGTCAATCCTCAGAACGTTAACATCTGGTATGTCCCTAGCAAAAAGGACTCCTCGGGCAAGCCAGAGGACGTTCTCACTGCCGCGGAGAAGTACATTGAAGAGCATGGAACTGAAGCATTTGAGAATCTGCTTAGCAAGGTGTCTCCTAATTCCATATGTACAATTTGGTTACCAAATATTTATTCTATCTTTTGTTTTGTTTTTTTATCAACTATGCTATTTTTGTATCTCACCTTTTGTACTAATGGTGCTCATCATTCTGCAGGCTGGTAAATCTAGGAAAAGTGGCAGGCATGCAAATTGAAGCTATTGAATGCAATATATTAGCCTAGCTTGTGTCATGTTTGGGATAAAGGGGTGCATGTACATGTGTTGGCTTAACTTTTGTTAAGTTGTGTAACTATATCAGTCTTAGTCATCTATGTTTTGGCTCAAGGCTATACAACTATGGTATGTGCCAAACTGTAGTAAATAGAATTATAGAATATAGATAATAGATAATGGAGTACAATACAAATCAGTTTGTTGACTTTTTTTTTGTTGTTGTTGTCGTCACACTACTCCCTACCTCAACCACCCCACCCCCTCTCTCCCCCAACAAAATAGTCAAATAGGTTTTGGTCCATACTACGTACTAACTCTTAACACAGTTTGTTTATGGGTTTACTATTTTTTAGTTCTCTAATTTTTTTTTTGGCTGGTTTTAATCGTTGGATAGGGATTAAAAATAAAAATGAAAAAAATATAATGAGACTAAAAGTAAGGATGAAAAAAAAAGTTAAGGAACGATAATCAATCAAAAAAATTTTAAGAATTAAAAATAAAAATTCTAAAATGTTTAACAATTAAAAAGATAATAAATTTTTTATCTATAGAAAATTATGTTTAGTTCAAAATATACAACATGAAAAGAGATTAATCACTTATCTTTTCCCTCGGAGTGAATTGTTCAAATTTAAATTCATTAAAATAAAAATTTGTGCTTAAACTAATTCATACTCAATAGCATTAGGCACGAGAAGATTTTATCATTTGTGTCAATCATTTTTTATAAATAAGTCTTCAATTTCAATAACAAGAATTTTGTCCCTTTAATTTTTTGTTATAGAACAATAGGTACATTCTGTTTTTTTTTTACATTAGGTACATAATTAATACAATAGTTAACAAAGAAGATGATTAAAACATAAAAATTTAATAGATATGCACTCAGTAAAAGGTTTACACTTTGAGACGATTAGAAATTAAGTTGATATAACTTTTAACATAATTATTAAAAGTTCATTTCCATAAAATTCTATTTGAATCATTTTTTAAAGAAGATAAATCCAAAATAAATTGAGTTTTTTGGTGTGGTAAAATAAATTATGTTAAACACTATAACAATAATTTTTTTCTTTTTCTCCCCCATCATTTCCTTTTTATTTATTTCCTTTCCAACTTTCAAGCATACGCTGGTTTGTTTGATTGGGTTGGCATAGGCCTATTTGTCGCAGTTCTATTCAATGTTGCTTTGTATCTTGAGCTAGTATTGTTGTTCTTTTATCTCTATTGACAAAATAATGTAAATTGTATCAAAAAAAATAGTTTAAAATTCTTATCCTAAATAATAGAAAAAATAGCATAATGATTAATAATTAATATTAATACAATTAAATGGTAAACCAACGCTTTATATTATTCAACACCTTGAAGTGTTTACCCAGTCTTTCATATTTGCATCAATTTTCTAGTAACATTGGATGGTGGCATCGAATATTTTCTTGAAAAAATAGAAGACAACTTAAGAAGTCACGAGCACAAACATTACTTACAATTTCGGATTGTCTCTTTTGTAAGAGATGCACATCAAGAACAGAATTATAATCACCCATGAATCCTCAATTACAATATAAGTTGTAATAATTCAGTTTAATTATTTTCTTTTAATTGGTAAGAATCAAATCAAACACATATCCAAAGAGATTTACAACAACTCACACATCAACTAATTGAACTAAACACCTTGATCAGGTAACATCCTCCTCACCAATTTCTTTGAGAAAAAAAAAAAATCAATCACCCTAACCGTCTTAAATGGCACACAGCAATTGCCAATCTCTTGCATTTGCTATTCCTTTTAAATGTAAAGTGAATCCATTTCATCCAAAATTATAGATAGTATACATCAAAACACGTACGATAAATTGCATTGTGACTGGTAATCTATAGCATATTTGATTCCGGTTAAATTTGAAAGAAAGAAGAAAAAAAAACGCTCATTTTTGAAAAGCTCTTAAATCAAAAGCTAAACCGAACAACTCATGCATCAAATTTAAAAAAAAAAGTGAATCAAAAATTGGACAAAGCAAAACAATGGAGTCATTTTGAATCAAACATTTTAGACATAAGTATTCCCAAGGCTTGGCAGCTAATTTCATAAGCGGAGAGGATCCAACATATACGAAAAACATTGGTTGAAGTAGAACGCATCCATTTCAAAACAAAGTTCATTATAAAGTTCTTTTGAATCGATATAAAGGACAATGAGATGAACTTTATTTATTGGAAACATCAACCAGAATATCTGATTATCGATCCAGGCTTACAAGAAGAAAACAAAAGATCCATACAACTACAGCTAAGTCATTATGGTAATTCATGGCCACGGCAGATTACCAGCAGTCTCAGTCATCACAGATGGAACTAAGCTTGTTTAACAAGGACCAGCCAGGATCTATTTGTAAGACTAATCAGGCTTCAGTTTCTACTTCAGCTTCTGCTTCAGCTTCAGCTTCATCTTCATTGCCATTGATGACTTCATTAAGGTACTCCTGAGCTTCATCTAGTGCTGATCCTTTTGCATCAGCAGCATACAAAATCTTCTTAATTGCTAGAGACATCTGCATTAAAAAAAAACATAATAAATTATTTGATTTTTTTTTAACTCCATCGTAAATAAATGCTCAATTTTCTTTTTAAAACTCCCGAATATTCAAATACTTTGTGATCAACTACAATCTTGATCTATTTTGGATTACTAACTTAGATTTAGGAATAGATTGTTTGTAAATATAAAAAGAAATGTAAGCAGTTTCCAACACCAATACATACACTGTCATCCAGCTGAATCATACCAAATCAAACAAACATATACACCTTAGGAAAGGTGGAGTATAGAGGGATTACAATGCAAGTCAAGTTAGACGTAGAAAGCAAAAAATACTATAGTTCCAAACCCTACAAAGAATCATTCTTATTTGACTAAAATATAGAAATTTAAAACACAAAGGAGACAATACCTCCTAACAATCCAGACTACACACTAAAAAATATAATTCTCTACCAGCAAGGTCTAATACAACCATAACTCTTTCCTAACAATCTATAACAGATTCCCACCAATGATAACAACCTTCTAACCGTACTAATCAACACTTCTGATTATTTGGGCCTCATCATTAGCTCGCCCATCCCTCCTCCTAACGACCCTTTTAATTAGGGTTCTACTATCACAAAAGAAATACCTGTCAATGCCAAAACCAGACTTATTTTAAGTAAACACTTCCACATTGCTTCTTTCCCCAATTTCCAGTCAAAAGGTATTAGGAAATTTAGATAAAAGAAAATCATTGAATAGATCACGACAATAGAATATGATATTTTATGCTAAAGCACAATAATAGTTAGAAATGATTAAAAGCAAACTGAAAAGAAATAGAACTCTCAAATCCATTGTGAATAAAAAAATAACTAAAGTGCAATGCAAGCCTTCATTAGAATTCTTACAGGATCGTTCTCTAGTTCTGAAGCCTGACAGAGAATTTCTATATCCCTTAGTTTTGCAAAGTAAAAGTCTCTTTCTTTTTCCAAGTGATCCACTGAGAGTTTAAGATCAGAAACCTGAGAAACAGAAAACAGAAAATGTATGCAAACAATGAAAAAACTAAAGGTAAATAACTAATACGTGGCTATATTATATGCCATCAGGTGCAAGTATCGGGAAAATCAACAATGTCTACATACATGTAGCATTTTCCTTGATATAGAATTCTATTATAAGTTAAAAGGCTTCTTTGGCTATTTAATATGCATCAAGTTATGCTTCAATGCTTATAGGTTTATCTTGTATGCCATTTCTATAGCCACCGCAGATCGCAGGCACAGCAAACACTGTGAACCTAATCTTCATAACCATACCTGCTTGGACAAAGCTTGTATCTCTGCTGAAGAATTAACCCCGTCAGCTCCTCCACTTGACCTCAATTGCTTGGACCCTACACTCAAAGTCAAACCAAAAAAGGAAAACAGAACAGAAAAGGATGAAGGGGGGAAAAGATTATGATGGAAAAACCATCATGAAAGAAATGCAAAACAATTTAGTATCAAAGACACCAATAAGCAAACTAAAGGTTTCATTCGTACTCAGTGAGTCGCCTGAACCAGAATGATTCATAGTATTTGTTTGCAGTGATTTTGAGCTCTTTAGACCCTTAACATTCCGGTCCTTTCCACCCTTAACCCTACGCTCCACAGGATTGTAGTTCCTATAAAAAAAAAAGGGGAAAGGATTCGATAAATATACTCACAATAACATTATAAGCATTGCCAGCATGGCTTAATATTGCATATCCAAGTATTGGTAAAAATATGCATTTGTTTAATTAAATTTGAATGTTGATCTATTCTAGAAAAGACCAACAGTGAATGGCAAAATACCACACAATTATTAATAATATAAGGACTATAAAATAAACATACTAACTTGAAAAGTTTAAATGTAAAACTAAAAATCTAAAATCAAAACCACATTTCAAACCTTTTTCGGTTTTCCTCTCCCACAAACTTTTAATTTTGAAATGTATAATAAGTCAGTTCCATATGATAGATCAGAATGAACCCCTTTGAAAAGTACACCTCTGGAATTTAAAGAACACCAACTACCATGTCTATCCTTATAAATAAAAGAGGTATATGGTCAAAAGCCCAGTCCCAAAACTTTCAACTTCTTTTTAATACTAAAGTCTGAACATCTCATTCTATTTGGGACATTGTGGTTATGCATTTACACAAGCAGGTGGCTTATTGTAGACCAAACTTCATATCTAGAATCTAGTAAAATGAGATCAGGTTTACCGTAGTATTATCTTAGACATACAGATGAGCCATACTCACCTAAACAGCAAATGGCTTCACCTTCCAATAACTTCTATAATGCAACTACATTCACACACACACGAAAAAAAAAAAAAAAAAACTTTAACATGATTGCAAACTCTTTTTACATGTTTTGGAATCACTTTCTCATGTTTTAAATTTTTTTATTCTATTTGGATTTTCCCAAATGAACTCGCTGAGTGTATAAATCTTCAGGAGTAGTCACTGTGTCAACTGGAACAGCTTTCTTTTGAGAAACTAAAACAAAAATAGGGTTTTTACTTTTTTATTACATGGCATTTTATTATATCATAGAATAGGTCGACACTATAGTATTTAAACTCCATATGCATTGGAAACATCACAAGAAATGATAGAATTATGTATTTCTACAAGTTAATATAGAAACAGAGATCATCAAAACTGTTTAAAAGATTGGAAGGAACTCAGAAAGCATACTCGTTCATAATGCCACCATTTACAGAATCACAGTAGCGTTTCAGCCATTGTAGGAACTCCAGGTTGTCCAAGGGTCGGCCTTTAACAAGCCTGCCAACTTCGATATGCTGCCACATGGAAGTCAAGTTAGCCCAATAAATGCAAACATCAACTATTGATTGTGCCAAAGTATATATGAGTTTTCAATCTCAAGCTATAATCTGAAATATATTCACTATTAAATCAAGAGGAACATTCACAACCAGGCATAAAACCTATGCAACCAATGAAACTGGGATTGCATAGCCTGAGAAAATGAGGAAGCTGGGATTGAGCAATAAACTCAGAATGCACACCACAAAAATTGCAGTACACCAGCAATGCAAGCATAAGGGTGTAAATTGAGGCAGAGGAAGGGGAGAGGGGCAAAAAAAAGTAAACTAATGTGGAATTGGATCGGAATCAAACCATCAAATTTACCACTCATTAGAACCTCTAGGCCTTGATAACATACTATTTACCCATACACTAAAATTTACTGGTGGTAAGCATTCCATTGAAGTTTAAAATCTTAAAGATATGTTGATTTGATACAACAACAAAATTTATGAGAAGTCATCCCACTGTTATTTCTTGCTTTCATATTTACTAAAGCAAAACTCTCTTCCAAGTCTTCAGCTTAACATTGTGATGAGAAGAACATATACCTTTTCAATTTTCAGCTTGTTGAACACATCCTGTAGAACTTTGTAGTTCTGGATCATATCATACTCGGTCTTTGCATCAAAATTCACCTAGAACAAACTCCCAAGTTTAAAAAACTATTCTTCGTAGAGAGAAAATATCAGAGAAACATAAAAGAAGTTAAAGCAAAGTCATTTTGCCACCTTGTGCATTGGAACAACCCCTGGATATGTCATGTCCATCATCTGGCATTGTACAGCACCAGATGCAGCCTGGCCAAGAGCATAAGGAATAAGAAGGAAAAGACAATCAACATAGATTTTCATCATACATAATAGGCTCAATTAACTTTAGCATTTGCTAATCATCTTTTCTGTCAATATTTTGCCCTGTATCTAGTAATGAAAGAAAAATTTTCCCCCCAATTTTTTCCTTAACAAAACAAAAAAAAAGAGGGAGTGATCGAATGAAAAAGGAAAATAAATCAGACAAGCATGATGCAAAAACAATGTTAGTTCCATGGGATGTTCAAAATTGAACAAACCATTAACACTAGCCATTGGCAAAAATAATTATCAACATCTTGAAACTTCTACCAAGTGTGCATGCATATACAAGAAGTGTACAGATTTAGACAATTTGTTGTAAATTAAGGGAAAAAAAGGATTAAATTTAAAAATAAAAATAAAAAAGATAAAGGGCCAACATATCAAGCAATAATCATCTAAATTAGTATCATCATTGAATAACTTCGCTCAAAACCCACAATGTGAACACGAAAACTCCAAGAAACAGATCAAACAAAAGCTAGTGGTGCACAAATCAACTGATTCACATTCAATCAACATTCCCCGATACCGGCATAATCCTTAAAAGCTTATTTATTCAACCACATTCAGCAGAACCTTCAAAGAAAACTCCAGCAAAAGCCTTGCTAGCAAGTTTTTCAAAAGAAAATTCACAGCAAAACCAGATTCTAATTCTTCAAGGACCCAAACATCAACAAAAACGCACATAGAGATAACATTCTCTCTAACCAAGATTGGAAATTAAAAAGCCATTATGTATGAACAAAACCAAAAAAAAAAGTTATTATAAAAAAAACCCACAAGATTACAAAAAAGAAAAAACCGGCATTCAGATAATGACATAAAAAACACAAAAACAAAATGAAGGAAGAAAGAAACCCCATTTCTCAAAAAAAAAAACAGAAAAGAAAAGATAAGTTTTCTTCTTTTTTTATTTCATTGAATGATGGAAAGAACCAAAAGGGTTACCTCCTCAATGCGAGAGAGGTTAAGTTGAAGGCGATTGTTGATCCAACTGAGAATTTCGTTTCTGCCGACAAAGTAAGCGCTATCCATAATCCCTATACTCGTCGCCATTTCTCTTCCACAAACAATGAACCACAACAACAACAACAACAACAATCCCAGTGGAAAAAAAAAAAACAATAAGTACCCTTCTGGATAAAGGGATCAAGATTCTGGGGGCGAAATCTCAGGGTGGGGTTCCACGTTTAAAGCAAAGTTCCGATTTTTATTTTTTGAGGGAAAAAATAGAAAAACCGAAGAAAGGGAATTGAATGAATTAATGAACGAACGAACGGTGAAGGATTGATTTGATTTGATTCTTCTGCTTTCAAAGCAAAACAGAAACCGAAACAAACAGGACAATGGGCACGACCAAACCGTACCAAATGAGAGAGAGAGGTTCTTTCTCATACACACTCTCTTCCTTCCGACACATATAACGTTTGCTAAATGCTAATGCTCTGGCCACTGGGAGTGGGAAAACCCGTTTCTTAAAATATTAATTTAATTTCCGGATGAATTGTTTTAATTAATTGGTCTGTTATTTAATAACGCCGTTCCGAATTGTTGTTGCCAAATGGAATAATAATGATAACGTTCTGTTCTGTCATTCATTCCTAATCATTTTATAAATATTAAATTATTAATTTGGTTTTACATTTATTTTTCTATTATTAAAAAGTTTATATTCTACCAATATATATTAATTCAAGTAACACTCAACTTGATCTTTTTTAATAATTTTCTGATTAAAAGTTTTGTAAATAAAAAAATGTGTTTAACTTTTGATAAAGTTCATGCTAATAAAAAAAATTTAGATTACTCACAATATTTTTTCTTATTTAAAGTTTACAACAATATTTATTATAAGAGTACTAGTACAAATGTAATTTTTTTAAAACATTAAGGGGTTAGTGTAAAATAAAAAATAAAGATACAGTAGCAGTCAAACAATTAAGGCAGATTACTAAATTAAACTTTGAACAAATCATACTTTTACTAGTTTTTTTAAATTTCACATAATATTGCTTTTTTATTTATACACTAATTTCTTAATTGACTAAATTTGAGTTGTCACTATATTGAATTTTTTAATTATAGAAAGACCTAAATTAAATTAATAAAAGGGTCAAATTAATAATTTACCTTTTTATACGTTAGTGGAAGAATATATATTAAGCTATTTTAAGGAAAAGGGGCTGAGGATGTGGGGTCCTTTGGATGTGTTGTCTTATTCCGCATGGGGTAATAAAGAAGTTGCGGGCCCTCACCGATAAAGTCTTTAATTGGATAAATGTTTAATCCAAAGGACAGTGAGAATTGTTAATTACGTAGTATAAGATTAGTTGCACTTAAGTGCTATTCTAAGCATTCTTTGTACGTATAAGGTAAACGGACTTTTCTAAACGTTTGTAACCTACCACAGAAAGAAGCCCTCTAAATCTTAAGTATTCTAATAATATAAATATAAACATAAACTAATGTGATTTCCTTGTTTCTTCGTTTATTGTTTAGCTTAAGTAAAGTGAATAGTATTACAATGATGGTTAATAACAAAATTTGTTAATACATTTCTTTCCGATTGATAATTCAAAACACCAACCTCCTATAAACATTGCCAAACTCATTCCAATTTTTATGAAGTACAAATTCTTAGGCTGCTCAATTTAAAATTGCATGATACTCATTGAAATCTTAGAGCCCAAAATCAATTTGTATTCCATAATTTTTTGTGTAAATATTTATTAGTGCGCTTAGTTGCTCATTCAAAAAGGTGGATGTGTATTACCTAGGCACATATAATACTTGCTTTATCATCGTATATGTTGGTAAATAACATTATTTTTTAGATATATAATTATGGGTTTGATTCGTAATCCTAATTTATGTATATAAAAAAATATTTATTAAAAGAAATCAATTTCTTATATAAATCTCAATAACTTAAGGGATTAATTTTTAATTTTTTATCAACAGATATCTTAGTTAAAAAAATATAATACTTACTTTTTAGTTATTTCTATTCATTGCATATACATTTCTTAAGCTAAACTAGACATGTACTATGTCACCTTACCAAAAAAAATCAATTTAGTTAATTAAAGTACTATCTTAGAGATAAGTTTCAAATTTCATATTTTTTATATATAATGACAGTAGTAAATAGTTAAAAAAAATCTTATACCAACAAGCCAAATCTCTTGGTACTTTAGTGAGTTTAAATTTCAGATTTGAAGCTAAAACTAAGGCTACTTTTATTACGTCCAAGCAAAAAATGTATTCAGTTATTCCAATACTATCATTAGAGGTGAAAGACAGATTCGAAGGAATATAATTTGTCCCCTATACCCTTATTTGACCAGCTAGAGCATAACCTTTTTCACAAAGTCCAGTAAAACATGAGCAGCAGGTCAGTGTCTTATAGCATCTCCGACTAAGTTATCCACAAAGTTTCACTTTAATTTTTTAATAATATTTCACATTTTTTTATAATATTATGTCTCATTTTTTATTTTAAATAACTCAATCAAATTTTTACTCCAACTAAATAATTTACTTAAATTTTCAAATGGACTCCAAAATATATCTAATTTTTATATTTTAGTACTCATGTTAATGTTAAGTTAATATATTTAAACGACAATTGGTAAATAATAAATAAATATATAAATACATTTTAATTAAATAAAATTTAAATTTTAAAATTAAAATACATAAAATATAATGCAAATTAAAATTAATAATAATAATAATAGAGTTCCCAAATACATAAAGAAATTAAAAATAAAATAATAATAATAATAAGTATACTACTTGAATTTGTTAAACCTCCGTACTCGACGGTCAGTCGAGTAGACAACTCGAATTCAGAGAATCTAGTGGATTTGATTGAGGTAAGAAAAAAATTCTATCTTCTACTGAAAGATAAAGATATCCCATAAAATCAAATATTATCTATTATTATAGGAAAGTTAAGATAAAATCATATTTTCCATATTTTACATTATCTTAGAAAGAAAATAGAGATCTTATTATCCAACTTCACCTCTATAAAAGAGAATCGTCAAAATTTTGATAAACCAACTCTTAATCCAACCTATATTCTAATACCTTATACTTTTATGCCTCTAATTTGAGCATGAGAGTGTCTTTGTAGATACACCCCACCACTACTTGGGGAGAAGCTTACGGAGGAATGTCGTCATGAGAAGATTCTATCAAATTTAGTAAGAACATTTGGCATACACCTAGAGCCGGAGGAAAACTTCTATTTCGACCACTACATCATCAATGGTTGAGAATGACAATGACACTAAATCGTCCTTCAAGGAAATCGACCACGTGAGCAGGAATCCACCATAAAGGGGATACATGTCGTGGGTGTCTCTGAAAAGGGGAACCCAACAAACATGGTAATTCCCTTCTGTCAAGAGCTTGATGATCACTCGTTGATCATCTCCCTACAAAGAGAGATGCACTCCTTGAAGCAAAGAAATGCCCAAGAGATGGAAGATCTTCGAAAGGAGAACGTCACTCTTAGAGAACAATATATGAAAATTCAAGAGGGCCAAGACGCAAACTCGGTTGTGACAACGACAACTCATCAGACTCATCCAACTAGGACAGATGCGGTTGATACAACATGGTGAGAAGGAACCTCCTCCATCACGCAACCAGTCTAGAGAGTAGCAAACATTGGCACTCAACTACATCCTTTCATCGATGGGATTATGAAGGCACAACTCTTCCCTAGATGGAAGTCGTTGAACATCGATCGTTACAATGGGCTCTCGAACCCAGACGAACACGTGGACACATTTGTCACACAGACGAATCTGTTTATGAATGATGACCAATCATGTGTCAAGTGTTTCAACCACGTTGAAGGGTGCAACACTCCATTGGTATACTCGATTGCTGAAAACTTTGTTGACGCGACGCTTATTGTGTGTTTTGGAGCTTAATACGCGACAAGCGGACCAATCACCGGACGGTTGTCGCACTTGCCAACATTAGGCAAGAAGAAGATGAACCGCTTCACGAAAACATGGAGAAGTTCCCATCAGTCTTAGTTCAAATTTAGAACTTGAGCCTTGAAGTTGTGCTCACTTCAATGATTATGGCATTGAAATTGGGTCCATTCTCGGACACCCTACCTGCAACATTACACGAGTTGAGAGTAAGGGTTGCCAAATTCATTCAAATGGAAGAAATGACTAGGTTCAAAGAGAAAGTGCGTAGAGAATCCTCAATGAAGCCATTAGACTAGGAGGTGAAGATCAAAAGCAATTGTAGTTAAGGAAAATCCAAAACTGACAAACTGTCCTAGTCCAAATTTAGCCACTACACTCTACTAACGGAGAGTCGAGGCCAAGTACTAAAGGGAGCTTGTAGTACCAAGTTAATCCAATTGTCGGCTTCCACCAAGAGCTAACAAGTCCAAGTGCTGTCAATATTATCGAGTAGCTAGTCATAACACTAAAGATTGCACTACCTTAAAGGATAAAATAGAAAAATTAACATAAAAAAGCATATGTAGAAGTTTGTCAAAGACCCATCACGTGAAAAGGTGTGAGATAGAATCTGAGAACACAATAGGTCTTGTGAGGCAACGAAAACATAGCGTCAGGGCGAGAATCCCCCACCTGAAAACTCAGCTTTTAGGTGTAATCAACCCAATAGTTGGAGGATTCGCAGGGAGAGGAAGTTCAAACTTAGCACGCAAGTGCTATGTTCGCAACCTTAAGTCTGTTAACTTGGTCCTAGTCGAAAAGAGGCCCATAAGGATACTACCCCCCATCACTTTCATGGATGAGGATTTCGAGGGGATCAACAGAAGTCACAATGATCCCATGGTGGTCAAGATAGAGGTCGCTAACTTCTTAGTATGCAAAGTTCTACTTGATAATAGGAGCTCGATCGATGTCCTATATTGGTTGGCCTTTAAACAACTAGGCTTACCAAAAAGCCAAATTGAGCCATTCTCGAAGAAATTCATAGGTTTCGCAGGAGAGACAATGGATACAATACGATATATGCACTTGCTAACTACTTTTGAAGATGAAGAGGGGTCAAAGTCCATCATGATCAAGTACCTCTTAGTCGACACCTTGACTTTTTATAATATATTGATATGAGATCCTTAACTAAATGAGTTAGGGGTCATTATTTTGACTCCCTATCTAGCGACGAAGTTCCCAAGTGAGGATGGAAAAATTATCACTGACAGAGCTGATCAGATGATCGCAAGGGAATGTTATGTTGCAAGCCTCATGATTGCTAAAGGGAAGAAAATGGCATAACCCAAAGTACAACTGGTAGCATGCACCTTTCTCAACAGCAACTTGGGAGAAGTTGAACTCGATCCAAGAAAAGCATAGCTAAGAATGGATCTCAGTGAAGAAGTGAAGTCCTTCCAACTTGACAAAAAGTCGTCTTAATGCACTAAACTCAAATTCCAAATGAGTAGCGAAATAAAAAAAAATTCATAACCTAAGTACAGACAAAGAATGTCAATCTCTTTGCATGATCAGCATCAGACATGCCCGAAATCGACCCCGAGTTTCACTGTCACAAACTAGCAATTTGTCAAGAGGCTAGACCATCACACAAAGAAAGAGGAAGCTCGAGCTTGAAAGGGGAAATGTTGTGGATAGAGAAGCAAAGAAACTCCTAAGTGCGTTATTCATCAGAGAAGTATAATACACCACATCGTTAGCTAACGTGGTAATGGTAAAAAAGTATAATGGGAAGAAGAGGATATGAACCGACTACACAAACCTAAGCAAAGCCTACCCTAAAGACTCGTATATCCTTCTGAGTATAGATTGCCTAGTTGATAGAGCATCCAGATTCCTCATCCTCAGTTTCTTAGATGCATATTTTGAGTATAATCAAATCCTAATGTTTAAGCAGAATAGGGAGAAAATTGGGTTCATGACTGATACGACTAATTATTGTTATTTGATGATGCCATTAAGTTTTAAGAATGATAGAGCAACTTACTAGAGGCTAATGAACAAGATATTCGTGAACCAGCTCGAAAAGAATTTAGAAGTCTTTGTAGATGACATGGTGGTCAAAAGCACAAACATCACCTCTCATGCAAAAGACTTGGCATAAATAAGAAAGTACAACATGAAGCTAAACCCAAAAAAATGCATATTTAGGGTACAAGGGGGAAATTCCTTGGCTTCATGCTTACCCACAAAGGGATTAAGGACAACCTGGAGAATTGTGTGACCATTATTGAAATAAGAAGTTCGAACACTGAAAGAAATCCAAATACTCATTGAATGATTAGAAGCATTTTCCAGATTTTTGTCGGGAGCAACTGACACAACCAAACCTTTCTTCAAACTACTAAAAAAGAAAGAGGGAACAAAGTGGAATGAGGAATGTGAAGCCCATTTTCAAAAACTCAAAGAGTTCCTCAGTTCACCACCCATCCTCTCCAAGCCTTGACTGGGTAAGGATCTAATCCTATACTTAGCAGTATCAAAACATGCTATAAGTTCTATAGTCGTAGTAGAGGAAGAAAAAAAGTCAAAACCATGTTTACTATGTCATCCGAGTCCTCAAAGAAGCAAAGAATTGGTATCAAATGATTGAGAAGTTAGCCTTAGCTCGAGTCATTGCTACTAGAAGACTAAGACCATACTTTCAAAGTCATCTGATAATGGTTTGAACTGATCACCATGTCCGAACAATCCTGAAGAAACCAGAACTCACAGGTTGAATGATAGCTTGGTTTATTGAGCTATTAGAATTTAGGATCAAGTATAAGCCAATGTGGCCAATGAGAGCTCAATGCCTAGCGGACTTCGTTGTCGAATTGGCAACCACTACAAAAACATAATTGTTATGGTGGAAGCTATATGTAGACGATTCATCAAATGAAAATGGTAGTGGGGGGTAGAGTCATTTTAGAAAGCCTAGATGAAGTAATCCTTGAGGAATCCCTATTGTTTGAGTTCAAAACAACAAGCAATCAAGCTGAGTACGAAGCCCTCCTAGTCGGCCTGAGATTAGCAAGAGAAGTAGGAGCTAAGCATTTGAAGTGTTGGAGTGACTCCAAACTTGTCATTGGTCAGCTAAATGGAGGCTATCAAACTAAGGATCCTTAGATGAAAAGATAGTACCAAATGGCTATCTGGTTTAAAGAGGCCTTCACCAAGTTTGAGCTTCGACACATTGTAAGAGAAAATAATGAGAGAGTCAACTTACTATCGAAACTCGCCAGTACAAAGAAGAAATGTCAATATAGAATAATTATTCAGGAAACAATCGTGGAACCAAGCCTGGACAAGGCAATAATGAGTGTAATTCCCGTTGACCAAGAATGAATGATTTAGATTTACTTCTTGGAAAAAGGCTCACTTTTGGAAAATCCAATAACGACAAGAAAAGTTAAGAAAATCCAGTAGCAACTAGAAAATCCGTTGACGTCGGCATCTCTTTGTCAACCTTGATGTGGTCGGTGTTGATGGTAGAGACATCAGGGACAAAGTCCATGCAGCGCTTGCGCTCCTCCTCCTAAAGCTTGTGGGAGACATAAGGCCCTTCTGGATCTGCGTCGAGAACTCGATGATTATGTTCCGCATCCATCAACCACCTCCATATTTGACCTCCTAGGGACTCCTTCAACTAACACCATCATGGGCAACAACCATTGTCGTCATCACTCCATGCCACATTGGACCTCATGCCTTTGTACAAACATTAACTCCCTAAAAGCACTCTACACCTCCTTCCTCATCCATGACCCCCCTACTACAACATCCTCTTCTTCGTCATTTTCAAATCCTACACCAAATTGTGCTAAAGGAAGTAGCCGACGATGGGAGAGATGTGCTAGATCCAAATGAAACGTTACCGAAGGCCCTCAAATAACACCATATGCTTGACTTTGCTGTAGTGGCCCAAAGAGAAAGTTTTAATATTTTTTAAGGTATTATTGTTCAAAAGATTTGATTTTTTTCTTCCTTTGTGCACTCTTTGTATGAACATGAAGAGTAATACTGGTATGAATTTGATGAGCAATATGTTGTTGTTGTTGTTGGTATGAATCTGATGTGTAATATTGGTATGAATATGATGAGTAAAATTTAAAAATGGGTTTATAAAAAGGTTGAATATGAGAACTTCTGTTTGTGCAATCATGGTATGAATCTAATGAGTAATATTGTTTTTTGTTTTTGCTGATGATGCCATTGTTCATGGAGTCGTCATTGAAAAAGTGTTATGTTGTTGATGATGGAGACAATGTGCAATGAGGAAGACAAGGGTATTTTTGTTCTAAAAATTCATTAAATAAGCATGTGCATAACATGTCATGGATTTCAATTAACAGAAGCAACATCGTTATGGTGTAAGGGGTGCATCTGTAATGGAAACACATAAATTAAGGGAGGTTTGTGTAGGGGTTCAATAACGAGGGATGCGAGTATAATAAGTCCTAAACATAGGGGACCAATGTAATTTGCTCAAATAAATATTATAATATTAACTTTTATAGCATGAGCCCCACAAAATCAGAAGAGGACATATTCACTACTTAACAACTCAAAGTCAAAATGGGTCCCATAATGGTTTCTCTCCAACGACTCCAACTACACTCTTGCGGACGTTTAAGCTCCACGTTACAAGAGAAATTTAGCATTGAGCTGCTCTTAGATTGCCCCCAATTGAGTTCTTATTAAATTCATGACTTAATTATATTTTTTATCTCCAACTTTTTTACTTTCGATAAACTTTACCACTAATAAATTAATTTAACGTATTTTACTTCCAATTTTTAAAAAATTTATGAATTTTATCCTCTATCATTTTATTGTTAACATAATCACATTTTTTTATCCTAAGTTTTTTATTTTTTTGGTAAATTTTATCCCAAAATTTTGTGCTTGTTAATTGATAAATGATTGGGATAAAATTCGTAAGTTTTTAAAAAATTTAGGATAAAATGTATCAAATTAAAAAGTTGGGATAAAATTCTAAATTAATTTAGTTTTTAAACAAACGTCAATTCTAGTTTATCAAAACCACAAAAACAAATGTAAAATAAATATAAATACATGTAAAGTGTAAACAATAATTACGTTATTGTAATATCTTTATAAAATCACAATTAAACTTTATACAGGTGAAGTAACTAGGGATGGAAATGAGCTGAGCCGCTTGTCTAGGGCCTATGGCTCGGCCTATCTAAGGCTCGACTCAACTTGGCTTGTTTACTATAAAGGTCTAACTCAAGCTTTTTAAAAAACTTTTTTAGATAAAAAGGTCAAAGTCAAATTATAAAAAAGACTTGTTAAGCTTGACAAGTCGGCTTGTTTAAGTAGTAGTAGTAGTAATAATAATAATAATAATAATAATAATAATAATAATAATAATAATATAACTATTATCTATATCATTTTTATGGCATTATGAATGACAGGATGAAATGACATAAAGTGCTTAGAAAGTTCACTTGCATGTGAAAATTTTTTTTAAAAAAAAAACTTAAGTTAGAAGGATAATGTAACCAGATTAATACTTTCAAAGAAAAAAATGTTTTGTAAAGACATTTTCAGACAATTTAAATATTTTTATTTGGCTATATTAGTATAAATCATCTCTAATCCATATATTTTTTAATATCATGTTCTTTTTTTTTTCATTTTCTTTTGATATACTTTGGGTTTTAATAACTTGAATTCAATATGATTTTGTTTATCAATTATTTTTGGATTTATACATTACTTATACAAAATTTTATAAGTTTCCTTTTTTGGTTAGTATTTCACTAGGTTTTAAAATAATTAATTGGTTAAAGATGTCTTTAAGTAGACTTTTAAATAGGCTCGTAGGCCAAGTCAGACTTTTATGTAAGTCAAATCGAATCTTAAAAAAAAAAAAGTCTATGACAAGTAATAAGTCAAACTCAAGCCTTGCCTATTTAACTCAAGCCGAGCTCAAGTCTAGTAAAGCTTGGTTTGATTTGACTCATTTTCATCCCTAGAAGTGACACGCAAAGTGAAATGTTGAAGTAAAATAGAAAATATCTATTCTTTTCTGATTTAATACGTATTTGTGAATTGAAGGAAAAATAATCACAGATTAGTGGATTACAAGGAACTTGTAAAAGTAGATCGAAGACGCCAAGGTTTTGCATGAAACCACCCCTGATTATCTTGTACTACATTTTTTGTCGTGAGACAACCATTTGTTAAGAAAAATAATTTCATCATTAGTATTTTAGTTTCTACACTAAGAATAAATGTTTATTTTATTTAATTAAAATTTATAATTTATAATAAATAAATATAATTTTACTTTGCTACATATTTCTTTTATTACTAATTGTAAGATTCTTTTAATTAATTTATGTTCTTTAAAAAAATAATTAATTAATTTAATTATGTTAAATCTACCAATTATTTATACCATTAGATATAAATATTTTTTTGAAAAAAATCTTATAATTATAAACCAAGGAATACACTATTTACTTTTTATGCTATGACCACGGAGGTTTATTTGATTATGTCATATGATGTTGATATTCTGTTAAAAGTCCAGAGAAACATGAGCAAGAGGCCATAGAAAATATTTATAATTTACTTTGCTAGATACACTATTTACTTTTGATATTTTGTATCCGTTTAGTTAGGTTATGTGTAGTAAAAATAACTGAAAGTTTAAAAATTAATTTATTAAATTATAAATATTTAATAAAATTAGTTTTTTAAGTAATTAAAAAGTATAAAATAATAAAAAATAATAAAATCATTATTTATTAAAAAAAGGTAATTATAAAATTTGATAAATATATAAGAATAAAAAATGAAAAATATAAAAAGTTAGAAGTTAGAACCTAATGTTTTAAAAAATACTACAAATTAATAAATAATTTATTTATCAAAGAGTTAAATAAACTTTTCAATTAATAAATAAAATTAAAAACTAATTAAAATTTTTTAGCCAAGATATGCGTGTGTAGCTCTAGAGTTTACATTTTCATGACGCAACGTGATCAACTTGTTTTTTTTTTTTTTTAAAAAAAAGATTCATGGTAAAAAGAGATAATTAAGTGACCATGAGTTTTATTGAAAAGGTGGGAAATATTATAAAATATATTATATTTTATAGATGTGAAGTGTAGGTTCTAGTAATTGATATGAGTAAATATATAAAAAAAAGTATTGATTTTATTTTTTAATTTAGAAATTATTATTGATTTTATTGTTTGATATATTCTATAGGTGTAATACAGTTTAAGAAATGAATAATATCCGACGAGATAATAAGGATTTTTGTTGTAAATAATATTTAAGTGTCTCATAAATATTTTTAGGGTTAAATAGTTAAATTCGTTTCTAAAAGTGAGATAAATTGATCCTTGAAAGATGAAAAATACAAATTTAATGTTCAAATGAGTAAATAGTGCAACAAATTAGTGAAGCGGTTAAATTTGTGAGATAATTTTATCATTAAATCGTAATGTTCAAGGATCAATGTGATAATAAGTTATATTTTTTATGATCAATTTAATATTATGTTGTAAAGTTTAAGAATCAATTTATCATTAAATTGTTTACCATACTAATTTGTCACTTTTTGCAAATTCAAAAATTAAATTTAAATTTTTCATCTTTTAGAAATCAAATATTTTTTTAACATTACTAGTTACCTTGCCTGGTTAAGTGTTAAGTCATTAAAACCCAAATCATTTAAACTTTATCATGGAAAAAAATAGTAAAGGAAAACTTTCTCTATTAGTTCCTACAAGGTAGCCACCTACACATTATTAGTCTTTCAAACTACTAAAATTTAAGTTAAATTATTCATTTGATCCTTATATTTTTACGATTTTTACCTTTTTAGTTCCTATAGTTTGAAAGTAATTTTGAAAGCGATCTTTTTAGTTTCTATACTTTATTTTAATTCCCTTTTAGTCCTTACCATCAAAATATGAGTAATATTATCGCAAATAATTCGTAACTAATTTATCACAAGATAATTTGTAATAAAAAAATAGTTAATAATTTATAATTAATTTGTAACTAATTATTTTTATATTTTTTGTGTAATAAGGACTAAAAGGTAATTAAAATATAAATTATAAGGATTAAAAAGATCACTTTCAAACTATATGGACTAAAAAAAAATTAAAATACAAACTATAAGGACTAAAAAGAACATTTTAAACTATAGGGACTAAAAGAGAATTAAAATGTAAACTATAGGAACTAAAAAAATTACTTTCAAACTATAAGAACTAGAAAGATAATTATCGTGAAACTATAGGAACCAAATGAGTAATTTAACCTAAAATTTATATAATACATTGGATTATAAGACAAGTCTATAAATTTAAGTATTTTTTTGTCATTATAATATCTAAATATACGTTGATAATGTACTACTTTGTTTAAGTTTATTTTTTAAAATATTTTTTTAAATCAAATAAATAATTTTATGATTTTCTGATATGTTTGTCTATACTACTTTTACTTGCAATAAACAATTTATTTTAATTTTTTAATAAGTAAATTTTATTTATTTCATAAAAAAGCACTTATAAAAAATTCTTATTTTAAATTATTTTTTTAAGTTTAAACAAATTGGTCCACTAACACTTTTGTTACACATTTTCTTTTCAATTTTAAATTAATCTATTTTTTTAAGGAAAAATTAAATTTAACGTGATTATCATTTTTTTTCTCATTCTACATTTATGCTTTACATGTAACAACACATTATCATCACCCAACAAAAATTGCTATAAAGTGGAGAGATAAAAAGAGATTTTTATGTTTTTCTAAAATTAAGTATTAATTTAACAATGGAAATATTATTTCATTGACAAAATACGCAACGAAAATATGATTCCAAATAACACAATGGAGTCATGGGGTGAAAAAAATTGTGAAAAAAATTACATACTAGAATCATGATTCGATTGCAGTTTTTGGAGGTGAAAAAAATTACACAATAAAAATGCAATTTTATTGTATATTTATACAACAAAATCATATTTTTATTTTGCTTTATTTTTTTCACTCTCATATAAGTAATGAAATCATGATTTTGTTGTATTTCAATCAAAATGACATTTTGGAGATACTATTAAGAGACACCCACGTGAGTTGTGCCAATAACAAAAGTGGAAGTGCTAATAGCAACTCCCTTTCAGTTTTTGTGGTGGATGAGGAGCTCGGGGTTGGGCCCGGACCCGTCCCTGAAGCTCAACTACACACACATGGCAGACACTAAGAACTAGGGTTTTCATTTAAAAAGGGCAAAACAAAAGGATGCAAAAAAGATCCAGTTGTCGGAGGCGCAGAGTAGAGCAGCAGAGAAGAGAGAAAACGGCACTGCAGCCGTAGAAGGAAAACCGACCATGGTGCACGTCTCCTTTTACAGGAACTGTACGTTTTCTTACGACGCCGTTTTAAAAACCCTAACCCTTGCATCGCCTTTTTAAAAACCCTTACCCTAACACGGCAATTTTTCTGTCTATGCTTTGCTTTGTTTTCTGATTTTCTCAGATGGTAAGACGTTTAAGAAGCCCCGCCGTCCGTACGAGAAGGAGCGTCTAGACGCGGAGCTGAAGCTGGTGGGGGAGTACGGGCTGCGGTGCAAGAGGGAGCTGTGGAGGGTGCAGTACGCGCTCAGCCGCATCCGCAACAACGCGCGGAATCTCCTTACCCTCGACGAGAAGAACCCGCGCCGGATCTTCGAGGGCGAGGCTCTTCTCCGCAGAATGTTCCGCTACGGACTCCTCGACGAGACTCAGAACAAGCTCGATTACGTCCTCGCCCTCACCGTCGAGAATTTCCTCGAGCGCCGCCTTCAGACGCTCGTCTTCAAATCCGGGATGGCCAAGTCCATTCACCACGCCAGGGTTCTCATCAAGCAGAGACATATCAGGTTCGTTAAAAAAAAATGCCCTCTTGTCTTCATGTGAATTGTGCATGTCATTGTCGGTTATAGGAATTTGTGAGTTAATTGTATTGTGGACTAATTATCATAAAATGTTTATTGAAGTTTCACGTTATGTTTGTATTGCAATCGTATGAACTGTGTATCTCATTGTTAGTTATGTTTGTTTGAGTTGATTGTGTTGGGGACTAATTGGAAAGTGTTACTGTTTAGTGAAATTTGATATTTTCAGGGATAATATGAGGCTGCTGTACTTAAGAATTGGATTGAGGGTTTTCTTTTTATTCTTGCTTTTTTTGAATCGGATGCTCTTCTTTGTGATGAAGTCCCATTTGAGTGATTAGGGTACTGTCTGTTTGTGTAAGCAGCGTAATTAAGTGGCTTATTGAATAAGTGTCTATTATGTAAGCATTTGTGAATAAGGTTTTGTTTTTGGATAAATTTCTTCACTAGTAATTGTAGAACAAGGGAAGAAAAAACAAAATGAATTGACCTTTCAAAGATTAAAATCAGCATTATGTACCTCAGCTTTTGGGAAAGTTGGATGACAGAAATTTTATAATTTTTGCAATGCATGCTTTTTTGACTTACAGGAGAAGTGTATAGTTTGCTGTACCGTATTTTTTTTGAGTTATCTATGAAGAAATTTATGCAAACAGGGCCTAGGTTGTTTTCATAATTAAGTTGTAAGATCTTCTCATAAAAGGGTTTATTGAAATAAGCTGAAATCTACTTATTAATATATCATAAGCTGTTTTCATAAGCTCCCTGAAACACTTACTAAACAAGTCTTTTATGTCATAAGATTAACCAGAATAAGATCAAGCAAATAAGCAAATAAGGAAAATTTCAATTTTGTAGGGCTAATACATCCTGTGTTTTGCAAGGACCGAATGAGGATTTATCAGCCTTCTTTTTTGAAATTTAAATTCTATTCACTTCAAGATGAAGTTCCATGTGTGTGATGACAGCTACTTTTTGGAGAATGACCTTTTTGATTTGTGATTTGTGATTGGCAGGGTTGGGAGGCAAGTGGTGAACATCCCATCTTTCTTGGTGAGGGTTGACTCACAGAAGCACATTGACTTCTCACTTACAAGTCCCCTTGGTGGCGGACGCCCTGGAAGAGTGAAGAGAAGAAACCAAAGGGCTGCTGCTAAGAAGGCCGCAGGTGGAGACGGAGACGAGGAAGACGAGGATTAGACTGTTCATTATGTCTTTCTCTAGTGCTATTAGATCTTATGCCACCTTTTACTTTGCCTACCTAATCGATTTTGGTTGTTATACATTTTCATCCTTTGGTTCCCTTGTTTGAGAAAATATTAAGTGGTGACATATTATGTTTTTGTGAATTTGGATATTTTAAAGTATCAAGATTTTCCATTAAATAATTTTTGATGATCATTGATTGGTTTCCTCTGTCATAAACTTTTAACGGACTTGGTAGTTTCTGAGCATCATTGCCACCTGGTTTATAAAAGATGATGTTGAAGTATGAACGAATCAATTTCTATAGTGAAATATTTAGTGATAGGAATAAGAAAGGTTGGTGTGGCTAAACTTGAAGTTTCTAGTCCGTTAAAAGTTGTCAATTTGTGTTATAGAGCTGTCAATTTGAATAATTACTATGCATGATGGGATATATAATTGTCAAATCAAATGCTAAAATATTCCATTATCAAAAGCTCAGCATGGCCTGCATATCTTCCATGAAATGCTTCTTTGATTCATTTGCAGCGCATGATCATTGGGCTTTGTTAGGTGCATCGGACATATTACTTGGGCAACCAACATTAAAACAAAATTTCAAAAATGTCCTTGAGTATTTTTTACTTTTATGGATTACGTAATTCGAATGACTTATACGGATTACATAATTTATGATTGATACGGATTATATAATCTGTATAACTCATATGGATCATGTAATTCGTATGAGTTAACTTATGGATTACATGATTCGTAATTTTTTTTAAATTAAAAAATGTTTTCTTAATTTATTAATAAATTAATTTTTTTAATACTAAATATTTTTTTATAAAAAATATACGAATTAAATAATTCGTATGAGTTATATCAAAATTAATTGTTACAAAATTTATTATTTAAATTTACATGTGCATTAAATATACATTAGAAATTTTAGTGTATATAACATTATTTATTTTATAATATAATTGGTCTATTAGTTGAGTTGGTTAGAGCGTCGTGCTAATATCCTGAAAGTGACAGGTCACTTACGGATTAGTTGATCAGTAAGGCTTACGGATTAGGCTTATACGGATTAACTGATCCGTATGGAGGTTTACGGATAAGCTGATATGTATCCCTTTTATGAAAGGGCAAAATGGAAAAATTGTAAAATTGCTGGGTGTTCACTGGGTGTACGTAGCAATGCCCATGATCATCCGTATAATAGATTAAGGTAGTAGCTTCCATTTTTTGGAGACTGAAAAATAATGAATAGTCAATTTGTTTGTTTTTTGAATTTAAAAGTTAGGTTGAGTAAAATTTGTGTTGCTGACTTATATGGGTTCATTTAAACTATTATCACGAGTTCCTTCCCCGTTTTCACTATCCATTCATCTTCTAAGTTACATCAAGGACCTACATCTGTCTCACAGGTCAGTCCAAGCAAAAGACAAAATAGATTCAATGGAAAGAACTTGTTAAAACTCATAGAACTTTAGCTGTAGATTCCAAGCAAAAGACAAAATAGATTCATTGGAAAGAACTTGATAAAACTTATAGAACTTTAGCTGTAGATTCAACCCTACAACTTGAGGGAGGTATTCTGTATCTTGGCTTCCCTTTTGGTTTTGAACCTGCATCACCATTTTCTTTCCATTTAACCTGCCCACTTGGCTAGTGCCTAGACAATCATTTTAGGCTTACCAATAAAATGAACTAAATTGAGTTTGCTTGTTTCGGTTCAACACACTAAGGTACATTTGGTTTAGGAAAGAAGTGGAAGAAAAGAAAAAGACATGGAGATAAAGGAACAAAAATTGAGGTGATTTTTCTGTTCCTTGGTAAGAAAGAAAATTAAACAATAGAAAGTTAATTTCTTTTCTTTTCTTTTAATTGGTTGGATAGAAATGTAAAATTTTTAAGGGTTTCATAAATTAACAATGATAAGAAACAAACGGGATCTTAAAACCTATGATTCTCACATATAAATAAAAAATACGTACCTTTCTTCATAGCGAGGCTTCTCTCCGGTGTACTTTGATTTCTTAGAAGAGGAGAGAAACAAGATTTCACTATCATGACTATTCTTTTTATCTCTCTACGTTTGTGATGGTCAGAGGTTAGAGAAAACACTTTTCTGTCAGGAAAGAGACATTGTTTCACATTAGTAGGTATTAACCTTTTTTATAACCATTACTCCCATCAAGTAGCAGTTGTCTATATAAATTTCTCCTATTTAACTCAATTACAATTTAGTCCCTAATTATTAATTATTTATTTATTAGTCCCTACATAAGTCACATGCCTCTCACATGAGACATTAGTTCTAACATTCTCCCACTTGGCTCATGTGACATTACTAAATATTATGGACTAAATAAATAAATAGATTAAACTAACATAATGTGCATTAAAATGACTAAATCGTTCTATACATTGGGTACATCATAATTCATGACTAAGAATATGAATCAATTCGAGTCATGGCGGTTGTACATCACTTAATCGACATAGTCCCTTCTATGTACTACAAATTAGTCTTCTCCTTAATATGAGCATTAGTTATGAGTACATAATTGGTCTCACATAATGTCTTTATTCAAGATAAAACCTGCTAACATTACTTTAATACAAATATACATGCAAACATAGAGAAATACATGCAAACATAGAGAACATGTAATGAGAAACATATCATAAATGAGCTCAGAGTGTCACTAAAATGCATAAGGTAAATTACACTTAATGATCATTAATAAAAATAATGTTCTATTGACACTCTTTGTTTCTGAACTTCTTCCTTAATGACAAAGTAATTCAATTCCATATGCTTAGCATCCTTAGAGTACTTGTCGTTCTTAGAAAAAAATACTACTGCGAAGTTATCACAATACATTTTCAGCGGCCTAGTAATACTGTTGACAATTCCAAGTCCTGAAATAAAGTTTCACAACCAATTAGCCTGAATTGTAGTCTCAAAACATGCTACAAATTCAGCTTTCATGGTAGATGCAACAACAACTACTGCATACGAAATTGCTTCCATTTGTTTTCGTTCCAGATCATTTAGGACATTGTGCAAGACAAAATTTGCATCCTTTCTAAATTGGAAAAGATAATGCTGAACACCTTTCCATCATGAATCTCTTTAGTACTTTATTGATATATACTTTTTGAGAAAAGGTAATGTTGAACACCTTTCCATCATGAATATTTTTATCCCTATCAAAGTTGTTAGAGAGAAACTTCTTAGTTTTATGAAGAACACCAAGATCATTAGTTGCAAGCAAGATATCATCAACATACAAAATTAGAAAAATAACCTTACTCCTACTAACCTTCAGATATATGCATTGATTAACTGTATTTTTCTTAAATCCAAAGGAAATAATGATATCATTAAACTTCAAATACCATTGGCGGGAACCTTGCTTAAGACTGTATATTGATTTCTTTAATTTGCACACCATGTGTTCATTTCCTTCAACTGAAAACCCCATTGGTTAGTCCATATAAACATTCTCCTCTAAATCTCCATTAAGAAAGACAATTTTCACATTCATATGATGTAACTCCAAGTCTTAATGGGCTACTAATGTCATGATAATCCTAAAAGAATCATTTCGTGAGACCGGTGAAAACGTCTCTCAATGTCATCTTTCTAAGTAAAATCCCTTAGCAACAAGTCTAGCCTTGTAACATTCAAGGTTTCCATGAGAATCACGTTTAGTCTTAAAGACCCATTTGCAACCAACTTTCTTACAACCTTTGGAAATTCTACAAGGTCCAAAGCACCATTATGTTTCATGAAATTTATTTCTTTTTTCATGGCATTTAACCACTTTTCAGAATTATCATAGCTTACAGCTTGTAAAACAAAACCAGATCATTATCATTAATGCTTAAGTCTGTTTTTGTTTCATGTAGGTATACCACATAGTCATTCGAAATAGCTAGTCTCCTTTCTCTTTAAGACCTCCTTAATGCTACTTCTTGTAGTTCTTCCACAATAGGTTCATTATGTATCATGTACTCATTATTGTGTTTCTCCTCTTCATTATTTTTGGAACAACAACTAAAGAAGCAATCACCTTACTGCTAGAGGCACAAACTAAAGGGACTTGCACTCTAACTTTTTTAATTTCCACATCTTGTGGAACTGTACTCCCACTAATTTCACCATTTTCAATGAACCTTGCATTCCTAGTTTCGATAATTCTCATACTATGATTAGGACAATAAAACATATACCCCTTTGACTTTTTTGAATAACCAATGAAATATCCACTGATTGTTCTTGCATCCAATTTTCTTTCTTCCATATTATAAATCCTTATTCCTGCCTGACAACCCCAAACATGCAGGTGCCTTATACTAGGTGTCCTATTCGTCCACAGTTCAAAAGGTGTCTTTGGAACTGCCTTACTAGGAACCCTATTCAACAAATACATGACAGTTTTCAAGGCATACATCCACAAAGATACGGGTAAAGTTGAATTGCTTAACATACTCCTAACCATATCCATTAAAGTTCTATTACGCCTTTCTGATACACCATTTTGTTGTGGTGTACGAGGCATTGTATATCGCGCACAAATCTCACATTTCTAAAGAAGTTTAGCAAATGGACCTGGGTGTTGCCCAATTTCATCATATCTTTTGTAATATTCACCATCTCTATCAGATCTAATAACTTTCACCTTTCTGTCTAATTGTTTTTCTACTTCATTTAAGTAAATTTATAAGGCATCCACTGCCTAAGATTTCTCATTCAGTAAGTAGACATAACCGTAACCTGAATAGTCTTCAATAAAGGTGATAAAGTATCTTTCCTTTTCGAAAGAATTAACATCGAAAGAATTAACATCAAAAGGCATCCATTGTGTAGCTCATTTCATTGTATGTTTTGTTTATTTTCCCTTAATATGATCCACACAAATATTAAGATCCGTAAAATCTAGATCAGGAACAATTTCATTTTTTATTAATTTTTTCATCCTTTCTCTAGAAATGTGTTAGGCCACAAGAAAGCAGATCGTTCATCCACTAAACTATGTTTAGTGCCAACATTATGATGTAGAGTTAAAATGGTTTCAACATACAAACAATCTAATTTTAATTTATATAAACCATCACAAAAAATATCAGTATCAATGAGATGATTATGCTTAAATAAGCTGAAACATCCATTACCAAAATTAAAAGAGTATCTAATAACATTAAGTTTATATAATGAAACTAAATTCCTAGATAAACTAGGTACATAAAAAGTTTCTAGTAAATCTAAATGATGTCCAATGTCGAGTTTGAAACGATAAGTCCCGAATGCTTCCACTGGAGTTTTCACTCTATTCCCCATGAAGACGAACATCTCATTTGGGCTTATGACTTGAATTGTAAAGAATCCCTGCATAGTGTTAGAAACATTAGTCGTACATCCAGAATCAAGCCACCATGTATTATGGGGAACTTCAATTAAGCTTAATTCAAAACATACATGTGCATTAAGTTCACCTTTCTTTTCGAACCAAGACTTGCGCTTTAGGCAATCCTTCTAGAAGTATCCAGATTTCTCACAAAATTGGCAATTATTGCCCATCGATACCTTCTTCTAGATTTGCAAAGAGTCGTCATTGATCTTTAATGGCCCTTTGCATTTATCATGCTTCTTTATAAATTTCTTTTCAGCTCCTTGACTCCCTTGGTGGCTTACATAATGGACTGAGTGGCTTCCTTGATTCTTAAGCCCCGTTTCTTCAAAAACTAACATAATGTGTAGTTCATGCACATTCTATTTATCTTTCATAGTATTATAGCTCATTTGGAACAAGGAAGTTCTCATTCATAGTCATTCCCAAGGTCTTAAGTCTTGCTGCAATGTTTGTCATCTTAATGACATGTTCATGCATAGTATGTGAACCATCAAACTTCATGGCGGTCAATGTACTCATTAATGTCCCAGCAAAAGACTTATCATCTATTTGAGAGCGCTCTCCCACTAATCTCATAAACTCTTTAGCATTATCAGTCTTAGGGAGAGTTGTCTTAATACAGTCTGCAACAGTCATTCTCATGAACATTAGACTGAGTCTGTTAGATATTTTCCAAGCTTTATAATGGACTTTCTCTTCATAATAAAATTCACATAACTGTTTTGAGACATAAAACAGATGTCATACATGTGATTCATTCAAACAACGGTCAATGTATATTAATGCTCTCCTTTGGATGATACACCAATACATAACATACAAACATGATGATACTAATAAAATTCTTAACATTATTTAGCAATTAAATATACATCAATTAGTAGTACCTATTTCCTTTGGGTATATAAATAAAACTAATGATACACACAAATCGCCTACAATTATATTCATTAATTATAAGAACAACTAATCAACCTTTGGGTGATCCATAAATGCCTTATAACAATGAATTTCAATGTACCCATAAACCAATAATCATATAATTTAGCATCCATTATTCTATGAGTAATTAAAATAATCATTAATTTGGAATTAACTAACCTTATAGATTTGACCACTTTGGTGACTAACAAATCTATCATACATTTAATTCCAATCAAATATATGGCTTGCACATACTTATTGCTATTAACAATTCATAGCCATTTTATTAATTTCATTTTAGGCCATAAAATAATATTCACATTTATTTGCCTTTTGCATTCAAACACGTTCAAACAAATATGTAGCATATACATATTTACTGCTATTGAAAATTTCAAAGCATTCACGAAAATTTAATTTCAAGACGTAAACTTTCAATCCTTTAATGAAATTCAACAATTATATTTGAAAAAAATGAGCATGTGGGATTGAGAATAACAAAAAGGGGGTTTGAATAGAAATTCCATGAATTCCTAAACCTAACTTGCTTCGGCTTTCTTTCCGTTACCGTAAAATGCAATGCTGCCAGACCCGCTTTTCAAAGAATATATTGTAGCAAAAACATGTACAGATAAATCATAATGGGTTTCATATGTGCAACTAGAATTAAATTTGAGAGACAATTTTAACAATCATAAAATTTCATATTTGAAGTAGAAAAAAAATCCTTAAATTTCATAATTAGGATTTATGTATAATTGGGAGAAAATAAATCATGGAGAATCATAAATTTTATAACGAATGCTCTGATATCACATGTTGAAATTTTAAGGGTTTCCTAGATTAACAATTATAGAAAACAAATAGGATCTTAAAACTTAATCCTTTATTATATTTCTTGTAATAAATGTGATTTTTGGAATATGGATAAATAAATCATGGAAAAATCTAAGCGGCTCTTTATTAAATCCAAGCGATCTCTTTGTAGGCGCTTGCCCCGATCTAATCGGGGGACCGAATTGATTATAAGAACATGAGTTTAATTAGTCGATTTATCAGTGAACAAGGAAAAATATTATCCAAACGCATAAATAGATTGACCTTAAAACAATAACGATTATAATAAATAATGCGTACCTTTCTCAATAGTGAAACTTCTCTTTGGTGTATTTTGATTTCTTGGAAGAGGAGAGAAATAAGATTTCACTACCATGACTATTCTTTCTGTTTCTATACGTTTGTGATGACTAGATATCACAGAGAGCACTTTCATCTCAGGAAGGGAACCTTGTTTCACATTATTTGGTATTAACTTTTTTTATAACCACTACTCCCATCAAGTAACAATTACCTTTGTAAACTTCTCCTGTTTAACTCAATTACAATTTAGTCCCTAATTATTAATTATTTATTTATCAGTCTTTACATAAGTCACATGCTTCTCACACGAGACATTAATTCTAACAAGAAAGAGAAAAGAAAAAAAATATTTTTTATTTATTTATAAAATGAAAAATATTCCTGATATTAAACGTAATATAAAAAATAAGGATAATTTGATCATTATACACTTTAAACCATTCACTCCTTTCATTTTCTCTTCGTTTACAAATTTTTATTTATGTGTTTTTATGTAATTGTTTTTTTAAAAAAAACATATAATTTAGTCTTTATATTATATGTGTTTGATATTCTGAATTTGGTTCTTATACCTAAAAACTTATTGAAGTCTTTATAAGTGTTTTTTCTCTAAAAAAAGTTCTTATACATGCAAACATTACTGATTTAGACATTTAGTCTATGTCATCACATGTTGACCATCATTTTACACATTTTTAATTTGATTCTTATATATGTAATACATTCTCAGTTCAATCCATATATTTAACACTAATACATTTTTAATTTAATTTTTATATGTGTAATATATTTTTAATTTGATCCCTTACATGTTGAGACCAAATTAAGAATGTCTTACACACATATAGACTAAATTAAGAATATGTTACGAGTATTTGACCAAAATTAAAAATACATCAGGAAATTAAGATGACAATAACCAAATTGGTAACATTTAAAAAAGAAGAAAAATGCACATCCTTTTTTAATAGTTGAGTTATGTTCATGACCTTTGTATATATTTCTTTTATGTTTAGGGATGAAAAAGCTTAGGTGTTTGTTTTTTTATTTGTTCCAATTCATTTATTCCTCTCGATTTGTGATTTTCAATTGCTTATGCTCTGTGTGGGTACTACACATTGTTAGCTCCTTCAACTGGGTTGTATCACTTTGCTATGCATTGCATGAGGTTTACATTGTTCTTTTGGGGAAAAAGATCTATGAAATCTTTACAGCAGTATTTGAGCCAACAAATCTTATTATTTTTTTAAACTAGAAATCGTGTATCAACCTCATCAATCGTTACCATTACTTTTGGAATAAAATTGATGAAATTACTGAATTATACATTGGAAAGTAGGGTAGCAGCAATTGCTAATGGCGTCGTCATTTAGGACATCAATGTTTTCATGAATTTTCTGGTTGTTAGTTTTCTTCAATTAAGTGAAGTTGTCTAAAGGTATTTAAATCGTCCTTCACATTTTTTTTCTTCGATAAGAGGTGATGTCTAATAGAATAGATGGTACATGCACTACTAGAAAAGCACTTTTCTACGACACAAGTTTTACGACGGTTGTATAAAAACCGATGTCGTAAGAAAAGCAGTGGCATTTTTGTAAATATTTGAAAAATTTTAAAGACGGGTTTGATAAACTCATCTTTGAAAATGCATTACGACATCGGTTCTTGTAGAACCGATGTAGAATGAAAACCGCATGCTGGCCTTATTTTAATCACTTCCTTAGCAAATTAAAACCCTAAAGTTCTAATGCGAACCAGCCAACACCGTTTCTCTATTCACCAGAGGGAGGTAGCTCAATCCCTTTCCCTCTCCTTCTCCCTCCCTATCCCCGTCTGTAATGGAATCATCGCTCCGTAACCACCTTCCTCTCTCTTTCTCTCTCTCTCAATCCAAGCTTTTCATTTATAATTATTTCTTTTTCTTCCGTTAGGGAGCAGAAGCACGAAGCAGAGCAAAAGAAGCTGGAAGAGCTCTGCAAACAGATCTAGGAGGAGAGAGAGCGCACCGAGTTTCGTCTTCTTCAGGAGAAAGCTAGCCTCGTTTCGTAATTTCCCCTTTCCCATTCAATTTTATTTTTTTAGGGTTTTCAATTTGTACTGTAGTGTAAGTGAATTTGGAAAGATGCTTTTGGTTCATTTAAATTCCATTTGCTCGAACTGATGTTACGGTAAATTGCTTTTCTTTTTTACATCGTGAACGAGAATGAGAGAGGAATGGCGTGGCGACGTTGGCGTCACAGAGAAGGAAGAAGAAGAAGTGACGTTGATGAAGAAGAAGAGTAAGAGAAATGAGAGGGTTGGTGCCGCAAAGAAGGAATATGAAGAAGAATAAGAGAACGAAGAGGGAGCGGTGGTGCTCCACTGTGCATGGTTGTGAAGCATCATCGGTAACAACTACTTTTCCCTTTTTTTCCCTTTTCTTTTTGTCTTTTGTTGTTGTTGTTGTTATTTATTGTGCATCTTTTGATTTGTGTTTAATTTTAAATGTTAATGTAGTGCTATTAGGTTTCATTTGCTATTTTGGGTAGACAATACTTTTGATGTGTTCACAGGTACTCATGGTAGAGCAATTAAACCATAACATAAAACCAGTACATAGGGGTAGCAAATAACACACTACAAAGCAATTAATTGCAAAGCCTTGGAATGCTATATTGCAACACGATCAAAGAAATCATAATTTTTTTGGTTTGTTTGGTCTTTTATGTTACATTATTTGAATTGGAAATTTGGTTTTGCTTAATTTGAAACCTAATTATTATGACAACTATTCCAAAATCTTTTATCCTTCATTTCATTTTCTCTGTCAAAACTTTAATTTAATCAACCTTTTTGTTCCTTTTGTTTTAAGACCGTCTTCATTAGATTGATTTGGGTTTTGGTTATCAATTTCAACTCTTGAGGTTGTTTTGGTGCATCATTAGCAATTTGGAGGCTTTCTATAACTCTCACATGACCCAAAGGTAATAGTATTTGGTCTTTGAATTTATATTGGTATAGATTGCACGACCCAATTGTTGTGCGCGATTAATATATGTATTATTGGTTGTTATTTCTCCATGTTTGATTTTGAATGTAACAATTGTTTTCCATAAATTATAATGTATGGTGTTGGATCTTCTATAATAAATTCTAAGAATTTAAACAAAAAATAGAAATTGAAATGTAAATGGAAGTGTAGAAGAATCAAAATTGTGCAAGCACATGGGGATAATAAGGTTGAAGAGGATAATTAAAAATTTTGCACTTATAATTGAGACCTTTGACAGTAGTACACAATAGGTCAAATGCATATAAATGCATCAATTTTTGTATATGCATATAAATAAAAAGAAAATTGTATTAGATCTTTCTAATCAAATGGTTTATGATATTTATAGCCATGCATCATTCAATTCTAATTTTTTGTAAAGGAATTATAAATTCTCAATTTAATGTGGCCATGAGGTTCATTCATGTAAAAATAATTTATATTCAATTGATATAACTAACGACCATTCTTTTGAATTTAATGTGAAACATGTACAAGTTATTATCATGTCTTGGAGTTATAATTTCAAGGGTATCTTTAATGAATAAAATGTAGCAGTATAATTTTTCTTGCACAAGATATATAATAAATAATATATGCCAAATCCATTATTTAATCTTTAATTATACCTTTTACTATATTCATTTTTAGCTTCATTTTACTAACGTCACCCGCTGCATGAGTGCCATTATATATGGCCTTGTGATTGTGAGTCGTAATGTTGACCAAGTCTTTCATTTTCATGTACCCTGGTTTAGTGTATTCATGTGATGAAATTTCTGATTGTGTGGGAGTACTTGCTTCTGAAGACATATAATCCTGTTTTCTTCCTTTTGGCTTATATCCTAACTGTGGGCATTGCATATTTGAACTTCCCAACTTTTTTTTTATCATTGTTGAATTTCTTTGATTTTTCTCCTCAAATGTGGTCTCTTTACTCAAATCTTATTCCCCTTGCTCCTTAAATAGCTTTCAAACTGAGAATAAGATGGAAAGCAGAATTGATTTGCTAATAAAGGAAAATTTATTGAAGAGACACAAAAGCAGTAGTCTGCACAGCTGGAGTAAAATAGTTGAAATATGATTTTCAATATAGCAAAAAAAATTGTGCCCCTGGATAGGTGCTGTTAGACAAATTGTGATATATACTGTTCTTTCGTAGGGTTCTGCTGCTAATATTAAAGTAAATTGCAATTGTATGGGTATATTATTGGCTTGTTTGGGAGCTGGGGAAGAAGCAAGAATTTTATGTTGAAAAATTATTTGATTTATTTTAATTGATGTTCAAGTTTACTTAATTTTTCAAAATTTTAGATGTCTAAAGAGGTGGTAACGATATTTAGTCTTTAATTATACCTTTTACTATATTCATTTCTTTCGCCATTAGGGAGAAAATGTTTCATATTGCTAAAGTTAATTCTTTATCTACAAATTGTTGATTTGACTCTTCCTTTTGATAAGTTACTATATCTTTAGGATTGGTTGCTCTCTACCTATTTGTTTCTTAGAGCAAAGTGGACTTAAAAGGTCATTATTAATTGTTTCAGAACTTCTTATATCTTAGAATGAACGAACTATAGAAATACATCACTTGGATTATGTCGAGTGTTTGTAGCAGAGATGTCTATTCTCCTTAGCTTGGAATTTGAATCTTTCAATAGTATCATTGAATTAAGTCTAATTGATGTTGTCAGGATGAATCTTATTGAATTTGAACACTTGATTAGTTCATGATATATGTTAACTCCGTGTTGAAGTTGTAAGAAAAGTTTTTATTTTTTTTAAAAAAGAACTACAGTCTAAGACGGTTCTTCAGATGGTTATCTGAAGACGTCTACATTCTAAGATGATTCTCAGAAAGATAACCGTTTTAGAATGTATAACTTTTCTAAGATGATTTTTCAAGAACCGTCGTAGAAAATTTTAAACTTTCTACGACATTGGTTACAAAGACGATTCATAACCATCTTTAAAAGTAACCTAGAATCGATGTAAAATCATCTTTTTGTAGTAGTGATGAAAATGGATTATAAGATGTGATATTACGTTAGATTTTATCTTAAAATTAATTTATATAAATTACTTAATAGTTATTAAAATACATTCAAAAATTGAGACAGATGATATAAGAATTTTGAATACTAACAAAATAAATAAAATAAAATGGCAATTTAATTGAATAGTTACTTCTTAGAAAAATAAAATAATATCTTTTCAACATTTTTTTTCTTTCACTTTTTAAATGTTGGATGCTTGAAAAATATAAAGACTAAAATGGAGCATGTAAAAATTGAGATTCACCTTATATTAGCATTCTAATTTCATATTAGTATTTTTTAAACTCATTTACCTTTCGTTGAATGTTTTAAAAATATAGGGATCAAAATCAACCAATTAAAAATTGGAAGATCAAAATTGCCCAAACACTATACTACAAGGGTTTAAATAAGTAATTTTTTTGAATGAAAACCATTTCATTCCACACTTAATTTTAACTAAAATTAGTTTTACAAAATCAAGGTTAATTAAAATCAGGTTCATAAACACTCATGCGGTTTTTTAAGTTATATTGAAGAATACTCCAAAACAAAATGTAAAAAAGATTGAATAATTTTTTAGATAAATTTTGTAATTTTTCCTTTTCTGCCATTTTCTTTCATTTAATTTTTCTCATCAAATAAACAATGGGTAAATCAAACAATCAAGGGATGTAATGTAACACTGTATTATTAATTGTACAGCTGCACTGCCGCAACTCAAAGTGATTGGGACACAAATTGCCAATTGTACAATACATAAACTTCTTCCTTCCATTAAAAAAAACTAAGCCGAATCCTTGACCCTGAGACACTTGATTTTGAAATCGCAATTCTAAAAACGCGGTTGGTTTCTTTATTTCTCAACTTACACCCAAATAATTAATAAAAAACCACGGATTTTAAAAGTTTATAAATAAATAGCCTTACCTCTTTAAGTGTATTCTGCCGCGTTAAAAAGCTCTAAAAAAGTATTTAATATTAATAACTTATCAAGAATTTTTTAATATCAACTACTTTTTTTTTAAAGAATAATATCAACTACTTAAAAATCAGTTTAAACGTGATTGTTAAATAATTATTATAATTTTTTAACAAGTTATAATAATATAAAAAATTCATAATTAAATATCAATATTAAAATACACTATTAATATATTTTAATTAATTTTTAAAATGCTTATTATTTATTAATGATATTTGTATGTGCTAGCGCGCCATCATTTTTATCTATATTAATTAAAAGCTTAAATTTATTTTTAATACATGTAGCCCATTTTGATTTTACTATGTAAACTTCACATATTTAACTCTTAATTAAAAACAATGCATATTAACATACCTTGTTGACTAAGCAATTTTATGTCCCAGTAATTTTTTTTCCAACTAATTAATGTCTTTAGAACATTAAAGAGTTAAAAAAAATTATTTGTCCTAAAAATCAGAGAAAAACATAAAAAAAAGTAATAAAAAAACATAATCTTACGCTTTGTAATAAAAAAATTATTCTTTTTAGTTTCTTAATAAAAATTATTGGTTAGCATTTTTCCCCTCTCAAATAAACAAAATAAGAAACTCCCATTCCCAAACCCTAGCAAGTTCCAATTCCAACCACAAACTAAAAGAGGAAAAGAGCATAACATGGATTCTTTGAAGATGTTCAAAGGTTATGGCAAAGTAGAACACGAGCAACACCACCTTGAAGATCATTGTAACCCCAAACCCAAACCTAAATTCTCAAAACCCTTCATCGCCACAATTTCCATCTTCGCAATACTCTTCCTCACTCTCACCTTCGCCTTTGCCCTAGCATCCATCCTCCACCACACCAAGTCACAACAACAACTTCTGATCAACTTGGTCGAGTCGATCCGATTCGTTTGCAATGTCACGCGCTTCCCCAGTGCGTGCCTCCCTGCCATCCCACCCTCTGCCAACATCGCTAACCGTAAGCGATCCTCTCCCTCTCACTTTGTGCATCGCTCTAAGCGCTCCAGAGCCTCAATTCCATGCTCGAAACAAAGAATTCACGTGCGCTCGCCAACTGTAGGATTCATCTAGACGACGTGCTAGGTCGACTTAGCGACTCGCTGTTGGCCTGGGCGGCACTCACGGAGGTGACAATCTCCGACGTCCAGACCTGGGCGAGCATGGCGATGACGGACCAGGAGACGTGCCTTGACGGGCTGGAAGAGGTGGGTGATGTGGCAACGATGGAAGAGATGAAGAAAATAATGAAGAGGGCGAATGAGTACACTAGTAACAGTTTGGCTATTGTCGCTAATATTCACAACTTGTTACAACGATTCTACATGGCACTCCACTGAAGTTGAAGTTTTTGAATCGTTGTGTTATTTTTTATATGAATTTTGTGTGTATTATGGAGGTTGTGAATATGTGATTCTTAATTAATTGTATAATATGTATGTGGCTATACGAAAAATGTTGTATTGACCATTTTAATTAATTTCTCTAGCACGATATCCATGCTTCCTCCACACGGGTGATTCGGTTGCATTCATATGTTTTATAGACAAGTAAATAATGTAATACATATTCAATTTTGTTGCTTCTAAGTGTGACACCCTCTACCCCTCACATATATACTAATAGAGGAATAAAAATTTAAATATTAATTAAAAGTATTTTTAAATACAAGCCTTTCAAAGGGGTAAAAGACTCACATTTTCTTCCTTCTAAATCATATTCAAATTTGTCCAAATAAATAATAAAGTCATCTCGGCTCAAACAAGGTTGTCTAAGCTTCATACAATTGATATAGAACCTATATCCTAATGTCACATCCTATCAGAGTGTTGTGTTCCCATATCCTCTAGCATGAGGTTCTTCATAGTCATCCACCTATTCATCTGCTCCCCCGAATACAAAGTTCAAAATCATCACAGGATCCAAACACAAACAACACGCAGGGAGTGAGTTATCACATTCCTAACTATTGGAGAGAAACAAGATAACATGTAGGTATAAATATCATATAAACAAAATACAACTTACTTAAGCATCACTCACGTTATTTCACCACTTTGTCGCATAACATTACCTCGCAACACCACACATTTCATTTATTTTCACAACATTCACGTACTCAAGGATCAAAACACAATATCATCAAGTCAATCAATATCGATTAATACACAAGCGTTATGCAACATATACACTAAGACTCAATCCTATATGCAATATGGTACCATGTCAGTGAAAAACCACGTCGGGCGCCTAGGAGTACATGACAAGACAAATCACACACTAGTAAGTCAGGTCACTCTCACTAGGTAAGATCATAGGGAGACCAGTCAGGGTCACGGTGTTTTGCGAGAATGCTCCAACCACATGGGATCAACATAGGCTTAAAGGAACACTTAAACCGGGTGACCCCCAAGGCCTACACTCCGAAGAGTCTGTCAGGGCCTCTCCCTCCTGATTCAGGTCCAACCCAGAAAACATTTTAGCACACAGACTCTATCTATGAACTGTACAAAACACACGACTCCTCAATTGTTCTCAAAATAGTTTTAACTCATTGCTCTTTACGGGTCTTAGCATTAACTCGTCGCCCTTAAAGAGACTTAACATTAACTCATCGCCCTTAAAGGATCTTAGCATTAACTCGTCGCCCTTGAAGGGTCTTAGCATTAACTCGTCGCCCTTAAAGGGACTTATAGTCGTGCGATTGTACAATCCATAGTGTACAACTCAATGCATACAACATCTCAATGCACACAACATCTCAATCACGTGCATACTTAGTTTATCACATACACTCGATCTCTATCACAATGGTATAATCTCAAAATAGCATGTTATCACACCTCATGAATCATATTCACTTCACCTATGAACTATGCAATACGCACAACTACTCAATTATTTTCAAAATCATTTTAACTCGTCGCAGTTGTGATTAAACTCGTCGGGTTCCCACAATGGACCCCATCACAATACTCATCGCGCAAAACTCGTCGCCTTTAAAGGGTCTTACAGTTGTGTGATTACACAATTCATAGCTCACAACACAATACACATCTCAATATACATGTATTCCATCATTCATCACATGTTCAATTCACCACATACTCAAAATTTGAATCATCATTTCATATCCACAATATAACAATTTATACAAAAGATTATCACAACCTAGGGACTAAAACCCCTAAAATAATATTACACAATAATATCAAAATCATAGGTCAAAATATACAAATACCAAGAGCACAATTTGTCAAGCAATTCTCATCAGAACAACAATATTTTATTTATAATAATAAAGGAAAAATTGCAATTTAATAAACATCCCAAAATAAAACCCCAATTTAATCCTTTAAGGATCCCTACACATGTTCTCACTAACCCCCAATTGTGAATAACTCATCCCTTACCTCTAAGCGGGCTCACGTGTCTTCCGACAGTGATAGAGACATCTCTAACAATTTCCTGAGATTCATCTGATTGCTTTGATAGGATTTCCAAACGTTAGAGAGAATGAGAAGGGATTGAAGCATCCATTTGTATTATTTTCATGAGATTCCTTTTTCTCCCTCCACGAATATTATCTCGCAAATCCCAACGGTGAAAGTGTGTACAATTGAATTTAGAACAACATATGCACATTTCATGAAAATCCAACCGTTAATGAAACCGAAATCGTAGTTTTACTGAGACTATTTTGGATTTCTACGGGAAAAGAGAAAGCTACGGTGCGAAGTGTATTTCTCTTAGCTCTGACAAGATTTTTCAATTCTCAACGGTGAGAATGCTCGGAAATGGGTTACGAACGTGGTGCTCAAATTGGACGACGATCCAGTGGTGAATGAGTCCGAGATCGTCGTTTTTCTGAGACAAGTCGGGTGGGCTGCGGGAAAAGAAAGGGTTTTGGGGGAAGAGAAGGGGAAAAACGAAAATGAGGAAAAAAAAGAGGCACCCGTCAGTGTGAAAACTGACCTAACGCTATTTATAGCTAGGTTTAATCTATTTATTTATTTATTATTTTATAAAAACAAACTCTATTTTATTCTCTATCAAACAAATAAATAAAATATCATTTTTATTTTCTCTCAAATCATTATTTTAGTACACTTCTCTTTATTTATTCAATTATAAAAACCTTATCATAAAAATCTATTTATTTACAAATAAAAACTCCTTTTAAATTAGTCTACATAAAATGGGGTGTTACACTAAGGAGGGAGTCACATCGGGGGTGGAGGATCAAGTTAATTAGAATTTTTGTTGATAGAAATTAGAAATACAAGGTTACTTGTTATACAAGCAATTTTACCAGAATGCACAGTGAAGAACAATAAAGAGTATTAAACCAGAATGTGACCCACAAAGAGAATTGGTTCGGTATTTTAAGTGGACAACAACAGAAGAATGCAAGTATGTCTTTGAATGTGAATGGTAGGCTTCACTAAATTGCAGTTTGGTGCTAAATAAATGGGTGATGAATATTCGTACCTACATGACACAATATGCAAAGTCTCTTGTTATGTATGAAGGAATTCACTACTAGAAAAAATATTTTTTACGACATTGATTCAACATCAGTTGATAAAAAAACTGTCTTAAAAAGAAACGTGGTGACATTTTTTTTGTAAATAAATATAATCATTCTATAACAATTATGTGAAAATCGTCTTAAAAACTACTATTCTAAGATGGTGTGCAAAATCATCTTAGAATGATTGTCATTCTACGACGGTTTTTCGAAAACAATCTTAAAAGGCTGTCATTTTAAGACGATTTTACAAAACCATCTTAAAAGATTTTATGTTGTTTTCAAGACTCTTTGTATTCTTATTATCCCTCTCACTCTCTGTACTCAAGGCCACAAACTTCCTCGTCACCCACTCGCTTGCTCCGCTGTCTTTCCATCGCACAAGGTACTCCAAATTCTCACCTCTTCCTCTCTATTCAAGAATCTCCTACACCTCTGCGTACTCAAATAGCGTCCCTTCCAAAACCCTAATCACTCCTTTGAATCCTACACCGAAAAGGAGCACGATGCGGCCATCGGCATCCACAACGTAGATGTCGCGACCGTTGTTAGCTCCGAGCCAAGTCACGCGATGAAGAGGTACTCCATTCCAGTGGCGCCGTCTAAGGCTCTGCTTTGGATGATGCGTTTGACTTTGTCGTAGGACTCATCTTCGATGTCTTCGGAAGCTGTTGCTGCTTCTTGCTGTTGTTGGTTTTGGAAAACAACATTGATGGCACGGAAGCGCGTGGGTTTATGGCGAATGGTGGGAAATGATTGATGGTAGGGAGGGAAGAGGTTTTTGGGATTTGGAGAGAGTTTAGTTAAGAGGTGTTTAGGTTAGACTTTGGCACATGCGATGCCAAATTTGCCATCATTGACAAAGATGAGACAATTCAAGCTGAGGCTAAGAGAGAGTACCCTTTCTACTTGGTAAGGAGTATTATTTTATTTTCCTTTTTTAATTTTCAATAACAAATTATATGGAATTTTCAGTGAAATAAAATATGTGTGCAATTAGTAATTTAATTCTACTACTGCTATTAGTTTAGTAGGTTGAGGTTTTTGTTTCTCTTGTCTTAGAAAGAGTGGAGAATCATGATTGGGTATGTCCGTGGAAGGAGACATTGTTTTCTCTGCTTCAAGATATCCCACTTCACCTCTGCAAACATGTTGTCTCCATTTCTATTGATGGGACCTCTGTAACTACTATCATTGTCGATAAGTGGATCGATTTTTTGTTGTAAATTTTAATATTTCTGTTAATTAAATATTAAGATTATTGTGTATTTGAATTCTGAAGTAGGAATATGAATTTGATGTTGCAGTGCCACGAGAGAACTGTTGTGGAGACCTTTACTTCATATTGTGTTTTTCACATCTAGGAGGTTTATGTGTTTGTGTTGCAATTTTGACCTTTGTTTTATGTTTTGTCGCAGATTGGCTATGATCCTGAGGTGGGCTTATATCTTTCATGGCTAGTCTCTCAACTCATATCCTGAGGCCATTGCTCCTGGGACTCCAATTGCTTGTTTAAAGGAGGAAATTGGAAATAAATATGATATGTTTTGCTTTCTTAATACATTGTTTGCAATTGTAATGAGAATCTGTATACTTGAAATTACAGATTTTCAATACTTGAGAGTAACCAAGTTTGAGAGTAACCAAAGCTGCAAAAGCATGCTAACCAATTTGAAGGTCACTTTAAAAATAGGAACCAACTTGAAACTGTTCCCCTTTTCCTCCAGACATCAAACCATGTAATTGGGTTCATTGAGTTTTAAAATTGGATTTTCTCTTTTCCTTTTGCTATTTCAGTGAATATAGGATTGCCCAATTTATATAGTTGAGAATTTATAACCAAGTGACTATTCTTATATTTATGTTTTCTAGATCTGGGTGGAACTTATTGCAAATAATAAATGCTTTACTTCCCAATTAACTTATTGACAGTTGATTTTATTAAAAGACATATATAAGAGAACATTTACTACACCCTATGAAACATTTAGTTACTTGAAAAATAAGTATTAAATGTTGTTTGTATTAATATATATGGATTCTTGACTTTGTTATTAATATATTTGTCCAGAAATGGGGATTATCCAATAACACTTAAGTACATTATTGCATAAAAGAGGTTTTTCAACAGGTTCTTGAAGAAGATGGAAGTTTGTGAGCCAGTCAAATATGAAAATAGTGTTGTTTATAAAAATTCAAACACACACACACACACACACACACACACATAACTGTTATTTCTTACTCATACGGGAACACTACTTTCTCTACAAACAGGTTGAGGTTAGTTTCACTTTGTTAAAGTGTAAATTCACCAATTAAACTAATACTCAAACTCAAAGGAAAAAGCAAAGGGAGTGTACCTCAATTGACTGAACAATATGTGAATTGTTTTAAGTTTTGTAATACCAATCTTCAATTCATATATATAAAAAAAGACTCAAAGGAAAAGAAGTAAATAAAAGCACTACTTAGAACTTAATTGAAATCCTCTTCACTTTGATTTTAAGACATGGCATAATTACTTAGTACCTGTTACCATTACATTTCATGATCAAAACCAAACTTTTAAGTATGAAATATAGTGATGAATGCACTGTTCATTGGCGATTCATGAGTAGATAAACTTTAACCATATAATTGCATGAATGTAGGGGTTCTTTAATTTTGCTAGAAGATTTTGCAATTGATTACCACTTCGAGTGGTCTTATGCCTTTAGAGATTTAGATCAATGGAAAGAGTTACAATTGACTGAAATATAATGTAATGGTTATAGATTGACTTTTTTTTATGTGTTTCATTACATTCGGTTTAATTTTGCTAGAAGATTTTGCAATTGATTTTGTAGGATTGACGATTTTGTGATGGCAAACTTAGATCCTTGTTAGTTTAAAAATAAAAGATCATGATTATTATATCTTTCTCATTTAAGCAGGAGCAAGAAGAACCATCAGTCATGTAGCTAATTTTTCCTTTATTACAACAAATAATTGCATTGAATTTATTTACCATCATTTTTTTCATTAAAGGTTTTTGTTTGGTTGCTATGCTTTTGATTGATTAATTAGATTTTATGACATAGGTTGTGAATTTTGAGTATGTTGATGAGGCCAAGGCTACAACAGAGGAGGCAACACAAAAAAGAGCAATGGAGACACTTAATAGTTCAGAAAAGACACATTTCTAGGAGGTGTTGTTAAGAGACAAGTATCAAGAGCATAAAAAGGAGTTTAATGCCTTGGGCAAGAGGAAGCGAAATCGAAAGTCGGTATGTGATTCTAATACTCATGCTATTGTCTTCTATAATTCTATTAATTTGCAGAAAGATTATTATTTCTTGCTGTCATTTATAAAGTTATTATGAAGTTACATTCAACTGTGTCAATACATATTCTGTTTGCTTTCTAATGTTACTTTTTACCTTGGTACATTCTTATGTAATTTGTTTCTTTTTGTTCTCCTCTCAATAGGGTAAAAATACACTACCATTAAACTCTTAAATAAATATTTGTAACATTCTCTAGTAAAAGTGTTCTTAAAAATTAGGCGTTGAAGATGTTTATGCACCAACACTTTTGTTCTTGAAATTGTATCTTAAACATTACAAAAATGAAAGGAAGAGAAATATAGATATAATAATAAAATATAACAAAAGAGAGAGATGGAAATAAATAATAGATGTTGATAAAATGTCCATAAATAAGTGTTCATGAATAATTTGAAACATTGTAGTGTTCATTGTCTTCTTATTTATATTTTGAATAATGATAAAAATAGAGGTTGAAAGAAGAGAATATAGAAATAAAAGAGAAAAAAATAAATAAAATAAATCTGAGATAGAAAAGAAAGTGACTAATACTAAATATTTTCCTTCTATTTTAAGCTGCAAAAAAAAAATGGTATTATTATTACTTTGGGTAACTCCTTCATGATATACCCCTCATGGATGAACGACCTTTGCAAATAAGCAATGTGTTTTTCTTACTTTTAGTGTTTGCTGTGAGCTTTTTTAATCCTTATTTTTCTTTTCTTTCTTTGTGCCTTTTACATTTTCAATTATACTATTTTAATAATTGTTAAAATAAGGTATTAGTATGATATGGATTTTTAGCACTGTTTGATAATTTTATTTCCTACCTTGTGGTTTATCATACCTAAAGTCATTCTGTGAGTGAATATAATGTTTATATATTTTTTGTTACAACTATGGAACCCTTTTCTTGTCTCATATTGCTGAAGATATAACTGATTCCTCTACATTTGCAGGTGATAGATCTTAAATACTATTAGTATATCTTCCCTCATTCCTTCCCCTCCCTTTTTCTTTTCTATATCTTAGTTTCCTAATTTTTCCTTTGTGCTTATAATTTTCCTATTGATGGTTTTCCAAAAGAAGGACTCCGAATCCAAGATGTACTTGTTAGGATTGCACATGTTCTGTGAGGAGTGTGCATCTGAATAGTCAATTAATAGTTTTATTTCTTGGTTGCACCTTTTAAATTGAAAGCTTACTACATATTTAAGAGAAATGAGCTATAAGATTCTAAAAGTAATAGATAATTGTTTAAGGTGGACTAGCTATCTGTCAAGAGTTTATCCCACAAGCTGCATCAATTAATTCTGTATGAAATAAATTCAATACAGTTTGTTGATCTTGACTGTTTGCTTACATATCTCTTTCTCCTAAATATATTTGCTAGCTTTTTCAATAGTCTATAATATTTTTCTATGGAATCAATTCAAAATATTGAATAGGCTATGTAATTATTCACTAGTAAAAATTGAAACTCTAGTTTGATATGCATCCTTAGACTAGAATTTTTCTTTTTATTATTTTATTATAATTTTTTTTTAAATAAGACATTCTAAGACGATTATTTTAAAACCGTCTTAGAAAGTGTATATTCTAAGATGATTTTTAACTAAAAAACGTCTTAGAAGGTCACCTTTCTAAGACGGTTCTTAGCTAAAACCGTCTTAGAAGGATAACTTTATCTAAGACAATTTTTTATGAAACCGTCATAGAAAATCAGACTTTCTACAACACCGCCTACGACAACGGTCAATAACAATCATAGAAAATATCTTTTAATCAACGTAGAATAATTGTTTTTTAGTAGTGATTAGAGGGTTAAAATGACGGTCAAATTATGCAGTACCACTGTGATGAAGTTTGTCCCTTAGGTCAGAGCAATCATTGGATGAAAATTGAAATACACATACATATTTTGTTGACAAACTGCACTAACAAGACACAGATTTAATCCTCCTACAGTGAGAAAGTATATTTTAAAGTACACTTACAGTTGATTCTAATGAGAGTTGTGATAAAATTAAATACATATATAATAGAATCTAAAATTGTTGTATTATCGAGTTTTAATTAACTAATTTTGATTTATTAGAATGTGTGTTGGTATAAATTTTAGTGAGGATAGAAATTAAAAAAAGAAATTACTAGTTATACAAGCAATTTTAAAGTGATTATTGTGCAATAGGTTATAAGTTATAACTATTAAGGGGGTTGGTTCAAAAAAAAAAAGAACTCATTAAGGGGGAAGATTGTGCAGGATATTATCTGGAGAGCATCTCAATTTTGCTGATGATTCTGATTATAGGAGTGGGAAAGAAAATATAGTAAATGAAACCAAATTGTTGACAATAAGTACAGTTAAAAACAAAAAGAAGAGTATTAAACCAGAATTTCACCAAGGATGAGAATTGGTTCAGTATTTTAGGTGATCAACCACAGTATAATGCAAGTTTGACTAATGTCTATAAATGATAGTCTTCACTATTACTGATTGGTGCTAGAGAGCGAAGTGATGCCCTTCAAAACTGGCAAACGGGGTGTTCATCAAATCATATTGATGCAGACTCAATCATACAAACCAAGTCAATTAAATTAGTTTGGTTAATTGATTATTTTACTTCAAATTGAAATCAAATAAATTATAATTGGTTTGGTTCTTGGACTGTTCGTTTTCCAACTTGAACCAACCCGATAACTTGATCAACTAATTTTTAACTTTTATATTAATGCATTTTAGACTTTAGAGTTTAACTTTTTCTTCAACTTATATTTTTCCCATTTTGCTCTTATTATCTTATCTAGTGTTCCTAAATGTCTTAATTTGATCAGGTTAACGGGCTGGCATAGTGGGCTGTCAAGATGGGTCCAAGGTCCAAAACACTCTCTGATTGGACGAAGTTACTTTTGCCTCTTGAGTTGACTCTCTTTCAAGAGTAACAAAGTGTCAGAAGAGTTCTATAATTTGGGCATAGAAGTGGTAGGATAGCAAGCATGGAAGTTTTATTTAGTTCCTAATATTTCTATATAAATCAAAGAAAAGAGATTGATTTCTTATAACTATGCATGGAACCTGTCAAGAGCAATGTGATCACCCGAAGAAAGCATATTACTACATGTCACATATTACATGGTGCTTGGTTGGAGTCTTCCAACTGACAACTGCAGTCTCTATGGGAACCTAAAGATAAGGAAGAACAAGTTAAAAAAAACATATATTTAGTGTTATTTTTAATTAAAATTAGAGTTTTATCTCAGTAGTTGATGCAATAAAAGTTGCCATTAAAGGTTGACCCTAGTTATAGAGATAAACCTCTAATTTTGATCAGCCACCAAAAAATACTAAAAGACTGCACTTAAATTTTAACTTAAAATCTGGTGATGGAATGGTAGTAAAAGGAGACTTTTGTTATTGTTGCAGAAGTCTTGTAAAACGTTCCTCGTCAATATCACTAAGGTCTACAGAATCCATCAGCTGTACTAGCCTTTCACCAAGGTCTTTCACCTCTTTCTGTAGCCTTGTGATGTGAGAGCAAGTTTCCTTCATGATCTTCATCACGCTTACTGATGATGCCTGTACCAAAACATACAGAAACTAATGTTATGGATCACAATGAATGCACTAGGACTCGAGAGAAGTTGTTTTTATTTTAGGTTTTGTTTGGATAAACTTATCTATTAGCAATTACAAGAGAAGAAAATTAAAAGGTAAAAAGAAATGAACTTGTTCTATGAACTAAAGCCAACTTATACACTTCAGCTTTTATAGAAATTATGAGAGAACTTTTTATAAAAGTCCAGAGCATAGATTGATTTTAGTTTATGGGAAAAGATCAATTTTATTACCTTTTTATTTCTTCTATTACAGGTGTTTATGAACATGTTTATCCAAAAAGGACCTTAATGAATTACTATTGCCATTTGCCACCACTATCTTCAATAGCTGTCTGGTTACATTAAGAGCTCTATTGGAATTGGCTATGAACTTGTAAAAAATGTAATAATGCTGAGAATGGAGAAATATAATGTTCAAAACATCAAATGTTTACATGTCTTGGTATGTCATACCCTTGAGTTGCTTGTTTGGTTTAGTTGTGGTAGCAGTGCTTGTAGCCTCAACATCAGATCATTAATCTCACTTTCTGTGAATTTTGAAGTTCTGGAGTTTCTCTGGCCAGGCATGGTGAAAGTTGTTTGAACTTGTGAAATTGTGTTCACTTTGATCTTTGCTTCTATGTGAGATGTGTGAGAATTTGCATCAAGGAAACTGAAAATTTAACTTATTCCTAAATGGAGGAAGAGGGAGGGTCAGAGACTGTTTTTATATTAATAATCTATAACTATTTGGTTTGTTGACACTATGAACAGTTACAATTAGATGACTACAGATAAACATCAACTAATTAAAATTGTTTATGTCACACAATTCTAAGTACATGGCCCACGATTACAGTGGTTTTGAGACCCATTGCCTAATATAAACCTTATAATATACTACACCATGATGAGTCATGAGCTTAACTTATTTCTGATATGCATGAATCTTGAAGGACAGGCTTAATATTTTTGGGAGTGGATTGCACATCAAAGGGTATCTTCTTGTTTGTTTTTGTGAGAAAATTAAGGTTGGCAAAACATTGCATTCGCTGTGTCCATCATTGCTTGCGTAATATTCCTTTTGTTAAGCCCTTGCCCGTTGGTTTCAGTCACTACCGGCCGTAATGTGTAATGTTCTCCTCGGTTATGGAGCATTTGTTAGTTAGGCCATCAAAATCTGACCCAATCTTAACTGTAAAAGCACAGTAGCAATATATACTCTAATGCACTCTTTTGAATATAGAATCATTACAAAAATTTGTGCGTCTCATCTCTTTAGTAAATCTCACACCTTTAGTGGTTTTTAATAAATTTTAACCACTAATAAAAGAGTGTATTGGAGAATGTTTTGGTAGCACTCCTTGTTAGTTAATATTGGATCATCCCATTGCACAATAATGGTTGGGCTAAAGTAAAAGTGAATCTCCAAATGAACTGTTCTTATTATAACTTCAACAATTTGAAATTTAAAATTATGAAATTCTCACTTAAGAGTGTCGATGACATGTTTCCTTTTATTAATTTAGAAATTAAACTGATATATTTATCAATAATGTTGAGTTTAACAAAAGGAATCAGTCTCTCACAAAAACTAAGGTTTGAATCCCTACTGAAAGAGATACCTGCATTTAATGTTCGATTATACTCGAACAAGATTGTCTATAAAAAACTTGATATATTGTAAAGATTAATTCAATTCGTATTTAACTTGTCCTAACTTTATTTGATGTCTTATATAGTTATATTTCTTTTAAAAAAGTGTCATTTAAGATTATATGTCAATACCTATTTAGTCTTTGGTATGGTGCCTTATATTTCTTCGGGTCGTCCTTACAATTTTTTAGTGCATGTTTGATTTTCAGGTGAAAAGTACTTTTGAGACAAAAGTAATTTTGTCAAATGATTAAGATCCTTTTGTTTTTGTTTTTATTTTGCTTATATCTATTGGATTTGTATTGGAATGCATGAATGATATTTCTAACTTCAATTCAAACATGTACTTAGAAGTGTGTCCGTACCAGCATCCTAACTGAATACCGCCTAATCTAACTAACTAGCTCGCCTCTCCTAGAGTACACCTTCTATATGCTTGGCCCTTTAGATTGTTGGCTCAGTAACACAGGCACCTCCCTCCTAATTCATCAATTTGCCCACTGACTCTATCAGATTACTTGACTTATTTTAGCTGTATGCAAATATTAAAATTATATAGTAGCAAATTTTAATGGACTCTTAATTTTAGCATTGGTGGCAGTGCAAAAGACAACTAAATAGAATTATCAGCAGATACCTGCGCAAGTGAATAAACCAGCAAAATCATAAAGTACTGGAAACAACAACATAAGTGATCTAATTGTGTTATATGTGTTGATAGGCCTTACATCTCAAATTTACTCATGTCACATAAATAAGAATATTTGATGCTTCGGATTGAATGCCACATTGTTCAAATGCACCTGTTTTCCATGTTCCTTGCTCATAGGAGCATTTTAACGATGTTGTTCTCAGGGAAACACCGTAATCATTAAAAACAGACTCTCCAAGTCGAGAAGTTCCAAATGGATTACCCTCACCATGTTGTGCCAATTTTCAATGGACAAACAAGAAGTTATTAATACTGCTTAAGAGTATTGACTTGACTCCACCATAAAACTTCCCCACCACTCCTTTTCTTTTTATTTTGACTTAATTGCACTTTTGATCTTTTAAGTTTTGTAATTATGTAACTCTAGTTTCAACTGTGTTAATTAGATTCCTCAAGTATTATGCTTTTTTTTTTTTTTAATCCCTTAGATTTCAATTAGGCCTATTGAGTCTTCAATTATCACAATTATATTAACAATTGTCTTATCCAAAACTTCTGTTCATTCTTAAAAATAATCACTGACTAATTATCATTTCCAATTTTTTGACGATGATCAGTTTTAGTTAATTTGACATGTATTCACAATCAATGTTAATGACTTACTTTTGCTTCTTCGCAAACTTTTAGAATATTTAGTTAGCAGGTAAAATAATACTATTCATCTTTTAACTTTAATTAGCAGGTAAAATAATGCTATTCATCTTTTAGCTTTATTTTAAGGTTTAGCTTAATCATTAATCTTTTCCCCCCGCTGAGCTTGATTCTCTAGTTAAGTTTTTCAACCAAGCCTTTGCCATATCATGTTCTAATTGACAATTATTTACTTCAAAGGTTGCCCTTTAAAGTAACAAAGGAAAATAATACTATTCATCTTTTAGCTTTATTTAGCAGGTAAAATAATCATGTTCATCTTTTAGCTCTATTTTAAGGTTTAGCTTAATCATTAATCTTTTCCCCCCGCTGAGTTTGATTCTCTAGTTAAGTTTTTCAACCAAGCCTTTGCCATATCATGTTCTAATTGACAATTATTTACTTCAAAGGTTGCCCTTTAAAGTAACAAAGGAAAAACATTTTTATTACATGAGAGCAGGAAGAAGCCTTCCTCTCTAACATTTTGCATAACCTCTAACACGTAATATGATGACACCTGTTTGCTTGATACATCTAAAGGTAGTAAATAGAAATTAGGACAGCAAAATATTTGGGATGTAACCCACTTAACACTTTATCAAGAAATAGATCGCAAGGAACAATGAATGATTGATTAGATTCCCTCCGGACTGACCCTTAAACAAAACCAAGCAAAAATCATTCACGGGTAAACTCCTTCATAAACAATATTTTTGGACAATGCTTCAAGTTAGCGAACCTTACATCCGCAAATGTAGATGTCCTATTCTAACAACATACCCAGTAATGTCATCACAAGAACAGGTCAATTTTAAGTCATCAAAGAGCATTTATCATTCTTTTCATCTCAGCAGACCTCCTGGGATCTGGTTCTTCAATTGCTCTCTCAGTAAGTACATGCTTGATGCGACACATTGACTTCCTCACCTGATTTCACGTAACAATAAATCAATAAAAAGCATACATGCTTTTTTTTCTCTCTCTCTCTAATCAGTTCTATATTGAGCAATGTTCCGGAATAGATGATAGAAGCAATAACACTGATTGTTCTATACCATACATCCATGTAACTATGGTTAACAAGAGCAACACCCGTGTAAAGAAGAACAATAAAAAGAAATGAGGCAATACCTTAGGGATGCGCTCCGGGTTAGGAAAACGCAGGTTCTGTGCATTAAGCATTTGACGTTGAGTCATCAACATGTTCTTTTCCTTTAACAACACATACCACAACTTATGAAGGTCGTCCCAAGACTTCAGACGCAGTTCAGACGCCTTCCAACTCCGACCTAACAACCAACATTAATTAAAATATAATAAAAAAAAGACAGCCATTGCAAGAACAAAGGTTGCACACCCTTCAAAGCTCAATGGAAAACTTAGGAATTTTGGTTGCACCGAACAGGTGTTGCTATAACGAAAATCAGTGAAAATTTTCATTTCAAATCCAAATGAAAACAAGAGGTGCATAGTGCATACCATAAACAACAGGTTTGTCATCATCAGGGCTCCTGTCTGCCTCAAAGAACTCCTGAAGGGGGTTGTGTCCTTCTCTGCCAGCAGCAGCAGCTGCTGTAGTGGCATATTGTTTTGATCTGGCAGCTGCAGCAAATAGTGTTCGTCCAAGTGTTCTTGACAAAAACATAGCTGTAATGACAATCATATTGATTACACAATGTATGCAACCAGAGGACAAGTAAATGCCAATGCAACAAATGTTGTCAAAATCAAATATATTTTCATACATCACATTCACATGGATTTTGCAGGCAATGTACAATTGAGTATGATCAAGTAACAATTGAAAGACCCCATCATTTTGGAAAATATGCAGGTGAGTGGGAAGAAACAAAAAGGGAAGAAAGTGCAACTCTAGAATTCAAAAATCTGATGGAAGACTAGGCTTCTATTCTTTTACACCCACACATGTAGGGGTCGGGTTGATTTTATATTCATAGAGCTATCAATATTTGCCAGCCAGCCAGCCCATTCAACCCTATCCCACTTAGGTTAAGGCCAAAAAGCCAACAGATATGGATTAAGGACAACTCACTGAAAAAAAATGAAAAGTAGTTAAAAGGACATTCTTATCTCAAAAGGGAGAAGTAACCCTAAAACAAAATGAAAATATTGATCAACAAAGTTTCACTACATTCCAAGTTCAATATTTTATTAGAATGTAATCCTAAGATTCAAGATGCCACCAGATACAGTATACCCTTACACAGTTGCATTCTTACTTCACCATATATATCCAGGAAATGAAGCAAGTCTAGTAGAAAAAACACAGATGAGGGGTAAGAGAAAGGAGGAAACAAGATGACATATTCAGATAAGTCGCAAGATTCATTGTGAGACAGCATGCCAAAATGTGCAATTGACTAGTTGACTGTGGATAATGTTCAATTCAGGTCTTGGTTGAAAACACAGATCTTTCAGCCAACAAAGAGGAAGAAACTCCTCAAACAAAGCTTATAGGAAGAAAGTATTGATCTCAGTGAAATGGAACCTTGGTAACAGAGAAAATTGATGACGGTGGAAGAAAAATAATCTATTTGGCATATTAACATGGTATTGGATTCATAGTCCACACATGTGCCGTGTATATATGGTTATTAACACCCATAACGATCCTACATGTGCTCATCAATTTGTGGATACCGGACAAAGTGACAAAAAAAAATGCGAATACTGGACCCCTAAATCGCATCTGTGGGCAAAAATGTTTTTGCATGGTTCAGACCAAATATCGAACAGTTTGTGGGCAAAAATCAAATATATTGCGGACAGAAAAACGTTAATAGAATGTGAAACATCGTGGACAAACAAAGGAAATTTCCGGCCAGAGAGACAGAGAAAACCTCATAAAAGTGGGAAATAAATACATAAATAATACTCAGGTTCATAGGATCACAATAATAGGCACTGGGGAATTAGATCCGCTATGAAAATTAGCAAAGAGAAGAAAACAGACCTGAAGAAATAAACAGACTAGCACTGCAAATATGAAGGTCGGGGTTTAAGGGTTTTTCGGGGGAAAGGAGGAAGAGGAGAGTGCTTTTGTTTTTATGTTTAACGTACCTGGTGTTCAGGTGTAACTAAAAAATCGTTAAATTACTCAACTGGTCCTAAACTAATTCAAATTTTCTAGATAGGTCTTGAAACTTTTTTTTAACTGAGTTATTGATCATGATGGTTTTTTTTATATATATAATTTGGTTTATAAGATTTTAAACTCGTTATAAATTGTCTCTTTTCTTTTTTCAATTTCAAGTCACTGCAAACTAATTATAAGGAAAAACTTTTTGGTTATAATTTTTTTAAAAAAATATTTCCATTTTAATTATAAGAAACATCTAATTAGTATCTTAAACATATAAAATATCTATTGTAAATTAATTAAAAAATATTTTTTTATCATAAATCAGAGATTACATGTGTCTCTCAATCTATTGAATCAAAGACCAATATCACTGGTGATGTGTAATTGACGCTTACCTAAGAATATTTTACACACATAAAAAATGGAATATAAGTTTTCTTGCTAAATAAATCGTTCTCTCACAAGTGAACGTAACATAATCTTATATCACTACTTAATTTTATGGGTTAATAATACTTTTGAAATAATTATTATAATGTTTAATTTTTAGGAAAAATTATTTTAACTATCTTATATTAAGTAACAAAATACTAATTTTTTAATTCTCTTGTAACATCCTAATTAAAATTATCAAAAAATATTTTCTCGAAATCCTATGCACCATAACTCACTTGTCATTGGTGGTGGTAAAATAGTTATCTAGCAAATTTTGGCATGTCCATCATCTTGCCAAAAGTGAATTGAGCTAGGTAACCTATTTAAGAGATGTAGGATTGAAAGTTGAAACATATAGTCTATCCCATTTTATGGATGGGTGAGCAAGGATGAACAAGAGATAAAGAGAGAATGAGCAAGAGATAAAGCGAATGTAAGAATCAAGATAGACGAGCTAAGAGAAGATGAGATGGGACTATGTTGCCATAACAGTGGTAGCGGTCACCAAAATTGCGAAGAGAGAGGGGAAGAGTGAGAAAGAGAAGGGGGAGAAAGAGAGCATGAGAAAAGGTGAGGTGAAATTGGAAAAGAGAAGTGAAAGAGGCAAGCAAAAAAGCTGATGGAGACTATTGATGTAGGAAAGATGAAGAGGCTGAAATGAAAGGAAGAAAAAAATTTGAAGATTGAGAAATTGAATTGGACGTTGGAGAATTGTTGTTATTTTTTCTTCTTTTGCTTTGCTGGATTTTGGAGTTTAAAATCTCCACAAAACATATTTTTTTTAAATATTATTGGTTAATCTAAATTTTGGAAGTTTAAAATCATCTTAAATCATACTTTTGATTGTGTAAGCAAACACATTATTAGTCATGCCAATAATTTTTTTAACATAAACTTGGAAGACTAGAATAAGTTACAAAAATTAAAGGATAGTCACTTTTAAATTTAGAGGACTAAAAAATCACTTTTAAATTTAGCAAACCAAAAAGATATTTAAGATAATTTATTTATAAAAGAACACTTTATTTATTTAATTAATTACACATGGCATATGCTGACATGAACATCATTAATCACATCATCAATGCTTCTAACACATCGACCATGAGGGACTAAAATCAACATTTCGTGAAATTTGGGATTTAAAAAAGTTTTCAATTTTGCAGACAAAAAAACTCAAATTTAAAGAACCAAAAATATATTTTTTCATTGCATCAATTATTATATATTTTTTATAATCATCACTTATTATATATCATGTTTATCTTTTTATCTCTTTATGGACCAATTTGTTTAAGCATATTTGCCAAAATAAATGCTTATCTTAATAAAATGAGTAACTTTCTATTTTTTTAATGTTTGTCTAAACTGCTTTTGCTTAAAATAATCACTTTTCTTCTTATTTTAAGAAGCAAATCTTATCTGCTTATTAAAAAGGTGCATGAGGCATCCACTGTTAAGTGCCTTCCCTTCCTCTTTGAGTTTCTAAGGAGAGCATCTTGGCTAATCCTCCATAAGAATGCTTGAATCCTTTCTAGACCAGGCCACTTCTAAAGCACTTTGCACAAAGGGTCCACTTGAGATGGAATAACTTGACATATATTATTATAGGAGGTCTTGACTAAAAATTCATCATTGGTGGAACCCTTCCAAGTCAGCGTATCTTGCTTATCTGCATCACAGGGTGTAGGAAGAGCCAAAATTTGCATACAAATATCCTATGGAAGAGACTTCCAATTTAGAAAGAGATTGGGTGACAACATCATTCAAAACCATGACAAAGGGGAGCCATCTGTCACTCCAGAATTGGACACTCGACCCATTCCCTAGTCTCCATAAAATTTGGCTACACAAATCATCTGAAACAAGACAAATACCTTTCCACAGATTTGACCCTATGATATGCTTGCGAATAATAGGTAGGATTTGAGTCCCCACTGTGAATGTATGAATACAGGATTTTGATGATGTCAAAGTAGAATCAAACAACAAGGTTGTTTCAACAAACATTCAAAGGTTAAGCATTGCTTCAAGAATAATTCAAGGTCAAAGCAAACAAGATCAAGAAAAAGATAAGGCCTCAAACAATCTCATTGGTTGATCAAGCTTTTGCCTCAAAACACATTATTTCCGACATCTGGTAATCGATTACCAAGCAGTGTAATCAATTACCAGAAGATAATTTTGAAGCAAAGGGTTTAAAAAAGATTTTGAATTTGAATTTTGAATCATGTAATCGATTACCAGATGTTTGTAATCGATTACCAGTAACGACACTTCAAAAAATACTTTGAAAAGACATGACCCTTCAAAATATAACTGTGCAATCGATTACCAGTGAAGAATTTCAGAAAAAAGTTTTTTGAAAAGACACATCTCTTCAAACCATTTTGAAAAGGCACGAAGGGCCTATATATATGTGTGTGTGTGTCTGACTTTGAAAAGAAAAGAGAGATATTCTAAGAGAACTTAATTGTCAAATGCTCTCTCAACAACTCTTGGGCAAACACTTGTAAATCTATTGAGAATTCATCTAGGAACTTCAAATTGTATTATCATCTCTAAAAGAGAGAAATTCCTCTAGGAACTTCAATTTGTATCATCCACTCTAAAGGAGAGAAATCTTTCTGTTTATCTCAGAAAGTCAGTTGTAATCAAGAGACTGGTTGTCTCTTGGATTGTGAGAATTATAATCAAGAGACGGGTTGTCTCTTGGAGAATCTTTGAACAAAATGGAGAGGGATCCCAAGGTGTGCTCAAAGTCTGTAAAGGATTTACAGAGATAGTGGAAAATCTTAAGTGAGTTGATTGAGGATTGGACGTAGGCACAGGAAGTGGTCGAACTAATATAAATTGAGTTTGTATTTCTCTCTTCCTTTATCTCATTTATGTTATTGCAATCAATTTTGTCTTGCATGTTTAAAGAACATTATTAAATTGATTGTTACTTCTTATTTTGCATTTTGAGCCTATCATTTAGAAAGGGGTAAAAGTTTATTAGTGGGAAATTTTGAAACTTAATTCACCCCCCCCCCCCTTTTAAGTTATTGAGGCCACTTGTCCAACACCTACTTTTAATTTTTATAACTTGTACCCAAATTTGGTCCCTGTTATTATAGAACTCCCAAACAAGATTCATCAGGAACACTTTATTAGTAGGCCAAGCAAACCTAATACCTAATCCTCCAACCTCTTTGGGTTTACAAATTCTTTCCTAGGGGACTAATCTTAATTTTCGGCCATTATCAGTGTCACCCCATAAGAAAGACCAACTAATCAAGTCCAGTTTGTAACACCCCATACGAATCACATTGGAATGAGAGAGATCTAGAGGCTGTGCAGGTATGAGGCTATACAATTGAGGATGACTTAAAGGAATTAATTGATATTACCTATACCAACAAGATGCATCTACTTTTTGATAGCCTATCACTTAAGAACTTCATAATTACGCATGTTTGACTTGGAGTAGTTATGAGATGAGTTACCTTCTAGGAAGTTTGCCAAAAAACATGAGTGAAAACAAAACACACTAAAAAACCTTATGTTAGTTTGTGGGTACAACGATTGGTGGAAGGTTCCGACCAATAAGGGTGTTGAGTGAAGTGTCGCAGTGTGAGAGTCATTGACAAGTCGACAATAAGGGGTGTTACATAGTCTATCACAAATAAACTTGGGAAGGTAGGTTGATTGCATAATGTATGACAGGAGAGCAAACAACACCAATTTGGTGAGAGTTAGGTTTCTTGTGAAGGAAAGGTTCCTACTCTTCTAAGAACAAAGTTTGTTACTTGTTTTATCAATAATATCTTGAAACCAAGACCTTCTTTCCCTTTGGTGGTGAAGCTTCAGTCCGAGATATTTTCCCAAATTAGAAGTACGGCTAAAGCCAAGAGTAGTATTCAATTGGTCACATACACCCCAACTAACATTCTTCGAAAAGTAAACTTTTGTTTTCTCTTTGCTAACCTTTTCCCCTTAATTGGCACAAAAAGTTTCCAAGTAAGAGACAATAACCTATGCTTGGTCCATAGAGGTTCCATAGAAGAGAATAAAGTCATCAACAAACACTAGATGAGAAAGTTTAGCTCCACTACAAGATCTATCAACTGGCTTAACCTTTCCATATAGAGGATAAATAAGTAGGGTGATATAGGGCCATCCTGCCTAATACCCCTAGATGAGGTGAATTTTGTTAAAGCCCCCCATTCCACAATGTGACACCCTCTACCCCAACATGCATACAAATGGGAAAAACGTATAAAACATGGAATCTAATTAAATTAATTTTATTTAATAAAATCGTAAGTAAATTCACGTGGGTAAAAAGTGTATATTCGCTTCACTGTTACCAAATAAAACTTCTTAGGAACATTTCTAGATTAAAACAAGGTCATTCAAGTTTACAAAAGAACTTAAGTTAAGCAACAAAATAAAATAAAGTAAAATAATATGTTCGAAACATCATGCAATTAAAACAAAATTCATGCCCCAATATCATATCCTATGAGAGCATTGTGTCCCGACGTCCTCCAACACAAGGTTCCGTAAAGCAATCCACCTAGCCATATGCTCTCACGAACACAAGGTTCGAGATTATCACAGGATCCAAACACAAACAACACACAAGGAGTGAGTTATCACGTTTCTAAATAAAATACAAATAAACAAAAACATAAGCAAAATATATTATGGAAATATTTATCACATAACTCAACTTAATACAATCCATGTCACTTCACCACTTTATCATTTAAAATTCATTTTTCAATCACCAATCACGTTACACATGAATCACACACTTGACTCTAGATGTAACAACACTCACCAATTTCATAATAAACAAATCACATACATTATGCAACGGTTATACTAAGACTCAAGCCTATATGCAATGTGGTACCATGTCAGTGAAAAACAACACTAGGATGCCTAAGAGTACATAACAAAACATGCCACACAATGGGTATGTTAGGTCACTCACACTAAGTGAAATCATAAAGTGACCAATCAGGGTCACGTCGTTTTGCTAGATTGCTCCAACCCCATGGGATCAACATAGGCTTAAAGGAGCACTCAAACCGAGAATATTTACCCCCAAGGCCTAAACTCTGAAAAATCCGCTAAGGCCTCACCTTCCTAATTAAGGTCTAACCCCTAAAATAACTTTTGCATGTAGACACTGCTCATGAATCATACAATACCCACGACCTCACACTTATTTTCAAACATGTTTAACACATTGTACTACAATTTAACACCTTAGGTTCATAACTTGGAATCCTACACTTTCCTTTTAACACCTCGTACATAAACACTTTTCTCAAGGTAAACATCAATCGGTTATTGTATAATTCACAATTCACAATACAAGTAAAATCACATCAAGGATTGACCAAACAATTATTCACAACCATATACCATGTCTACAATTTAATATCTCACAACGTCACAATCCACTGTCACATGTATCTTACAAATTAACACATGCTCAACTTGTCACTTATACTCAATCTCAATCACAATTTCATAATCCAAAAATGACATGTCATTACGCCTCAAGAATCATATACACATCACAAAATAGTAATATTTACATGACACAAAACATATATATATATATATATATATATATATATATATATATATATATATATATATATATATATCATTAAATATCAATTTCCCAACATTTAAAGCATATAATCATTCACTTATTCATTCGGTTAATAGCAACCACACATACATGTATAGTAAACAAGTATATCCTTACATTCCCTCCTAAGTTACTACAACCTTTGTAGAGTAAAATTACAAGTATAGGGGATGTACTAATCCTACTAAGTTCATACTTTTCTTTTTTGAAAGCTAAAACAATTATCTACAACTCTTATGTTTATCACAAAAACCGTTTTGACCATTAACTATGTCTAAGCATAAGGTAAACATTGGATCATTGCTTAATCCTAACATCTCAACCTTTTCTCAGTAATTTGACTCTCTAAGGGGCTATACGAATCCGAATTGGGTGGAACCAATGGCATTTGTCAGCTAACATCCAGGGCTATAACTTCAATGAAGACCACAAAACCTAATTTAATAATTTTCTTAGTCATTTTTAGGCTACAAGTTAATTCACATTGTCAGAAAAATAGCATGGGCTTAAAACAACTTATTTTCACTAAGCACAGGTGTACTCTCATCAAGCACGGACGTGCTTCACTAAAAACCTATGTTTTGTGAAGAAAAAGAGGAAAAATTCAGGCCTCAAAGCACACCCAAATTGAAAACAAATAGCACAGAACATGTGATCACATCATGGGAAACAAAACCGCTCAATCAATTTCAAGAAAACATGTAAGAATCAAGAATTCCAAATTTTCTAGGTTTCTAACATTCAAAGCCAAACACTCAATCAACCATCCAATTTGCATCAGGGCATCAATTGACCGGTCAAAAATGAGCAATTCATAGTTATCATTCTACAGACAAAATTAAAATGCATAAAATACTCTAAAATTAACCCCAATTTGATCATCTAAGGATCCATACACACATGTTCACTCTAACCTCAATTGTGATAAACTCATCCCTTACCTCTAAGCAGGCTCACGTCTATAGTCTAGCAGCGATAGCGGCATCTCTATTGGTTTCCTAAGATTCCTCTAGTTGCTCTCCTAGGATTTCCAAGAGTTAGAGAGAATGAGAAGGGATTAAAGCCTCCTCCGTGAGAAGCACATTTATCTCTCTATAAACATTATTTCGCAAATTCCAACAGTGGGAATGTGTGAATATGAGTTTCGAAGGTAGTGTCCAAATTTCAGGATGATCCAATGGTTAACGAGTCTTTTACTGAGAAAGGTTTAGGTGCATGCGGGAAAAAGAGAGGGTTTTCGAAGAGGAAGAAAGGATAACGAATTTGGAAGGAAAAAAGAGCGAATAGATGTATTGTAATTGTAAAAACTGACCTAATATATCTCTATTTATAGTTAGGGTACTTTGAGCCTATTATCTACTCTATTTTTCTTTATTTTATTATTTTATAAAAAAATTATATTTTACTCTTTCATTAAATAAATAACCAATTAAAACATTACTTTATTTTCTAAAACATCATTTTACTATATTTATTTTCTAATACCATGAAACCATTATTTTAAATAACAAAAACCATTTCCTCTCATTTATTTAATTTCTAAAAATTCTAATAATTTTTAAATAAACCTCATTTTATTTATTTTATGAAAAACAAAATATTATACACAGCATAACATATTCTGATCTTAGAGGATGAAATGAAAAACCAAACCTCATTAATAAAGTTGTTGAGTAGGCCTATGTCTTGCAGAGTGTTATGGATAAATTATCACTTTAGCCTATCATGGGCTTTTTTCGAAATATTACAGACAACATAACATATTCTGATCTTATAGGATGAAATGTAAAACCAAACCACATTAATGAAGTTGTTGAGTAGGCCTATGTCCTATAGAGTGTCATGGATAAATTTGTTAGACTAAAATTTTTAACCTATGATGTTACAAACTACAAAATGAAACACGGGTCATTAACAAAATGCGAAAAAACAAAATCAAAATATACCTCCAGCCATTGCCATGAAAGAATTGTCTTGTTTTGGTTCTTCCAAGCTCTCTCTCTCTCTCTATAGATGGTGTATCAGACGAAATTGGAAGAGGTGAGCCCAGGGACCAAATACATGTGCTATATATAGGCATTCTATCATCAAGAATGCATTTAGTAGTCATTACCACTCATTAGTGGTCATTACCACCCATTAGTAGTTATTCAATTTGGCTTCTCAATTCCAAAACTGATGGAGCTTTTCATTTTCCAAAACGTACAGACCAAATTATTACATTCTCCCACTTGGTCCAAATGTTTTGAATTAATGATTAAAATAAGTCATTGTTCAATCTTCTTAAGAAATGAATATATGAATCATAGTGATAGTTCCTCTTATAACGAGTAATATCATCTATGTATTACAATATGCTCAATTTCCCAAGCAGTATACTCAAAGTGGTAATAAAACTTAATGAATAAACCAAATGTTTACTCTTGGTCCAAAACATAATTTTTCTCAAATAAATCAATGTGCACTGGATATGACAAAATATCACAATATAAAAGTTTCAATTTTAACGTGTATGTATTCAATCATAAAGTGGAACCAAGTCTCATTCTTTCTACATGATTCTTGAATTTAAACGGTGGCATGCCCTTAGTTAAAGGATCAGCGATCATCAACTCAATGCTTATATGTTCAATGACCACTTTCTTGTCTTTTACTCTTTCTCTAATGGCTAAGTACTTAATGTCGATGTGCTTACTTCGACTTCCACTTTTGTTATTCTTAGCCATAAAGACAACAACTAAGTTATCACAGAAAATTTTCAAAGGCCTTGAAATAGTATCAACTATCTTTAGCCCAGAAATGAAACTCTTAAGCCATACATCATGTAATGTAGCCTCAAAACAAGAGACAAATTCAGCTTCCATGGTAGAAGTAGCAGTCAAAGTCTGCTTAACACTTCTCCACGAAATAGCTCCACCAGCCATCATGAAAATGTACCCAGATGTTGATTTGCAAGAGTCAACACAGTCAGCAAAGTCTGAGTCTGAATAACCAATGACATCTAGATTGTATGTTTGTCTATACATAAGCATGTAATCTTTGGTCCCCTGAAGGTACCTCATCACTTTCTTAGCAGCTCTCTAGTGGTCAATACCTAGATTACTCTTATATCTTCCTAACATTCCAGCTGCAAAAGTAATGTTAGGCCTTATGCACACTTGAGCATACATGAGGCTTCCAACAACTGAAGCATAAGGAATTTTTTTCATCTGTTCCCTTTCAAAGTCATTTTTTGGGCATTGGTTCAAATTAAATCTATCACCCTTCACGATGGGAGCAACACTTGGTGAACAATTTTCATCCAAAATCACTATAAAATTTTGTTAATATAGGTTTCCTATGATAGACCTAAAATACCTTGAGGTCTATCTCTATGAATCTTAATGCCGATGACATAAGATGCATCACCCATATCCTTCATGTCCAAATTCTTAGAGAGAAATTGTTTCACCTCATGTAGCAAACCTTGATCATTGGTTGCAAGTAAAATATCATCTACATATAAAACAAGAAAACATATTTTACTCCCACTGACCTTGTGGTATATGCATTGATCCATGTGGTTTTCATCAAAACCAAATGAAGAAATTATCCCATGAAACTTAAGGTACCACTGACGTGAGGCTTGTTTTAAATCATACATAGATTTATTAAGCTTGTAAACCAAATGCTCGCCACTACTAAAGGAAAAGCCTTCAGGTTGTTTCATATAAACCTTTTCCTCTAAATTACCATTAAGAAAGGTTGTTTTCACATCCATTTGTTGCAACTAAAGGTCAAAATGAGCAACTAATGTCAAGATAATACGAAGATAATCTTTCTTAGATACAAGAGAAAAGTCTCTGTGTAGTCTACTCCTTCTTTTTGAGTAAATCCCTTAGCAACAAGTCTTGCCTTGTATCTCTCAATGTTGCCTAATGAATCCCTTTTGGTCTTAAAGACCCATTTATAGCCAATGGCCTTTGCCCCATTAGGAAACTCTACAAGGTTCCAAACTCCATTACACTTCATGGAATTCATCTCATCCTTCATGGCATCATACCATAAATTTAACTCTTTACAACTCATGGCTTGATCAAAAGTTTCGGGATCATTTTCAGCTTCAATGTTATAGTTAGATTCTTGCAAATATACAATATAATCACTAGGAATAACTGATTATCTTACTCTAGTAGACCTGCTTAATGTTGCATCAACATTTTCTTAGGGATCATGTTGTTCAGCTGGTTGTTCATCATTTTCAAGAATTTGATGATCAACTTGATATACTGGATTATCAGCAACAGGTTGTGGAATGCTAATCATGTGTTATTCATCATCCCTTTGAACTTGAGGGGTATGAATTTGTTAGTCGTCATTTACGATTAACTTTTGTATAGAAAAAGTTTTATAAAATGTTTTTCTTTTCCCCAATTTATGGTTATTTTTGTAGGTTTGTACATATTTTTAGGTTTAGTTTAATTTTGTTCAGTAGAAATGTCTTGCATTTTGAATTTAATGTGTTTCAACTTCAATTTCAGGTAAAAAGGATGAAATTTGTGAAGGTTAGCAGGTGGTGTCTCGCTAAGCGAGGCTTGTGCGCTTAGCGAGAGTCATGCGCTAAGCGAGACACTCAGCTCGCTTAGAGAATTGGGAGAATCTGGAGGAGAATCTGAGAAGCATCTGCACTCAGCGCGTCATTAGCCCGCTTAGCGAGGCATTTGTCTCTTCATACGCTAAGCACGCCCAGCTCGCTTAGCGGATATTCACTAACTCGTGCTAAGCGTGAAAATGGTGCTAAGCGAGCCTCCGAGGATAGAAAGCCCCTTTTAAAGCTAAAGTTGGAAAAATCAAGGGAGAACATGAATTGAGTGAACAAAAAGCGTAACAGAGGCGCAAAACAGAGCAAGGAAGCCAAAAATCTCAGCTTTCAAGAGGATTTTAGGTTTAGGAGTAATTTCTAGGTTCCTAGAGGTGGAGGAGACATCTCCACCACTGTGTAATCTGTTATTTTCTTCTTAAACCCTCATCTTGTAGTTGAAAGGTGCTACCTTGTGATGGAAGACTAAGTATCTCTGTTGGGAAATTCTGCTGAAACTTGATGTAAATTCTTAACTATCTATTTAAAGTTGTTTTATGTGTTCATTGCTTCTATCTGCACTTAATTATTGCATGATTTTGGTCTGATCACCCATTGGTATGTAAAGTTAGGATTTTTAGCATTGGAAAATGTATTAATCCTTAGAACTGAATAGAGCAGGGCTAGATAACTGCATTGCTAGACATAAAGTGCAGGGTTTTAGTTTTTGTTATGTTGTGATTGTAATGTTGTTCAATTAGGCTAAGTTCGACGAGACATCCGAGAATGAAGTTTAATTAGAATTAGTCCATTCACGCGAGGAATCAGTATTTGATATTTTAGTCCTTAACATAGAACACAGAAATAACATTAAATAGAGAAAAATATTTTAGTTACATCAAGCGCTCAGTAGAAGGACCCAACATTTTAATTATTTGTTTTCTCTCTCGTTTTGATAAGCGTATTTGTAGTTCTTTTAGATTTACAACATATACATCTTTGATTTAATTCTGTTTACATGGCTTTATATCAATGTCTGCTGATTGAACGAGAGTTCACCAAATGAAACAAGTTCCCTGAGATCGATACTCGGTTCTTACCGTTTTATTATTATTTGCACGACTCAGTACACTTACCGGTTAGATTTTTGCATCCATAATAACAAGCAACACCAGGGCATGAACAAAGTTTTTGGTGTCGTTGCCGGGGAACTTCTTTCCATTTGGGGAAGTGTAGTTCAGTTTGTAGGCATCAATTCTTTATTCGTTGATTATTTGTTTGTGTGAATATTTAGTTAGTTTAGAAAAAAAAATCTCTTGAATTGGTTAACCACTCTTTTTGCTAGTGCTTTGTATGCGCCGTAGATCTTTTGCAGGTGATTTGGTTGATTTGGACTTGGACATTGAAGCTACTTGCAGAAGAAACAACGCAAAAAGGCGGAGAAATTTTTTGCAAGAAAGGGCAGTACCAATTCTAGAGGAACCTCGATCTTCTGAGTCGTCTTCTAGTTTTCCATAAACAAGGGAATCTGAAATTGCAGTGCCTGAAGCCAACATAATGGCTGAAGAGCAACCAAGAAGAGTAACCCTTGAAGACTACTCAAGTTTTACTGTGTCGTAATTTTTTACTATCATTGCACGACCAGAGGTTCAGGCTCAAAATATCACCTATCCACATTCTTTGATTCAACTTATAGAGGGCAATTTGTTTCATGGATTGCCAAATGAAGATCCTTACGTGCACCTAGCAACATACGTTGAAATATGCAACACTGTGAGAATTGCTGGTGTGCCAGAAGATGCTATTAAGCTCAGCTTATTTTCATTTTCACTATCTAGAGATGCCAAGAGGTGGCTGCATTCATTCAAAGGTAATAGCTTAAGGACATAGGATGAAGTTGTGGAAAATTTTCTGAAGAAATATTTCTCGGAGTCCAAGACTGTAGAGGGAAAGGTTGCCATCTCTTTCTTCCTTCAATTTTCAGATGAATCCTTGAGTGAGGCTCTAGAAAGATTTCGTAGTCTGCTTTGGAAGGCCCCCACCCATGGATTCTCTGAGCCTATACAGTTGAAAATTTTCATTGACGGGTTAAGGCCGTAGTCGAAGTAGCTACTTGATGCTTCTGCAGAAGGTTAAATTAAGCTAAAGACTCCTGAAGAAGCCATGGAATTAATAGAAAACATGGCTGCTAGTGATCACACTATCTTGCGTGACAGGACACATATTCCCACCAAGAGAAGTTTGCTTGAGTTATCATCACAGAATGCTTTGTTGGCACAGAACAAGTTGCTTTCCAAGCAGCTTGAGGCTTTAACTTAAACACTAAGTAATTTGCCAACTCAATTAAATTCTAGTCAACCTTTACCTTCTACTACTTTGCAGGTTGCACTATTTGTGGTGGTGCTCATGAGTCTAGCTTATGTATTTCCACTGATGAAAATGCTCATGAAGTAAATTATATGGGGAATCAGCCCATGCAAGGTTATAATGCAGGCGGATACTCAGGTTTTCAGCATGGTTTGAATTTTAATCAGCAGCAAGGGCAATGGAGAGCCCACCCTAACAATCAATTCAACAAAAAGCAGGGTGGACCATCTAATAGGCCTCAGCAACAAGGGCCTAGCCTATATGAGAGAACCACAAAGATGGAGGAGACCCTTGCTCAGTTTATGCAGGTTTCAATGTCCAACCACAAGAACACAGAGTCAGTCATCAAAAATCTGGAGATCCAGGTGGGGCAGTTAGCTAAGCAAATAGCTAACAACTCTTCCAACAAATTTGGAGCAAACATAGAAAACAATCCAAAGGAAGAGTGTAAAGCTATGATGACTATTAGTCGTCTTATACGACTAACTTTTGTATAGAAAATATTTTTTAAAACTTGTATAGTTTCCTAAATTTATAGTTATTTTGTAGGGATTTGTAAATAAATCTTGTTTTATTGTTATAGCTATCTCTAGAGTATCTCCCATGTGATTTAATGATAAAATTTTCACAATTTCAGGTCAAAAGAGGCTAAAATCTTGAAGTGTTATAGGGAGCAATTGCGCTCAACTCATCATTTGGGCTTAGCGCGTATCCATCGCTAAGTGCAGCTTCAGCGCGCTTAGCGCGACAGAAGAATCTGGTAGAGCATCAATATCAAGGTCGCGTGCTAAGTGCGAGACCCGCTCACTAAGCGCGATGGTTGTCTTTAGCCAGGATCAATGCATAACTGGAACTAAGCTCATATACACTTACTCGCGTTAAGCGCGAGGGTGGCGCTAAGCGCGACATCACGAATTCAAAGCCTATTTAAAGCATGTCTTGTGCAGAATTAATACACACACACAAATTTTTTTTTAGTATCTCCCATGTGATTTAATGATCAAATTTTCACAATTTCAGGTCAAAAGAGGCTATAATCTTGAAGTGCTAAAGGGAGAAGTTGTGCTCAACTCATCATTTGGGCTTAGTGCGCATCCATCGCTAAGTGCAGCTTCAGCGTGCTTAGCACGACAGAAGAATATGGCAGAGCATCAATATCAAGGCCACGTGCTAAGCGCGAGATCCGCTCACTAAGCGCGATGGTTGTCTTTAGCCAAGCTCAGCGCATAACTGACGCTAAGCTCAAATCCACTTACTCGCGCTAAGCGCGACGTCACGGATTCAGAGCCTATTTAAAGTCTGTCTTATGCAAAATTAACACATACACACAAATTATTTTTGAGAATTCCCGAGCAAGGGCACCATAGTGCTAATTTCGAGATAGAGGCTCTAAAGGCAACAAGAGGAGCAACTTTGCAGAGAAACATAGGGTTCTTCAATTTGAGAGAGATTAGTGAGCTGCAGAGTGATTGTGAGGTGCTGAGAAGAGGAGGAGGGATCCCCCTTCTTGTGTAAGGAACAATTATTCTGTACTCTCAATCTCATTTGTGTTAGGTTTTTCTATAATGGTTGGCTAAACACCCTTGTTGGGGATTTCTAAGGAACAGCTGATGTAATTACTTTAATATATAATTAATTGTGTTTTATGTGTTCAATGCTTCTTTCAATGCTTAATTTCTGCATGCTCTTGGTCTGATCACCCATTTGTGTGTACAGTTAGGTGACTTTAGCATTGGGAAATGTATTGTTGCCTTAGAACTTGATAGCAGCAGGACTGAATAACCACATTACCAGGGATGGATTGTGGGGTTTTGGTTTTCTGAATATGCTATGATGATAATGTTGTTTAAGTTAAGCCTAGTCTTACAAGAGAGATCTGCGAACGAAGCTTAGGTTAAATTAGTCTAAACTTACGAGGGATCGAGGTTTAGTACTTTAGGCTACAACATAGAACACAAGAACATGATTAATTAGAGAAATATCCTCATATGCGTCAGCTTGTTTGTTAGAAAGACCCAACGCTTTTTACCTATTGCTGTCAACTTGTACTTACTTGAATTTACTTTTTCTTATCATAGAAGTAGTTTATTTCTGTTTTTAACCATTGTTTATCAATGTTATTCCAACAATGCCTGATTTCTGAATAAAAATTTGTCTAATAAGCAAGTTCCCTGAGTTCGATACTCGGATCACTCCGTTTTAATTTTAAATACTTGACGACCCGGTGCGCTTTCTGGTGAGTCGGATTTCCCTTGAACATATTTGTATAAAGGAAAATTGGACCAAAAAGTAACTGCAAGGGAAATCCAACAAAGTATTTATGGCGCCGTTGTCGAGGAACTTAATTCATTAGAAGAGTTCAGTTCAATTTTACGACATTGCTTTATATTTTTCTCTTTGATTCGTTGATTCTTTTTATTCATATTCTAGTTATTGTACATTCATTGTTCTTTTGAACTGGATAATTGTTGTTCTGTTTCTCTTGTATGCAAAGAAGATCTACTGCAGGTGATTTGATCCCCATCGATTTGGAGATTAACGCTACTTGCAGGAGACGCAACACAGAGAGAATTAGAAAATTTTTGCAGGATTTAGAAGCAGCAACAACTCCAGAAGAAGAACCTCGATCTTCCGAGACGTCTTCTTGCTTTCCTATTCCAAGGCAATCTCATACAGATTTAATTGAAGAAGTTATCATGGCTGAAGAGCCAAGGAGAGTGACCCTAGAAGATTATTCAAGTTTAAGTGTGCTGTAATTTTTCACCAGCATTGCACAACCAGAGGTTCAGGCACAAACAATCACATATATCCTCCTTCTTTGATACAGCTGATTCAAATTAATCTATTAAAAAGATTAAATGTATTTTTTAGAAAACACAGTTAACTATTTAAACTTTTCAAAAATGTAGAAAGAGTAGGAATACTTAAACAGATAAAATATATTTGATTATAGCCACAAAATTATTTTTATTTTATTTAAAATATATTTAATAAAAAAATTCTAAACATAGAGTCAAATTATTATAAAATATTAACTATATTTAAACTAATTTTTAGTATAAAAATATAAACCATATAATATAAATATTTACCAACAAAATATTTATTTATGGAGCTGTTTACAATTATTTTTATATGATTTCTAAATAAAAATAATTTTGTAGAATTTTAAAGTAAAAAAATTAGTTAAATAAATTATAATTATTTTTAATGGTTTATTAGTAATTATATAAATCTATCATAATATAATATTACACAAAAAATATTTAATATAAATTTGAAGAAAAATTATAAAGAAGTTATGGAGAGAGTTTTTTTTAGGAGGTGTTGACATGTGTCCCACCAAAAGCTTCTTATATTATAAGTAAAAGAAAAGAAGATAAGTAAACTTGTTTTGTACATGTGTTTATTTTAGTAGTTTATAGTTATTTTTATAAGTTTCATATGGTACTTGAAGCACGCTTATAAAAATGAGCTAGATATTAACTTTTTTGTTTTCAATTGTATCCTCACTAATTTATTTGAAATCTCATTTTTCCATTTTTTAATTAAAAAAACCTTTCTCGAATTTTAGCACTCTCAATAATTTTTTCTAAACAAAATTATTAATAATTATTTAAATATTTTAAAAATAATTTTAAACAATATAATTACCATCATCATATCTTTACCATTCTTTTATAAAACAAAATTAAAAATTAGTCTTATTTTTAAAGATAATAAGTTATAAGGAACAAATATATATATATATATATAATCAAATAACTAAATATGTCATTTTAAGTCATTTATCATTTATCAGCTAACTTATTAGTTAATCTTACCAAAATATTTTTAATTAACTAGCTTTTGAACTTCTAGCTTTTAAGTTGGTTTATCACCTTTAGCTAGCTTTATCAAACATTCTTTAATGTTAATTGAATTTGTATTTTAAATTTGAAATACATTAATATTATTTTATCAATAAAAGTTTTGTTTACGTTAGTGTATTAATTGAAAAATATTTTAAACTTATCTCCTGTTATTTTAATTTATATTGCAAGAATAAATATCCCCAATTGATACAGTGTTAAAATTTTAAAACTAAATCAAACTAAAATTAAAAAGCATATTTGAAAGAACAAAACTTAAAAGTAAAATTAAATGTTAAATACATTGGATAAGAATAAATCATATTGTATCGGGGTGAAAATGGACTGGGTCGAGTCGAGTCTTATCTAAATCTGACTTAACTTATTTTATATTTCTATAGCCTAAGTCATGAATGTTACTTGTCACAAACCTCTTTTTAGGTTTAGGTCTAGTCTTTATATAAGCTCATCTAACCCATTAGCCTATTTAATGATCCGTTTCATATTAGGTGTAAAACATAAAATTATTTCTTTTGCAAAGCTAAAGATTTTCATTAAAAATAGTAAGACAATTTTAAACTATACGATGAGATCAAAACTTATTTACAAACATTAAGATAATTTAAATCGGCTAGCCACTAAAATAATTTTATAATTTTATTAAAATAATTAAAATATTATATCATATTAATAATAATAGTTTTATTAAAAAATATTGAGGCTAAATAAGTCAATCCATCATTTTAGTAAGTTTTTTTTAAGACTTATGACCTCTCCTATTTAACTAAAAATGTTTAAAAAAAAGGTTAAGTCTAACTTTTTTGTTAAACCAGTCAAACCGAAATAGATCTTAAAAGGATTAGGCCATAGGCCTTCGACACCCAGCATACTTCCACTCCCAGGTATAAGAGTGAAAATAACTTCCAAAAACGCTCTCATTCAATAATGAAAATTAAAATTTATAATATAATACTAGATAGCAAATAACTTTTTCACTAACATTTAGAATATCCAATATTTAGGATGCGCTTGGAAAAATTAAATTATAATTTATTTGAATTTATTTTATGACAACAAGCACTCATAAGTATTTAAAAGAACTTAATTATTTTATTCCTTCATAAAAAAAGAACTTAGTTTATAGATAGAGGAAAATAGTTTATGATAGATCTATATATTTTCAACTCAATTTCAATATATAATATCTTATTTTTCTCTTCGATTATATAAACAATCCATGCATAAGTACTTTTATGATGAACACTTATTTATTAAGTGCTTATCCTATTTACCCATATGATCCTTTTATAGGCCAATTTGTTAGAAATTAAAAAAAAAGTTACTGTGATATAAACTAAATTAACTAATAGTGATTAAAAAAAATAAGTGGTTGTGATATAAAATAAACTAATAGTGATTAAGAAAAAAAGTGATTGTGATATAAAATAAACTAATAGTGATTAAAAAACAAGTGATTGTGTTATAAAAAAAACAAGTAATTGTGATATAAAAAATATTTTTTTAATAAAAAATTGTAACAAACGAGCGGAAAATTGTACGTTTCATGAAGTCATTATTGAATTTTTATGAACTTTCATGGTTCGGTTTTGGATATCTCTAATCAACAAAAGGAACCTCACTTTATACAACACATGTAACATCAATATTCCCATGCATTAATTATTAAAGCTCTAATTATTTGACCTTATATAACAACTCTCTGTTCACACTTGCCAATTGGGGCAAATCCATCAAACAAACATACCCGATGTTTTTTTTTTTCCTTTTCAAAATCCGCTGAATTCAAGCCAGGAACATGTCACAAGTCATGTTTTTCTCTTTGTTTTCTTCTTCATCCATTGTATCACACAGTGCCCTTCCTTTTGTCTCAGGCAAGAATATTCCGAAGACCCCGCTAAACCCTATCACCAACCCAAAAACCCCATAACACATAAACTTGTTCCCTCTTGCAGCACTCACCAGCAACGGGCTGAACGTGCCACCGAGCACCACTGCCAGCCTCGCCATCGACAGCGCCGAGTTCCTCACGCAGGTCGGGAACAGCTCCGTGGTGTAAATTAGGTACACGTTGAACGAAGAACAAGCGCTGAAGAACGATACTAACTCAAACACTATTTGGATGTTGTTGGTCCACGATGATGTCTTCATTTCCATGATTGACATCACACTGAAAACACCACTTAGGATTGTGAAGAGGAGGAGTGCAACTCTCCTATTGAACTTGTCTACGAAGAAGAGCACAATCAATGCTGATGGTAACTCCGATAAGGCGTTGAATGTGACACTCAAGTAGAGGTTGAAGGATAGATTTTGGAGGCCCAGTGGCATTCCGTAATACACCAATCCAATGCCTATTCCCATTGCCATAATTAATGACAGCCTTCTCGAAGACCATTTTTTTTGTAGCAAGATTTTGAGGGCTGAGAATATGTCCACGTTCCATGTTTCTTCCTTGTGGGACATGTTATTTATGGCCAAATTGAGGTTGCTTTGGGTGATTGATGTGATGCACTTTAGTGTTTCCACCGCTTCTTCTGTTTTACCTCGCACTAGAAGCCATCTAGGGGACTCCGTAACGAACAACTTCACCAGTATGCAGTAGAACATGGTTGAAATGGATGTCCACAGATAAAGGTTCCTCCATGAAGAACTCCTGTTTATGTAAGCCATGGCTGGCAGGGACAAGAACCCTACACAACCACATGTCACAAACACGTAAAAATGGATGAAAAGTAAATAAACTGTTAAATTTACGTTGTTAATTAAATTCATTTAATTTTTACAAATAATTAATTGATTCCTGGTTCTTAAAAAGAAATCATTAATTTTATTTAAAATATATTAAATTAATGTCTATTATTATTAAATAATAATAATAATAATAATAATAATAATAATTAATATAGTTATGATGCCTAAGTATTTATGTAATGAGGAGTTTTAACAATACATTTTTCAATAAATTTCTAACCTACTCTCTCTATTATAATTTAAAAATAATTAAAATCTACAAAATTAAGAGTGAGTCTTATTAAATAAAAATAAGATTAACAATTATATATAATTTTTTTAATAAATTTCAATTAATTAATAATAAATTAAAGAAGTGTATTAAGAAAAGACCGTTGCTAACATTTTTCTCATGCGTATGTTATTACTCAGCCGTAACACATATTAATTATTTTAATTTTTAGCTTTTTTATGATTAAATTAATCAAATTGTTCTAGAAAAACGAAATGATATAAACACATTTATAAGAAAAAGAGGTGTCTGATGAAATACATTCTTTTTTATTTGTTAAAATTTATTAAAAATTATAAAATCAAAATAGAGAAAAATTAAATAGAATATAAAACTTACAAAATTTTATAATTTTCAATAAATTTTCACTAATACGAATGCAGTGTGTTAAAAAATATTTTAAAGCATGTATTTTTAATATTTTTATAAAAAAAATTAATAAATTCTAACATGTATCCTTGAAACATTGATTAAAATATATAAAACTATAGTATCCATAATTTTATTTTTAATTTTTATAATAAATATTTTCTTATTTTAAGTTCCTTATACATATCCTGTTATCAATTCAGCCCAGCGCCCAAGAAAAATTGTATTTTTCAAGGAAAGAAAAGAAGGAGCATTGGTCCCACACAACCAACCCAATGCCTCATGATTAGTACCTATAGTAAAAAAATTATTACCTATAGTAAAACAAAAGAAGCCAATGACGCTAATCTGGCCGCGCCACCGTTTCCCAACGAGCTCAGAGGCCAGCACGAGCGCAGAGGTCCCAATGGTAGCACGAGCAAACCCACAGAGAAACTTGAGAGCGGAATAGATCCAAACGTTGGGCGAGAGAGTGACGAGCAAGGAAGTGATGGCCATCACGAGGCACGAGAAGAAGAGCATGTTCTTGCGCCCGAGCGACGAGTCCGCTAGCGAGGCCAGTACGAACCCGCCAATCAAACACCCCAAGAAGAACATCGAAGCGGGGAGGCCCGTGATCGCGGAGTTGGCGCATTCCAGGCCCCACTCCGACACGATGGAGGCCTGCGTGGGCACGTCCCAGGCCCACGAGCCCTTTGGGAGGCTGCAGACTGTGGTGGCAGTCTTGCATGCATTGGCGCCCCGCTCGGTGCAGTGCCACTCGGGCAGGGCGTCGGTGAAGACGGAGATGAAGGTCTGCTGGGCGTCGAATATCCATGCGAGGGAGACCAGAATCGACTGGAGGAACTGGGACCAGTTGAACTCGCCTATGCAGAGTTCTACTGTGGACCCCAGAGAGGGATGGTGTTGGTTCGATGGCGGTGCTTCTTGTGTGTCGGGAGACGATGATGATGATGGGTTGGGTTGGGAGAGGAGAGGGGTGGAGTCGGCCATTTGGATGAGGAGAAGATAGAGATTTTTATTCAACTTCTTGCTTACCCAAATGAGTATGCAAATGGTTTTTATATTGGAGAAACCTATCAATATTAGTCTGTACTAATCTAGTCATCTTTCTTCTATATTATGAATTGACCTTGTTTTTTATTCATTTTTTTTATTGCATTTTATTATAATTAAATTGAATTTTACGGCCATACATTTATAGTAATCTTAAGAATATTCAATTATCATTTTATTATTATTTTTAAAATAATTACTATAAAAATTAATAAATGTATGCCACATAATAATAGGTAACTAGCTAAATAACAGTGTATTAAAGCATGATGTGTTATTTCATATGTATTTATTGATAATGATTAACTTACAACTCAATCTTTTTTGTCTTTTGTACACAAGTGGATAAAGGGACAAATATATATATATAAAAAAATTATGTAATAACTAGTGTGATAATTACAAGTAGCATGTGCTAATGAATTGATATAAGATTGTTTGAATTTAATTAATGTTACTGAGTTTGAGTTTTGAATATATAATTATATTAAATATAATTTTTGAATATATAAATCGTTAACAAATTTGTTTCTGAAAGATTAAAATTTAAAATTTAATTTTCGGAAGTATAAAAAGTGTGACAAATTTATCCGTTCGTTAACTTTCGTCCATTACCGTTAATAAAATAACCTACTTGATACAGATGAATGAATTTGTCACAAAATTGATTGTCAACGTGGTCATACTGAATAAATTGAAAGAAAATGTCAGCAAGTTACCATTATTAGACCTATATGTTAGTATTTTTTGTTGGACGAAAATGTTAGCAATTTATTTTTGGATGAAAATGTCATTAATTTTTATTTTGGATCAAAATGTCAATAGGTTTTCATTGGACAAATAAATGTCGGTAATTTTTTTATTAGACGTAAATGTCAGTAATTTTTTATTGAATTTTAATCTTCAGGGGTGAATTTGTCAGTGATTTACACATTCAAGAATAAAAATGACTATTTACACTAAATATTATATTTGGCAGAGGATACTTATTGTCTAGACGAAATAAATAAAATATGGTGTGATACAAAATAAAGAAAAATAAGATGAGCATAAAATAAAGGAAAATAATAATTTAGCTATTTCAGTTAACTTATCATTTAGTTTTACCAAACACTTTCATTAAATCAACTAGGTTATAAGCTTTCAGCTTTAAGCTCATGACTTATATATTATAAGTTTTGAGCTAACTCATCGGTCAATTTTATTAAACATAACTAAAATATATTTTTGACCTTTTTTTTAATTAAAAAATTTAGCTATTTTAGTTTAACTTTTTCTTTTTTACTTTTAATCATTTAAAAGTTTGTTTTTGTCAGACAAAAAGGAATATTCAATTAAGAGGAACCACAACAGTACCATGCAAAAATTATAAGCAACAATGTTCAAGGAATGAAAACAAAAGCCCTGCCATTACAAAATAAATATCCCTTCAAAGCAAATATTAAGACTAGGGATGAGAAAATGTACTTGTTGGATCCTATAAGTATTTGTAAAAGTATTTACAAGCGAGACAAATAATTACTCCTAATATTGAGGTTGAGTATAAGACATGTATAAATTCACAAATATACGTGGGCATAGATGCGGATATAGGTACTATAATATCCAACCCATCATGTGTCGCACATATCATATATATATATATATAATTTGTTGTGAAAAATAATTATATTTTTTATGACTAATACTTTAAGTCTTTAATATCTAACCGTATTACTATCTATGAGAGAGTGAAAAACACTACACTTTTAATTAGAATTTTTGTTAAACAATTAAAACATTAACTTTAACAATCACTATTAAATAATTATCTTTGTAATTTTATTTAGTTATGACTAGTTTGAATGAACCAATGTTATATTTGTTTGTTTTTAATGTTGTGTATGTACATGCTTTTAATGTTATGTTTGAAATATTTAAGAATAAATTTTTAAAGACCCCTACATTAAAATGACATATTACCACTATTATGCTATACAACTACTACCATTACTTCGTGAATATACCCTCTCTCTCCTGCTTTTTCTCAATCTATACTATTTTGTAATTTAATTCTCAATCTACACTGTTTGGGACTTTGTGCTTGGAACTGATGAATTTATAGCGCAATCTACACTAGTTTCATGAGCAACTTTGTGCTTTGTATGAAGGTGAATACACTCTCTCTCTCTTTTGTTTTTTTTTTAATTTAAAATATTATAAAATATAAATAGTATATTATATAATTTTTTTAATTGGTTTTAAAATTACTTATTTAATAAATTAAATTTTATAATTTTTTTATTTTTTTAAAGAAAAATATACAGATAAACAAAAATAAAAAGTTAGATAAAATTAGAGTACAATTTTTTAGTTACGTTGTATGTACTTTTGTAGTTAAATTTATGTGCTGTTGATATTTTTTTGTTATGTTTATTAATTAAAAAAATAAGAAAATTAGTTAGTAGTATTAAAATAAACTAAAAAACACAGTAAAAAAATTAATTGATAAATCTATCTTATACAATAGACATAAAATTCCAAAGAATAGTAACTGAGATGATAGTCGAAAATAATAAAACATATTAAAAAATAAAATTATAACACAAATATGACAAAACTAATGATGATTTAAAATATGTTGTGCAAGATACATGTCTTCCGAGTGTTGTCAATGCCGACCGTGATATATTCCCGATATTTGATGGATGATAACTGCTAAATATGATTTATTTTTTTAATAAAAATATTCAATTATCATTTTTTATTGCATTTTATTATAATTAAATTGAATTTTACGGCCATACATTTATAGTAATCTTAAGAATATTCAATTATCATTTTATTATTATTTTTAAAATAATTACTATAAAAATTAATAAATGTATGTCACACAATAATAATAGGTAGCTAGATAACAGTGTATTAGAGCATGATGTGTTATTTCATATGTATTTATTGGTAATTATTAAATTACAACTCAATCTTTTTTATCTTTTGTATACAAGTGGATAAAGTGACAAATATAAAAAAAATTTGATGTAATAGATAGTGTGATAATTACAAGTAGCATGTGCAAATGAATTGATGTAGGGTTGTTTCAATTTAATTAATGTTATTGAGTTTGAGTTTTGAATATGTAACTAAATTAAATATAAGGATAAATAGTTATTTTTATCCTTGAATGTATAAATCGTTAACAAATTCTTTTCTGAAAGATTAAAATTTAAAATTTAGTCTCCAGAAGTATAAAAAGTGTGACAAATTTATTCGCCCGTTAACTTTCATTCATTATGGTTGATAAAATACCCTACGTGATATAAATGAATGAATTTGTCACAAAATTGATTGCCAACGTGGTTATGCTAAATAAATTGAAAGAAAATGTTAGTAAGTTACCATTAGTAGACTTAAATGTTAGTATTTTTTGTTGGACTAAAATGTTAGCAATTTATTTTTGGATGAAAATGTCATTAATTTTTATTTTGAACCAAAATATCAGTACGTTTTCATTGGACAAATAAATGTTAGTAATTTTTTATTGGACGTAAATGTCAATAATTTTTTTTATTGAATTTTAATCTTCAGGGACAAATTTTTCAGCGATTTATACATTCAATAATGAAAATGACTATTTAGACTAAATATTATATTTGATTGAGGATACTTATTGTCTAGATGAAATAAATAAAATATGGTGTGATACAAAATAAAGAAAAATAAGATGAACATAAAATAAAGGAAAATAATGATAAGTCTAAATATATTTAAGCTAAATGTTTGGTAAATAAATTTATTTTAGTAGCATATTTTGATAGCCTACTTAAAGTACTTCATGGAAAATAAGTTAACTTATAAGGTATTAGGTTTTTTTCTTCTTTTCAATTTTATCCTTACTATTTTATTTGAAATTTAATTTTACCATTTTATTAAATTTAAGAACCCTCTTATCTTTTTTGGTCGCCATCTGAAAAAACCTTCGTACTTAATTTTTCGAAGTCATGCAATTAAGAGACATACACATCTAAGTTCTTGTTGTACAAATAAAAAAAAGGAATTTTTAAGAAAAATTATAAAGAATTTTTATTTTATTTTTTGTTTTAAAATAATAATATTATTAATAAAGTATTTAAATGTTAAAAATGATTTTAAACCATATAATTCTAATAAATTTAATTTTACTTTTCCCAAAAAAAATGAAAAATTTATTTTTACCATTTTTATAATATAAAGTTTACAAAATTGTTAACCTACTTTTTAAGATGATAGGTTATTAAAAATAAAATTCAAATATTAAAAATATTAAATATGTTTTTTTATATTATTTGACATTTATCAGTTAACTTACCACTTAATTCTCCCAAATACTTTTATTAAATCGTTAGCTTATAAGCTTTCAACTTTAAGCTCATAACTTATATATTATAAGTTTTGAGTTAACTCATCGATTGATTTTATCAAACATAATTAAGATAGACTTTCGACCTTTTTTTTAAATAAAAGATTTAGCTATTTTAGTTTTTTTTTTTTTTACTTTTAATCATTTAAAAGTTTGTTTTTGTCAGACAAAAAAATATTCAATTAAGAGGAACCACAACAGTACCAAGCAAAAATTACAAGCAACAATGTTGAAGGAATGAAAACAAAAGCCCTGCCGTTACAAAATAAATATCCCTTCAAAGCAGATATTAAGACTAGGGATAAGAAAATATACTTGGATTCTATAAGTATTTGTAAATATTGAGATTGAGTATAAAACAGGTATAAATTCATATATATATATATATAATTTGTTGTGAAAAATAATTATATTTTTTATGATTAATACTTCGAATCTCTAATATTTAACAGTATTATTATTTATGAGAGAGTGAAAAATACTATATTTTTAATTAGAATTTTTGTTAAATTATTAAAACATTAATTTTAACAATTACTATTAAATAATTATTTTTGTAATTTTATTTATTTATGACTAGTTTAAATGAACCAATGTTATATTTATTTATTTTTAATGTTTTGTGTACGTGTATGTTTTTAATGTTATGATTAAAATATTTAAGAATAAATTTTTAAAGACCCTACATTAAAATGACATATTACCACTATTATGCTATATAACTACTCCCAGTACACGTTGCTTGCATGAGCATGAACTCTTCACAGCTGTTCATTCCCCTGCATGGAATGCTTAGGTGTCCTCCAAGTACCGTATTAGACAAATTAATAGTAATAGACAAAAAGAGAATCCATCAAATAATGAAATCCGAGCTTCTCCCTTAAGGGGTGATTTGGTTGCTAAGAAGGAGAGATGACTTGAAGAGAATTTTTACTATTTAATGTGAGCCTTATTTTTTTATTTTATTTTTTCCATTCTCTTTCTTCTCTCTACTTTAAAGTTTTTATTTGTTAAATTGAATTAGTCGTTCCATGAATTATTTGTGCGTCTTATATATGTTTTACTCACGTAGTATACAGGCCCCTATGATAAAATATTTTTCACGGTTTATTTTGTCATATGTATCATAAGTTAATAAAATTAATATGATAAATTAAAAAAAAAATCAGCTTAGTCCAACACAAAAAAGTAATTTTATTTCAAATATAAAAAACTAAACGAAACGAAAAAATCAAGATAAAAGAAAAAAAGTATATTTTAATAATTTCAGATGCATGTATGGTGTGTCATTTGAAGTAAAAAAAAGTATTTTTTTAAGGAAGAAAATAAAGTATTATTTACTTGTATCCCTTATTAATTTTTCCCGTTACCGATATGTAGCCACATCACTGTGAAGTGGCAAAGCCGAGCTGCTACGTATTTAAAATAATGTTATCAATAGTTTTGAAACATTTTATTGAGATTGATTTATTGAGCCACGTGGTTGTTTCTAGTGTCGTATTTTTTCCCATGTGACACAATCCATTATTTTAAAGAAAAAGTCATTCACTTGGATGTTTCTATTTCATGAGGTGAATTCTTTTGTATCCATAGGTCTAGGAATCAATCAAAGATAGATATAACGAACTTTTAATAATTCACGTATTATATTCAATTAAATAAATAAAACTTTAATTAATTATAAGATTAATTCTATATATATATATATATATATATATATATATATATATATATATATATAAGAAATTTTTTAATAATATATTCTCTAACATAGTCATGAGGTAGTGTTAACTCAAATTTATTTAAAATTATAAAATAAAAAGAAAATAATTAACTATAAATGAAACAAAAATTTACAAAAAATTATAATTTTTAATAAATTTTAACTAATAGTAGAAAATATATATGTTCAAAAAAGTTAGTTTAAGAGTATGCTAATAACATTTTTTGTATAATAAAATACATAACCATAAATAAACTATTCACAAAAAAACCATAAATAAATTTCTTAAATGTATTAATGCTACATTCATAATTAATTAATTAATTATAATATATATATATATATATATATATATATATATATATATATTAATACATAACATTTATGGAAGATGACCGATGTTTAATCATCCCATAATATATTTTTGAGAAAGACTAAGAGTTTTAAGTGTAATTGAATTCCGAATTTAGGATTAACCTTATAGCCGGATCAAAAGAACTGAAACTTATGACAATATCTCAGGATTTTGTTGGGGGGCAAAAGATTTTAATTATGAGGGTTGAACTAAAAAATATTAAATAATAACAATAATATTATTTATATAATATTTTGTTAATTGTATAAAAAATAAATTATAAATAAACTGTTTTTAACTCTGTAATCAAAGAATTGTGAATAAACACAAAAGATATAAAAAGGAAACGTGATTTGTTTTAATTGATAAGAATAATGAAAATATAAAAAATAAAATTTATTACAGTTGATGAAGGATATGATCATATGATGCTTGATGGATGGAGTAAATGCAACATCAGAAGATGCTGTATTTTTATTTTTTTTTCAATGCAGTGTATGTCTTTTGAAGACTAGCTTTATGATATAAGTGAGCATCATGCATGAGTATGCATCTTGAATATTGTTTTTATTTTATTTTATTTTAATTGTATGTTTTTATTTAAGTTTGTTCATTTAATAATTAATATATTACATGATTAATTTTTTATATAATTAATATTTTATGTAATTAATATGTTTTTTTGCAATTAATATTTATTTTTATATAATTAATATGATCTATAATTAATATTTTATTTATTTATTCTAATTCATATTTAATTTAATTAATTTATTAAATTTATTTTTGAATTTTATTTACTTTTAGTATTTATTTATTTACGTATACTTTATTATTTAATTTTTAAATTTCATTTTAACTACCTCTCATTATTTAAGTCTACTTATGGTGAAGAAAAAAAACTAAAGTAGATAGGTGTCAATTATGTTTCATTTTAAATGTCTCTCATTTTTTTTTTATCTTTTTCTTTCTATCATATCATAAATTATATTATACTTCTATCACACCATAAATTCTATTATACTTATATTTTTTTTCTCTAGGAATAAAATATCATATGAAGTGTCTATCAAACATTTTTCAAGATAAAAGAATGTGTGGAATGCATAAAAAGGAATTCATGGACAAAATTATACTTTAATGGAGCATATGGTAGTGAAGAAATTTTCACTTTCCTAAAAATAAAAATTGTTTGGTATGCATTTTTAAGAAACATATTCCGGAGAAGCTACAATTCCTGAGAATCATTTTTAACTCACATTCCCATAAAAAATATTTCCGTGGAAGGAGTAGGAATCATGTTTTATCAAGCTAAATTTTTATTTTAATTATTATAGTAAAAATATCATGGTACTCTTATTAAATTATTTTATATGGTAAATAATTGAAGTTAATGTTAAAAATATCATGTAACTCTTTAATTTCTAAAAAATTTATTTAAAGATTGTTAATGATCAACCAAATAAATTTTCTTCATTAAAAAACATGAAAATTATGATTGCCCATGAAAAAATTTCTACCTAAAAGCTTAAATTTGAAGACCGGTGACAACTAGATCAAACTCTAAATTATTAATTTAGAACTATAAAAAATTAACAAGCTGTGAGTCAAGATTCTTTCATTTCATTTTTTTAATCATGTGATGTGATTTCATATATGCATTACTTTAAATTATCATTGTTAGGTTTACGTGTACAATTCCAAATCACCAGCTAGAAAGCGTTGTGCTGTCGAACTTGTTGGCCATGTTCACCGAATGGGAGGGACTAAGAAGATGGGGCTAAAAATCAGAAACTGCATACCCCTTTGTTTTAGTGCTTTGTCTATATTAGACATCTTATAGTACGTGGTATTGAGGTAATGAATATTCTATATTCAGATTAGTGCATGCTGATTGGATGGAGGATTGGCTGATGTACAGAATTTACATTTTTTGGTGGAACAGAATTCACATTTTGATTCTTATATTAAATCATCCAAAATATATTTTACTTCTAAAAAAAACCTTTTTTTTGTACTATTTTGTTTTCATGTAAAATATTTATTAATTTTATCAAAAAAAATAATTTCTTCTAAAAAAGCACAATTAATCAACTTTATTATAATCTCTTTTCTTAAATATATTTGTTATATTTAAACACTCGAATTAATACCTTAGAGGAATAAAGTTCAGTTTCACTTGAAATAATTATGACGAGTTAGAAAAAAGCAGAATATAATTGCAGTAAAAAAAATAGAATATAAATATATAATTAATCATGTCACCATAAAATAATTAATGTCTGGAAGTATTTTAAATTTACATTGAAAAATGACTGCTAAAGTTAAAAAAAAATGTCATCTACAGTTTAATACGTGCCTTTTTTTTTCTGAATTGATACGTGCCTTTCAATATCTTACTTATTATAACATTAGTAATATTTTAAAAATTATTATTTGCTCTTTTTATAACGTTTAAAAAAGTTATAATTGGCCCAGTTTTTTATTTGGGACATGTAACCCAATTTTAATTAGTCCAGCTTAAAATCCTAGGTCAATCCAAATTCATTCCCTACTAAACAAATTGCATTAGACGATTTATTATTAAAAAAATCACTATATCACTACTCACTAGTTGGGATCTTTCACCAAAGTTTCCTTTGCTTTCCTTTTCCAAAAAAAAAAAAGAGATTTTGTCAAAAAAAAAAAAATAAACAACTTGAAAATGAGATAAGAATTGAATTGTTTTAGTATAAAGTTAAATTTAATATTTCGCTTGAATGGCTTTCAAGTTTATAAGTTAACTCCACAATTGTCTTACTCGTTTTTTTTTTTTTTATCGCCGCGTGTTTTTAATGTCCAATCAATATATATAAATTTAAGAATCTAAAAACATATTCATTTGATGTTTAGTAATTATTTGATTCAATTATAAATCAAATTCAAGCTAATACATTTATGTCTCGTCATTAATATATATTGAACAAAAAAACAACTTCTTAAAGTTTCGATGGCACGTGTCATCATTTGATACTTTATAGTTATTTAATTCAATTACAAATTAAATTTAAGTTAATATATTTATGTCATCATTAATATATATCGAACAAAAATTAATTGAAGATCTATTTTAAATAATTTTTTAAATTAAAATTAAATCATTTATAATTATATTCAGTAAATCAATTCACTCAACCTTATTTTCCGTCAAAGTGATTGATTTCAATTGATTTTTAATTTTTGAAATCTGGAACACAATTTTAATTCAAAATAATCTATTTTTAATTTTACTTAATTTTTAAATTATAATTAAATCAATAAAGGCATCCTTAATTTCCATCAATTTTATAATACAATTAGAAATAGAGATTTGACTTCTCCATCTCTGCAGAAAGATAATGCAATCAATTTCTTTTTATTCTTTTCATTTAAAAACATTCAAAATATCGACAGCTTGAAAGTTAAATCCGTTTTCTTAAAAAAGAGAGTTAAATTCACTGGCATTTATTTTTTTATTATAACTTCACAATTTTTTTGAGTCAAATGGTTTTATTAGCCATCCATAACACTTGATTTTGGTTTTACGGGAAAAAAAAAGAATTACATTACAACTATCCTTTTTTAATAGCCAGCGGATTTTTCATATGACATACTATATAAGGTGTGATAGATTGAAGCATCAAGAGTGTTCTTTTCTATTTTCTTAATTTCTATTCTCTATATTTATTCCTCTGGGCATTACTGTTTTTGAGGTTCCAACGTGTTTTGATCTTAAGTGCATGAGTTGAAACATATCGTTGTGTAAAACATGGGAGGCAAAATCAGATATTAGGTTGAAAATGAATGTCCGACAAAATTTTTCTTTCCGGACGGTGATTATTGTCATGATACAATATTTCTTTTCATCTTCTTTCTATATAGTTTTTTTTCGAAAAAATGAAGGTCCCACAAAATGAATAAGGTTCGATAAAACTTTTTTTGTACGGTTTTATTTTCTTTCTTCCATTAAAAATTGATACATATTTACTTATTGTCTTCTTTTTGCAGCCATGATTTGAGTTTCTAGAGCAAGCTCTTTGAGAAGGAAAATTAGTATTTATTCTATACTTTATAGAGATATATATTCTATATTTTTACAATTCTTAATTTCTAATTTTCTCTCATTTTGTAGATTAAGTAAAGAAAGTCTTATCAGAGAACATGCCTTCTAATTTCCTATTAATTTACTTTTTATTTTATGCATATATGATGTGTTATTGTATTGTGGTGGTGTTTTCAATTCCCGTTATTGCAAATTTTAAGGTAAGTTGTCAACAAAATCTCTATTGTTCAAGAATCCATTTGAAGAAAACAACTCCTATTGAAGAAGAAAATTATAATTAAAAATATATTAAATTGTAATTTTGATTCTTCTTATAATTTTAAATTTACGATTTTGGTTCTTCTATTTTTAAATTAAGACATTTAGTCTTCTTATTTTTTAAAATAAATTTTTTTGATTATTTCATTAGTTGATCATCTAAAATCAAACGTTGACTTTGATGTGATATATTGGTGTTGATGTGACACTTATGTAGGCTATTGACATGATTCTTAGGTGACAAAGGTTAAATAAAGTGAAAAAGATGAAGGTTCTTGATAGGAGTCAAACTCATGGCATTTTATATAAAGACAAAGTAATAAACTACTAATATACTTATTTTGTTTCATTAATTTTAACACTATTTTACGTCAGGAGAGTCGCCACCACCCAAACCACTGGATGGGGAAGGTGAGAGGGGTGGTTTGAAGGTGTCTTTTTGAGATAAAGTAAGGGAAAACAAAGAAGCTATCCCTAGAATGGAGAAGACAGATCTCCTTGCTCAAAAACTTTTCAAGATCGAGTTGGAGGGAGGGGATCTTTAAAACCCCAATGCTTTCTGGAGGAATCGGTATTGCAAGACCTATGAAGACCTCGGTAGGATGTGATTATCATTAAGCTGTTGGCAAAGAAGTTAAGCTTCCTTGTCATGAGGGATCGACTAAAGGCGATATGGAGACTTTCAGGGGGGTTCGAGATGGTGGGCGTGGGATATGGATTCTATATGGTGAAGTTTGACCTGGCTCAGGAAAGGGTTAGTAGTGGCAAGGGGCCTTGGATGATTTTTGACCACTACCTAGTGGTTAGGCCATGGGTTATAAATTTTGTGGCCTTTGAAGTGAAGATTGATAGTACCATGGTGTGGATTCACTTTTCCTCACTAGGGTTGGAGTATTATGATGAGAGTATTTTGTTGGCGTTAGCAGCAGCGGTTGGTCAACTGGTGAGGATGGACTTTTGAACCATTGATGTTGCACGGGGGAGGTTTGCGAGGGTGTGTGTCGAGATCGACCTGAATCAACTGGTGGTAGGGAAGGTCTGGTTTCGCAATCATTGGTTCCTCGTAGAATATGAAAGAAGTGTGGTTTGTATGGGCATATTGTGAGGTTGTGCTCCTCCTTTAACGTGGCCGAAGCAACCATGGGGAAGCAAGTAGCAGCGAAGGCAAGAGGAGAAGGAAGCAGAGCTGGGAACGAAATAGCTAAGCTTAACTCTGCCAAAGCTAGCATTGATGGTGCTCAATCAGTGGGGAACGAGAATCAAGGGGATCTCAACATGTATGGTGATTAGATCACGATTTTTAAATTAAAAAAGAAACTTAATAAATGAGAGAGAGAGATGTAATATCTGGGCATGGAAATAATAATAATAATAATAATGAAAAGGCTATTATTGGTGAGAATCCCTTTAAAGCTTTAGAAAAGGAAGTTAGAGCCAATGATGAGGGAGTGGGACATGCATGTATGATTCGAGTAATATGGTTGGTTATAAGGGGGGACACACAAAAACAAGAGAACACATATGTATGAACGTATGGGAGAACATGGTGAACAAATAAATAATGATGCACATGGGCAGAAAGGGATGTTTTTTCCAGATGGCTTGAAGAAAACCATTTATGTCGGTACCTCAGCTTTAATGATAACGATTGTCGAATCATTCAAAAACAAATCTACTAAGGAATTTTGTAGCACAGAATTAACCTATGTCAAACTCAGAAATATGATTTAATATGGTCTCTACATTCATTCACTTATAAATAGGAAGTGAGATTTTTTTCAAACAATTTGTAAGCAACATTAAAAGAATGTGAAAACACACAAAACAAAATTGAAGAAAGAACAAAACAGAACAAGAACAGAATACAAATCAAGATTAAAAGCATCAATCCAATTCACCAAACCAATGCAAATAGAATTATCACAATTACTATGAATGATGTTCAATGTGAAAGTTCACTCAAATGCATAAGAGAAAGTTCAATCGAATCAAACTCTAAATTATTTGAAATCACAAGTTATGTTGGAAGATCATCCAAACAAACTATGATTAATTTTTGAAATTAGGAAATGAATCCATAACCTAATCCATTTTCAATCCTAAACATAATCACAATCATGGAAACTGAAATTAGGATTGAAGAGAAAGAAGAACATTCAAAAATAGTAGAAAAACCAAACCAAGACTCAAATTCAGCTTTGCTTGGAATGGATCCTTAGATTGATTAATTGTTTAGCCCTCCATGATCATCACCAATGGAGAAACCATGAAATTTGTGTAAGAAAATAGTGGAACAAAAGTGAAAAGATGAAGAAGAATGAAGAACACTTTAGAGAAAAAGAAAGGAAAAGAGAGAGAGGAGAAAACTTGCACAACAAGTTTTGTACAAAATGAAGTTTTAGTGTAGTTCTTTCTCCAAATGAAGTTTTGTTCTTAACTAACTATCTAACACTAATATATAGAGTGCTAGTAACTAACTACCTACCTATGTACCTACCTACCTAACTAAACTATTACACAAAATAAAAGCCCAAACTCGCGGCCCAATTCTTCAAGTGTAGAGGTTTTGACTTCCAAGCTCAATTTGACCCTTGAGATGGTAGAATTGGCCAAAGCTTATTTCTAACAAAATTGAAGATCTTGTTCTTAGCTTTCTAGAAAATACTTACACATTCCATTTGGAGTTTTGTAATGTCCTCTAGGACTTGCACAAGAAAGATAGGTCAAGTAAACACAAAATCCAAAAATTAGCTACAATTCTCAATCAAGCTCAATCATTTACTTAAAACTAAAACTGAGTTAAGGTGAGAAAGCAATGTTCAAAGAGATCTCAATTGAGCTAAAAAGAATAAAAAAATATTAAACTACAAATGCTCAATCATTTAACAAACATGGCCCCAACAGGGAAGTCACACGGGGACGGTGATGAAGTCAAGGAGGGGTTCAAAGTCAAGACGATGATGCCTATGAAGATTGTGGCGTCAAACAAGATGGAGTGGGTGAATGAAGTAACCATTCTCGAGTCTTAACAGTGAGGGAATAATGCTATTGAAGGAGAAGAAGCGGGTGCAAAGCAACCACAGGTGTTGGAGGCGGACATGCTTGACATATCCATGGTGGAGGAAACCTCACTAGGGTAAATGTCCAAGGCGAACATAAGTTCCTCCTTGAGCAACTTGTTTTACGATGATAGGGTTCAAAGAATGCCCAGTTTTGATGTGGAACATTCAAGGTTGTGCAAACAACCGTAGTTACAATCATTTGAAAGAGTTAGTAAGGTGTTTTCATCAAAAGTTAAAATTTTCAATATGAAACACATATGCAAAGTGAAAAGATAAAGTGGTTATGGGACATGTTAGGGTATAAGATGGTAGTAGAGGAGGAGGCACAAGACAGTTAGGCAATATTTGGGGTTTGTGTCAGAAGGGAGTTGCCTTTTGGTAGTTGTTGAGGACTTGATGCCCTAGTGTATTACCCTAAAGCTGGCAAGGGGAAGAAGTACCTGGTTTTGTTCAGGGGTTTATGCAAGCCCTAATTTTGCAACTCGTAGAACTTTTTGGCGTTATCTGGAAGTGCTTCAAGGTAGGATTCAGGGGACTTTGATGGCGGTTGGTGACTAAAATGATATGATCCTCCTAGCAGAGCAAGATGGAGGGGTATTCCCAAATATGAGAGCTTTGGAATTCAAAGCTTGTTTGGATACATGTGAACTAGTGGATCTTGAATGCATAAGAGGCTAGTTGGTTTCGAAATGGCTGGCCGGGGGGTTTGTGATGTAGCGTGGAGGTTGGCAATCCCAGAAACGTCCATGGAACACC